>NC_079197.1:182130663-182469388 GCF_029499605.1 Hyla sarda
GCGTCTCCTCCAGTACTTTCCCAATACTGAACTTACAGCTATTCCTGAATCTCAGCCGACCGCACCATATATAATTTATACAGACAATATACAAGGGCTCGAATATATTACATTTCCCCTACGTTATTTCTTAAAGGGCATCCACACTGCAAATATATATTATATACAGTAAGTATATAAATAGTGAGGGCAGCTCTGGAGCATAATACTAGATGTAACTCAGGCTACGTAATGTATGTAGAAAGTGACTCAACCTGCAGAAGAGTGAGTACAGCTCTGGAGAGAGGTTGTGTTCTGCTGAGCTCCTGAGACTTCCACAGAAGCAGTGATTTCCTTCCGCCCCTCCCCAGGTGTGTGGCATACACCTGGGTAGGTTCTCCTGCTATGGAGCCCAGGGGATCTGGAGCTTCATCTTGCACTCCCCGTACCCGGCCGGCGGGGGGTGCCAAGGAAAATGCCACGGCCAATAATCCGGACGGAATTAGGAGAACAACCAGGGCTCACAGTAATGTGGTGCCCCCTCCCCCGTCCTCAGCTGGGAGCTGCAAAGCCTCCAGCAAAAGCCCTGCAAGGAAAAGAAGCTCTTCCAGGCAGAGGAGTGCAGTGAAGGCAGCTGTCTCTGGACCCTCACAACCCCAGCAATGGGGGGTAAAGGGGAACAGAGAATCCCTGGAAACTTTTGGATCGAGAATCCATGCAAAGATGGCTGAATATGAACAGCTTGGAAAGCAGCTTCGTGGCCTTAGAGAAGATCTAAAGTTTGCCATCTATCAAGCGGATCAGGCACCTAAGGCAAAGAGATCAGCATTCAACACCAAGGTGAGGTCTCTGAGGAAAGAGGTGGAGGAGCTTGTGAGGAGGAGATCGGACATTGTGGAGGGTGCTGGGTTTCTTGGTGAGAAGCTAATTCATGAAGAGAGGTTCTCCAGCATGAGGGCCTCCAGAGGTTGTGAAAGTCCGCAAGATGAGGATTGTCGCAGTGAGGAGGAGATGGAGGAAGGTGATGGAGGTGAGGAGGGCAATGTGAGTGAGGGGGATATGGACACTGTATCGGTATGTGCCACCATTGCTACCCCTGACCCCCCACTTACCCTGAGTGCAGACTATATAAACCCGGCTCAGGTGGCCTTACCTCTCTCCAGTGAGGATGATGATGGCAGTGACTGCGGTGAAGGCAGCGGCTTGGCAGACGGGGGTCTCCTGCGGGCGATTGTAATGCAGGAGTCAAGCACCCGTCTAGAAAATTTTTCTTTTGGAGACGATTTGGGCCCAGAAGAGAAGAGGAGGAATAAAAAAAAGGGCAAGAAAAGAAAGAAAACTGAGGGACAAGTGAAGTTTGTCTTTTCTCCTTTCCAGCAGCCTGGGTCGGCTGAAAAGTCGGTTCAGGGTGCTGGGTCCCCCAACCTGCCAGACCCCGTTTCTGTAGTGGAGCGGGGCCAGCATGGGGGATACAGTAGTGCACCCAAAATGGCCGTGGGTGCTATAGAAAAAAAAGGGCACCCTCCTGTGAGGGGGGAGGGTGTCCAGTCACCAGAAAATGGCGGCAGATTCACCCGTTCAGTTGAAGTGGGCGGTACTGGTCCTGGCGCTGCAGGGCATTCTCCTGTGAGGGGGGGGAGTGTCCGGGCACCGGACCCTGTTGGTTCAGGGGGCGGTCCCCTAGGTGATGTGGTTGGTACCGGTTCTGGCGCCAGGGGGCACTCCGCTGTAAAGGGGGAGGTTCCCTGTGCGTCGGCTGTAGCGGGAGTAAGTCCGGAGGGACAGTCATTTTGCGAGGGGGCGTGGCCACCTATGTCAGAGGCGGAGCGTGTGTCTGCACCCCAAGAGACGGGAAGAAAGAACTATGCAGCGCCAATTCTGAAACCGGCAGCCATTAAACATGCAAAAGACCCAGCCAGCCCAGTCTGTAACACACCAAGGGAGAGTGTAGGCAAGAGTGAAAGTGAGAGCAAAAATGGTAATGTGCAAAATGTGAATGATGGTGGTGTGCATGGGAGGAGTTGTGGTAGCAGTGTGGATGAGGGGGGAACTTGTGGAGTGCAAGAGAGGGGTGCAAGTGGGGTGCAAGAGAGGGGTGCAAGTGGAGTGAAAGAGAGGGGTGCAAGTGGGGTGCAAGAGAGGGGTGCAAGTGGAGTGAAAGAGAGGGGTGCAAGTAGGGTGCAAGAGAGGGGTGCAAGTGGAGTGAAAGAGAGGGGTGCAAGTGGGGTGCAAGAGAGGGGTGCAAGTGGGGTGCAAGAGAGGGGTGCTAGTGAAATGCAGGTGAGGAGCGGTAGTGGAATGGGAGAGAGAGGTGTTATGGCTGATATTTCTGTCAAGAATAATGGTCCTGGTTTGGTTTCTGGTTCGACTGCCCCCCCGGTAGTGGCTGCTTCTCCCAGAAGCTATGCCAGCGTCACTGCCGGGGGATCCCCATCTCCATCTGGCTCTGGGGGTCACTTGCAACAGCGCCTCCTGGAGGCTCTACGTAGGGGAGACAGGTCGATCCAGGTAGAGGGGAGGGGTGAGGTTGACCTGTCTTTTTGGATAGAAAGACACGGCTTAGGCGCTTTCCGAGAACAAAATGGGGAGGTGGTCTGGTCCCTCCCGACATCCGGGCAGGAAAGTGGCCGTAGGAATGTGGTCCGTTTAGTGTGGAGGGGCGAAGATGCGTGTCCGCCTCGGGGAAAGGTGGTTGAGCTCCTCCTCCGGATGGAATTCAGGGCAAGTGACATCTTTGCCCTGATCCACCCCTACGGTACTTCCGAGTTTGATATCAGCTTCGCTCGGCCAGAGGGTTTGGAACTTTTCTGGTCGAACTATGAGGTGGTGAAAAGCGAGCCCGGCTGGCGGGATTTTGCCGTAAAGGCGATATCCCGTCAGAATTTGGTCAAGAAAGTGACCGTTTTGACACGTAACGAGTCACTATCTTGCTATGACATCATGACCTGGCTCAGCCGATATGGGGATGTGACGGACATGCCAAAAAAGAACTATGATGAACATGGGATCTGGTCTGGGGCCTGGACGTTTTCCGTCAAACTGAAGCGTTCGGGGAGCACTGTTGCCCACATCCCATCAGCTGCTTTTCTTGGGAGAGACAGAATCCAAGTTTTCTACCAGGGGCAGCCCAAGGTCTGTCACAGGTGTGGCAGCCCCACTCACTTTAGCGCAGCCTGTACCGTGCAGGTCTGTGCACTGTGCGGTGGGGTAGGTCATCTTGCCGCATCCTGTAGGCAGATCCGGTGTCATCTGTGTGGTGTCTTAGGACACCCTTTCAGCCGTTGTCCTAGCGCCTTTGCCCGTGCGACGATCACCTTGGCTGGAGATGGCAGTAATGTTGCTTCAGCTGGGGAGGGCACGAGTGCGGGTGAAGGTGCAACAGGGTCAGTGAAGAGGAAAAGTCCCGCCAAGCTGAGGCGGGAGGCTAATCGCAGAAGGAGCAGGGAGCTGGAGAGTTCCCATGTGGCAGGGGTAGCTTCTGACCCTGCTCCAGAGGTTAGTCCTGAAACTGCTGAGGCCCTGGAGGAGAATGTGATGGATGAGGAAATGAGGAGAATCTGTAGAGAAGAGGGCAGCAAGGCCGATCTTTCCGATTCCTCCCACTATGAAAGTGTGGATGAGGAGGGTGAAGAGCGGCCAAAAAAGAAGGGCAATAAAAGGGGAAAGAAGAGGTCGGAGCCCTCTAGTCCCCGTGCTACGGACCAGGTCCCAAGCGGAAGCTTACCTGCCCCCCCTCTGATTGATCTGTCTAACCGGTACTCTGTCCTTGAAGACATCTCCTCCCCTTCCTTGAAGGAGGGGGTCGAGGATGGGGTGCCTGAAGTGGGGAAGCCTCCAGGGGGAACTGGGCCCTGTCCTGAAGGGGCAATTTCCTCAGGGGATGGGGCCAAACCGGAGCCAGGTGGAGATGGGGATTCAAAAATGGACCTGTCAGAATCAAAAAAACGGTCCAAAGAGAAGGAAGCCTCCTCGTCTGGGGATGAGGGGGTGAAGAAAAGACAGAAATGATGGGGTTAGGGCCATCTAACTCGATCACCCATGATGGCGGCACTCACCCCATTGACGCTGGCATCTATTAACTGTGCCAGCATAAAGTCTGATACGGCTAGATTCGCAGCCTTTGATTTTCTCGGCCGTGTTGAAGCCGATATTTTGTATCTGCAGGAGACCAGGTTGTCAGATCTAGCCTCTCTGGTAAAATCCAGGAGAGAGTGGAGGCGCGGCCCCTCCCACTGGTCTCTTGCGGCTGAGCCGTATAGTGGGGTGGCGGTCCTTTTTACCGCTCCGGTTGAATGCCGACGGGTTATTGAGTTAGAAATGGGGAGGTGCCTGATCTTAGATGTCCTCATGAAGGGGCAAGAGCTCCGGCTCATTAACATCTACGCCCCACAAACCAAGTGGGACCGTAAAGATCTCTTTATGAGGATTAAGCCCTTTCTTTTTACAAGCCGACAGGTGATCTTTGGAGGGGATTTCAATACTGTCACAAGGTCCCAAGATAGGAGAGGTTCCAATGATCGGTTGGCTTATGATAGCATAGCTCTCAATAGTATAGTTAGGGAAGCTCGCCTAGAGGATGCCCACATTCGGAGCCCCTCAGGCCACGCGGGTTTCACCTATCATCGAGGTAGCTGCAGGTCTAGAATAGACAGGTTTTATTTGAAGGAGGAAGCCGTCTCTTCCGCAGTGTCCGTGGTTGAGGTGGAGTTCTCAGATCACTGTATGATTTTGTTTTCCTTGAATGTTTCAGAGACCCCCCGGATGGGTAAAGGTTATTGGAAGCTGAATTCGTCCCTCCTGGAGGAAGCTGAGGTAAGACAGTCCTTTGAGGATTTTCTTCAGAGTCAGGTACCTTTACTGGACCTTTGTAGTAGTAAGTCAGAGTGGTGGGAGATATTCAAGAAGAGGGTTGCGGGGTTCTTCCGCCAGCTCTCGAGCCTCAGGTCCCTGAACAAGTATCGCCTGTATCAGGGACTGAGGAGGAAACTCGAGCTTCTTGTTTCGACTGGAGGTAGCCGAGAGGATATCTCCAGAGTGAAATCCTTGCTGATGAGGTGTCAGTACGATAGGCACGCATCTTTGGTTTTTGAGAGGGATTTCGGGAAATACCGCTCGCCCGACCCTTACAGAAACTGTAAGATGTCAGTGAGTAGTAAAGTCATTTCAGGACTGATCGATAGTACAGGATCTCTGAATCGGTCCAGATCAGGGATCCTGGAGATCGTCAGATCCTTCTACTCGCACCTCTTGGGAAGGAAGGATCTAGATCGAGACAGGATGTCGGCTTTCCTGGCTGAAACCATTCCTGAGCCAGGGGTAGACCCCTCTCTTGATGTTTTGGCAGAAGAAATCAGGGAAGAGGAAGTGAGACTGGCGATCGAGGGGCTTGCCCCCAAGAAGTCACCAGGTCCGGATGGCTTAACATCCGAGTGGTACAGGGCCTTTAAGGAGTCTTTAGCTCCCCTCTTGACTGAGGTATTCAATGAGTGTCTCTCCTCGGGCACTCTGCCGAAGTCAATGAGGAGGTCAGCCCTGATTCTTCTCTCAAAGGGTAAAGATCCCAGCCGTATTGAGAATTGGAGGCCCATAGCTCTTCTCAATACGGACAGGAAGCTTCTGGCCAAGATATTGTTTAATCGGCTGGTGAAATTTGCACCCCGGCTCCTTTCGGGGGCTCAGCACTGCTCTGTTCCAGGCCGAAGCACCTTAAGTGCGGTCCTTAGTGTCAGGGAGGCAGTGGAGCGGAGTAGTGCGGGTCTCTGGAAGGGGTACCTGCTGTCCCTGGATCAGGCCAAAGCATTTGATCGGGTGAACCATGACTACCTCTGGTCCGTCCTACTGAGATATGGCTTACCGTGTACTTTTGTTAATTGGCTTAAGATCTTGTATACAGGGGCAGAGAGTTTCCCGCTGGTGAACGGTTGGTCTGGCCACTCTTTTGAGGTGGGGTCCGGAGTCCGTCAGGGTTGTCCTTTGAGCCCGCTTTTATACGTGTTCGCAATCGACCCCTTCGTCCGGAGGGTAGATTGTGGGCCGTTGGCGGGAGTCGGGATGAGTCTGGCGGAGCTGGATGTTGCCCAGAGAGTAGTGGCGTACGCTGATGATGTCACCATTTTCGTGTCCTCGAGAGAGGAGGTTGATGTGGTGATGTCGGAGGTGGAACGCTACTCGGAGGCATCCGGGTCTAAGATCAACCGGGATAAGTGTGAAAGTCTTTGGCTGGGAGGGGGAGATCCCACGTTTGATCTCCCGGACACCCTTCCAGGGCCCCAAGAGTCAGCAAAAATTCTGGGCATCACATTCGGCCAGGATGATTATCCCACCAAAAACTGGGATGGTAAGCTCCAGGATGCCACTCAGAAGGTGGACCAGTGGAAGGGTTGGTCTATGACCCTCAGGGAAAGGGTACACCTGATCAAATCGTACCTGCTCCCCTTGTTTATCTATCTGGGCAGCGTATGTATCTTGCCAGAGGCTTACTATACTAGGATCTACAGCCTGTTTTTCCAACTGTTATGGGGGAACAGGATGAACCTAGTCAAGAGGGAGGTTACGTACCGCACGAGGAGACTAGGGGGTTTATCTATGGTAAACCCTGTGGTGTTCTTAACGAACACCTTCTTGAAAGCTAACATCTCGAACCTCTGGTCAGAGAGGGCTCCTCCATGGGTACTCTCCTGCAGGGAGTGGTTTCGGCCTTTCTTCCAGGAATGGGAGACAGGAGGGCAAGTGAAGGACCTCCGTACGCCCCATGGATATCTTCCGGCTTACGCTACCCCGACTCTGAAGGCAATACGTCGGTGGGGTCTGGGAGTGTGGGAGATCAGAACCCAGTCAAGGCAGTTCCTTGACAAACGGGTTCTGTTGACCCACTTCCAGAAGCCTCTGGCACTCAGGGACTGCCCAGGTCGGGATCTGAGGGTGGGGTTGTATCTTTTAAACATGAAAAGGATCCCCCAGAAGTTTTGGGACTTGGCCTGGCGCTGCTTTCAGGGGAAGCTATATGTGAGGGACAATTTGAAGTGTAGGAGATCTGATGACCGGGGGTGTCCCCGAGAAGAGTGCGGGGACATGCTGGAAAGCATGGACCATTTCCTGCTTCATTGTCCCTTTAATATAGGGGTCTACAACCGGGTGGGCGCTTCCATCGGCTGGAGTCAACTTGCCGGCCTTACCTATCCGGAGTGGGCTTATGGGGCATTCAGGACCCTGGGTGGCCGTGATCGGGGCACTTTATTCTTAGTCAGTTTAGTGGTTAGATACTACACGTGGAATGCACGGTGTTTAGTGTCTACACAGCGCAAAGTCCTCTCCGAGGTGGAGGTCTGTAGGAACATCACTGGTGACCTCGGGAAGATCAGGTCTTTGGAGTATGGCAGTCTTGGTACCAGTAGGGCTTCTCTCCTATGGAGAGGGTTTTCTTTTGATGTGCCCTAGGTACTAGGCCTTTTGGGTAGAGTACCCTTGATTTGGTTAGGGACAGTGATGTAGGGACAGGGTTAGGGTGATAGTAGGGTCAGTTTATTTTTAGGGATAATGGTAGGGAGAGAGGTAGGGAGGTGTTAGGGAAAGAATGTAAATTTTGTATGTATCAGGATTGCCATCCTTCTTCCTGGTGGTGGGCTAATGCATGTGCACCATAGCTTTTTGTTTTGTTTTCAGATGTTAAGGTTATGAAGGGCTTACAGGCACCGAACTTGGGCCTAAAGTGGGTTGTATTGTTTGTTTAAGTATATTGTAATGCTGATAATGATAAAGTTGGTTGGGAGGAGTTCTAGGTTGGGAGGGTGTATTTGTGGGTGGTGGTGGTTGTTTCTTTCGGTGGACCTGGCATGGGTCAGTTATGAACTGGACATTGAGGACTATGAACTGTATGGACTCTGACCCATGTACAGGAGGGCGGGTGGTGTGGGTGACGGGATAGTTTAGAGTAGGTTGTTTTATTGTATTTGTAGGTGTATTTTCTGTATATTTAGGTGTATATAGTGTATATAGTCTATATGTATAATATGTTATAATTTTGTTTATCTTATTTTATGGCAGTCGAACCAGTTGTTATTTTTGTAGTAATTTTTCTTTGGTATTTTTGTATCCCATAGTGGATTTCGTTTTTTTTTTTCTTTGGTCTAGGTCTTCTTTTCCCCAAGTTTGGGTGTTTTTGAGTTATAGATTTAATTTTCTTTCTTAACAATTAGGGGGAAAAAAAAAAAGTATGTGTATATACATATATATATTAAATTAATGGGGTGTAGTGGGAGTCCTTGTTGTGTGTGTTTTCCCAAGTTTGGGTGTTTTTGAGTTACAGCTAAATTGTGCTATTTTTATGTTTCTTTTTTGGTAACGCAAGTTGAGTATGTATGTGAGTGTTGTTAGATATTTGGTTATGTAAGGTGTGTCTCTAGTATTTTCTAGGGAAAACTGGGCTGGCCGGTTAGGCAGGATTTATGTTCTTTTATTTGAAATGTAAAGTTTGGGTTTATGTTATTTTATGTTGTTGTTTTCAGTTATGGCAAAGTTGTGCTGGTTTTTGTGTTTGTTATGATTTACATTTTTCTAATAAAAAAGATTTACAGGATATAAATAGAGATTTTCCTAGCTGGTGACGGAAAATATGAGTTATATGAAGACAGGAGGCAAGTATCTTATGCATTAAATCTTTCTTTTTAATGCCCATAGCAGAATTTTTTAAACAATTTTTAAAACGTATATCAACGAAAAAATCTTCAAAACTACAACTCCCAGCAGCCCCTTGGACTCTCTTCGCCCCTCCTAGCCCGACTGGCTCATATATAAAGGGCTGCCTGGGACACCTCCTCTTTCTTTATGCGGCATCCAGCACAGTAGTCGCCATCCTGAAGTACAGGAACCGCCACTTGTTGATGCTTCTTGACAACGTGGTCAACAGGACCGCCGCCACCGCAACTCGGATCTTCGGCCAGCCGGCCTACCGCATTCCGATTCCGGAGCTGCAATAACTCATATTTTCCGTCACCAGCTAGGGAAATCTCTATTTATATATCAGACAGGAGGCTCATATCTTATGCAAGTTTAAAGCTGTAACTATAGTATATCAATACAAAAATGATTAAGATCAACGAACAGACAGAGAGACATGATCCTCCGGTCTAAAGTAAAATTGACAAAAGGTCGACTCCGAAGACCAATCAGCTGCCAGCAGGAGGTAGGACAGCGAACCCCCCTGAAGTAACCACTTTTGTGGCCATTGCCCCTCTAGCACAGGTCTGGGGCATTCCGCACTCAACTTGTTCCTATTTGACCTATCCAATGTTCTCCGTGTCCAGTATTCTACATACTGGGACACTTGTGGGAGTTGTGCCCAGTCCCCTGATCTGGGATAGGAAATAGTGTCCGGATTGAAAAATGGCTCCCCTAAGGAGTCCAAAATGGCCTCAGATGGTAAATCCGGGTTGGCTTCCATTCAGGTAGCTGTAAGCCCAGCCTCCTCATGTTCAGATTCAGAGTCAGTGGTAGCTATCACCTCAGACCCTTCAGATGACTCGTCGTCCGACTTGTCATTGAAGGAGTCCGGCTGTGCCTGCCTTGCGGGTCTAAATTTCTTTTGGGGTATCTCCTTGGGGTCCAAGGGTCGCTCAGTATCAGGATGGCTGGGGTGGCAGGCCGAGGAAGGTCCTGCCTCATGCATTGATTTTACTTCCCCCGCCGGGGACTCGGAATAGGCATTCAGGTGCCTACGTTTATAAGGAGCTTTGCCCTTTTTTACAACATCAGGCTGAGCAGTAGAAGGGTTAATGGTAGACGCCAGCGCTGCCTTAACCGATCCACTAATGAGATCCTGAATTTGGGCAGCTGTGAGTAGTTGAGGAGTCTCAGGGGTTAATCCTGGACCTGGACCCCTCACCTCACTGTGGGGAAGATTAATATTAGCTTCCTCTGCCATGTTAAGGGGAACTCTATCAGCAGTACACAGACCAGTCCTTAAGGAGGAACTCTATCCAGCAGTATACAGACCACTCCTCAGTCTATGAGTGCTCTGTAATCAGATTTCCCTGGTATAATTCCAATATAAGGTGAAAGCACTACTAGGGAATCGTTAGGTACAGATAAAATATAAAGAGTAGAGTAAGCCTACAATATAGTATACCTCTCTCCTCACCGCTCGGCAGCAGACTGACGATGCGGTGAAGAGGAGGTATCTGTTAATAGACTTGTGGTCGTAATCTCGCGGTAACACAGACGCGAGTACTGTGATTGGCCAAGCGGACGCGCCTCATAGGAGGCACGCCCCCCCTTCCACCCACAGATGCGCGCGCTCTCAGACCGCGGCGGGAAGAAGGGTAAAAAGAAGGAGAGAGAAGAAAGAAAATGGCGCCTATACAGGTAGGCAAATGTAATAAGTAGGGATGAAAGCAGGAGGACAGCACAGGGAAAAATAGCACCGCGCTCCTGCCGATATATATCAAGAATATGCTGCAGATAAAATTAGATCAGACTGAAAGAATACAGTAAGAAATGTGTAAACACATAAAAGAAAAACGGTAAGAAAGAAAACAGTAAGAAACGTGAAAAATGTGAAGAAAAGATAATATCTACACAGTAATATTATAAAGTTCTATACAGTGATACTTATCTTATCTCCGCCATGAGCAGAAAGAATGAGGAGGAGGTGTCCCAGACAGCCCTTTATATATGATAATATATATATATATATATATATATATAATACATGATATAACTCAGGATCAGTACAGGATAAGTAATGTATGAACACAGTGATCTCACCAGCAGAATAGTGAGTACAGCTCTGGAGTATAATACGGGATATAACTCAGGATCAGTACAGGATAAGTAATGTAATGTATGTACACAGTGACCTCACCAGCAGAATAGTGAGTACAGCTCTGGGGGTATAATTCAGGATATAACTCAGGATCAGTACAGGATAAGTAATGTAATGTATGTACACAGTGACCTCACCAGCAGAATAATGAGTACAGATCTGGAGTATAATACAGGATATAACTCAGGATCAGTACAGGATAAGTAATATATGAACACAGTGATCTCACCAGCAGAATAGTGAGTACAGCTCTGGGGTATAATACAGGATATAACTCAGGATCAGTACAGGATAAGTAATGTAATGTATGTACACAGTGACCTCACCAGCAGAATAGTGAGTACAGCTCTGGGGTATAATACAGGATATAACTCAGGATCAGTACAGGATAAGTAATGTATGAACACAGTGATCTCACCAGCAGAATAGTGAGTACAGCTCTGGAGTATAATACGGGATATAACTCAGGATCAGTACAGGATAAGTAATGTAATGTATGTACACAGTGACCTCACCAGCAGAATAGTGAGTACAGCTCTGGGGGTATAATTCAGGATATAACTCAGGATCAGTACAGGATAAGTAATGTAATGTATGTACACAGTGACCTCACCAGCAGAATAATGAGTACAGATCTGGAGTATAATACAGGATATAACTCAGGATCAGTACAGGATAAGTAATATATGAACACAGTGATCTCACCAGCAGAATAGTGAGTACAGCTCTGGGGTATAATACAGGATATAACTCAGGATCAGTACAGGATAAGTAATGTAATGTATGTACACAGTGACCTCACCAGCAGAATAGTGAGTACAGCTCTGGGGTATAATACAGGATATAACTCAGGATCAGTACAGGATAAGTAATGTATGAACACAGTGATCTCACAAGCAGAATAGTGAGTACAGCTCTGGAGTATAATACGGGATATAACTCAGGATCAGTACAGGATAAGTAATGTAATGTATGTACACAGTGACCTCACCAGCAGAATAGTGAGTACAGCTCTGGGGGTATAATTCAGGATATAACTCAGGATCAGTACAGGATAAGTAATGTAATGTATGTACACAGTGACCTCACCAGCAGAATAATGAGTACAGATCTGGAGTATAATACAGGATATAACTCAGGATCAGTACAGGATAAGTAATATATGAACACAGTGATCTCACCAGCAGAATAGTGAGTACAGCTCTGGAGTATAATACAGGATATAACTCAGGATCAGTACAGGATAAGTAATGTATGAACACAGTGATCTCACCAGCAGAATAGTGAGTGTCACGATGCCGGCTGGCAGGTAGTGGATCCTCTGTGCCAGAGAGGGATTGGCGTGGACCGTGCTAGTGGATCGGTTCTAAGTCACTACTGGTTTTCACCAGAGCCCGCCGCAAAGCGGGATGGTCTTGCTGCGGCGGTAGTGACCAGGTCGTATCCACTAGCAACGGCTCACCTCTCTGGCTGCTGAAGATAGGCGCGGTACAAGGGAGTAGACAGAAGCAAGGTCGGACGTAGCAGAAGGTCGGGGCAGGCAGCAAGGATCGTAGTCAGGGGCAACGGCAGGAGGTCTGGAACACAGGCTAGGAACACACAAGGAAACGCTTTCACTGGCACAATGGCAACAAGATCCGGCAAGGAAGTGCAGGGGAAGTGAGGTGATATAGGGAAGTGCACAGGTGAAGACACTAATTGGAATCACTGCGCCAATCAGCGGCGCAGTGGCCCTTTAAATCGCAAAGACCCGGCGCGCGCGCGCCCTAGGGAGCGGGGCCGCGCGCGCCGGGACAGAACTGAGGGAGAGCGAGTCAGGTACGGGAGCCGGGGTGCGCATCGCGAGCGGGCGCTACCCGCATCGCGAATCGCACCCCGGCTGGAAGCGGAATCGCAGTGCCCCGGGTCAGTGGATCTGACCGGAGCGCTGCAGCGGGGAGAGTGTAGCGAGCGCTCCGGGGAGGAGCGGGGACCCGGAGCGCTCGGCGTAACAGTACCCCCCCCCTTGGGTCTCCCCCTCTTCTTAGAGCCTGAGAACCTGAGGAGCAGACTTTTGTCTAGGATGTTGTCCTCAGGTTCCCAGGATCTCTCTTCAGGACCACAACCCTCCCAGTCCACTAAAAAAAAAGTTTTCCCTCTGACCTTTTTAGAAGCCAAGATCTCCTTGACAGAGAAGACGTCCGAGGAGCCGGAAACAGGAGTGGGAGGAACAGATTTGGGAGAAAAACGGTTGAGGATGAGTGGTTTAAGAAGAGAGACGTGAAAGGCATTAGGGATACGAAGAGAAGGAGGAAGAAGAAGTTTGTAAGAGACAGGATTAATTTGACACAAAATTTTGAAAGGACCAAGATAGCGTGGTCCCAACTTGTAGCTAGGGACACGGAAGCGGACATATTTAGCGGAGAGCCATACCTTGTCTCCAGGGGAAAAAACGGGAGGAGCTCTTCTTTTCTTATCCGCGAACTTCTTCATGCGTGAAGAAGCCTGTAAGAGAGAATTTTGGGTTTCTCTCCATATGATGGAAAGGTCACGAGAAATTTCATCCACAGCGGGCAGACCAGAGGGCAAGGGGGTAGGGAGGGGGGGAAGAGGGTGACGGCCGTACACCACGAAAAATGGGGATTTGGAGGAAGATTCAGAGACTCTGAAGTTGTACGAGAATTCGGCCCATGGAAGGAGATCTGCCCAGTCATCCTGGCGGGAGGAAACAAAATGTCGCAAATAATCACCCAAGACCTGGTTAATTCTTTCTACTTGTCCATTGGACTGGGGATGATATGCAGAAGAAAAATTTAATTTAATCTTGAGTTGTTTACAGAGAGCCCTCCAGAATTTAGACACGAATTGGACGCCTCTATCCGAGACGATCTGTGTGGGCAACCCGTGAAGACGAAAAATGTGTACAAAAAATTGTTTAGCCAACTGAGGCGCTGAAGGAAGACCAGGAAGAGGGATGAAATGTGCCATTTTGGAGAATCGATCAACGACCACCCAAATAACAGTGTTGCCACGGGAAGGGGGTAAATCAGTAATAAAATCCATACCAATCAGAGACCAAGGCTGTTCGGGGACAGGCAGGGGATGAAGAAAACCAGCGGGCTTCTGGCGAGGAGTCTTATCCCGGGCACAGATAGTGCAGGCTCGCACAAAGTCCACAACATCCGTCTCCAGAGTCGGCCACCAATAGAAGCGGGAGATGAGTTGCACAGATTTCTTGATGCCCACATGACCTGCGAGATGGGAGGAGTGACCCCATTTGAGGATTCCGAGGCGTTGGCGTGGAGAAACAAAGGTCTTTCCTGGAGGAGTTTGTCTGATGGAGGCAGGAGAAGTGGAGATCAGGCAGTCAGGTGGAATGATGTGTTGCGGAGAGAGTTCAACTTCTGAGGCATCCGAGGAACGAGAGAGAGCATCGGCCCTAATGTTCTTATCGGCAGGACGAAAGTGAATCTCAAAATTAAATCGGGCAAAGAACAGAGACCACCGGGCCTGGCGAGGATTCAGCCGTTGGGCAGACTGGAGGTAGGAGAGGTTCTTGTGGTCGGTGTAAATAATAACTGGAAATCTTGATCCCTCCAGCAGATGCCTCCATTCCTCAAGTGCTAATTTAATGGCTAGAAGCTCTCGATCCCCGATGGAGTAGTTCCTCTCCGCCGGAGAGAAGGTCCTAGAAAAAAAACCACAAGTGACAGCATGCCCGGAAGAATTTTTTTGTAGAAGAACAGCTCCAGCTCCCACTGAGGAGGCATCAACCTCCAATAGGAAGGGTTTGGAAGGGTCAGGTCTGGAGAGCACGGGAGCCGAAGAAAAGGCAGACTTGAGTCGTTTAAAGGCGTCTTCCGCTTGAGGAGGCCAAGACTTGGGATCGGCATTTTTTTTGGTTAAAGCCACGATAGGAGCCACAACGGTAGAAAAATGTGGAATAAATTGCCTGTAATAATTGGCGAACCCCAAAAAGCGTTGGATAGCACGGAGTCCGGAGGGGCGTGGCCAATCTAAGACGGCAGAGAGTTTGTCTGGATCCATTTGTAGTCCCTGGCCAGAGACCAAATATCCTAGAAAAGGAAGAGATTGGCATTCAAACAGACATTTCTCAATTTTGGCATAGAGTTGATTGTCACAAAGTCTCTGAAGAACCATACGGACATGCTGGCGGTGTTCTTCTAGATTGGCAGAAAAAATTAGGATATCGTCCAGATATACAACAACACAGGAGTATAACAGATCACGAAAAATTTCATTAACAAAGTCTTGGAAGACAGCAGGGGCGTTGCACAGGCCAAAGGGCATGACCAGATACTCAAAGTGTCCATCCCTGGTGTTAAATGCCGTTTTCCACTCATCCCCCTCTCTGATGCGGATGAGGTTATAGGCGCCTCTTAAGTCCAATTTAGTAAAGATGTGGGCACCTTGGAGGCGATCAAAGAGTTCAGAGATGAGGGGTAGGGGGTAGCGGTTCTTAACCGTGATTTTATTAAGACCGCGGTAGTCAATGCAAGGACGTAGGGAGCCATCTTTTTTGGACACAAAGAAAAATCCGGCTCCGGCAGGAGAGGAGGATTTACGGATAAAGCCCTTTTTTAAATTTTCCTGGACGTATTCCGACATGGCAAGAGTCTCTGGGGCAGAGAGAGGATAAATTCTGCCCCGGGGTGGAGTAGTGCCCGGGAGGAGGTCGATAGGACAATCATAAGGCCTGTGAGGAGGTAGAGTCTCAGCTTGTTTTTTGCAGAAAACATCCGCGAAGTCCATATAGGCCTTAGGGAGACCGGTTACTGGAGGAACCACAGAGTCACGGCAAGGGTTACTGGGAACCGGTTTTAGACAGTCCTTGGAACAAGAGGGCCCCCAACTCTTGATCTCCCCAGTGGACCAATCCAGGGTTGGGGAATGAAGTTGAAGCCAGGGAAGTCAAAGGAGAATTTCCGAGGTGCAATTGGGGAGGACCAAAAGTTCAATCCTCTCGTGATGAGATCCGATGCTCATAAGAAGGGGCTCCGTGCGGAAACGTATGGTACAGTCCAATCTTTCATTGTTTACACAATTGATGTAAAGGGGTCTGGCGAGACTGGTCACTGGGATGTTGAACCTGTTGACGAGAGAGGCCAAAATAAAATTTCCTGCAGATCCAGAGTCCAAGAAGGCCACAGTAGAGAAGGAGAAGGCAGAGGCAGACATCCGCACAGGCACAGTAAGACGTGGAGAAGCAGAGTAGACATCAAGGACTGTCTCACCTTTGTGCGGAGTCAGCGGACGTCTTTCCAGGCGGGGAGGACGGATAGGACAATCCCTCAGGAAGTGTTCGGTACTAGCACAGTACAGGCAGAGGTTCTCCATGCGGCGTCGTGTCCTCTCTTGAGGTGTCAGGCGAGACCGGTCGACCTGCATAGCCTCCACGGCGGGAGGCACAGGAACAGATTGCAGGGGACCAGAGGAGAGAGGAGCCGAGGAGAAGAAACGCCTCGTGCGAACAGAGTCCATATCTTGGCGGAGCTCCTGACGCCTTTCGGAAAAACGCATGTCAATGCGAGTGGCTAGGTGAATAAGTTCATGTAGATTAGCAGGAATTTCTCGTGCGGCCAGAACATCTTTAATGTTGCTGGATAGGCCTTTTTTAAAGGTCGCGCAGAGGGCCTCATTATTCCAGGATAATTCTGAAGCAAGAGTACGGAATTGTACGGCATACTCGCCAACGGAAGAATTACCCTGGACCAGGTTCAACAGGGCAGTCTCAGCAGAAGAGGCTCGGGCAGGTTCCTCAAAGACACTTCGGATTTCCGAGAAGAAGGAGTGTACAGAGGCAGTGACGGGGTCATTGCGGTCCCAGAGCGGTGTGGCCCAAGACAGGGCTTTTCCAGACAGAAGGCTGACTACGAAAGCCACCTTAGACCTTTCAGTGGGAAACAGGTCCGACATCATCTCCAGATGCAGGGAACATTGGGAAAGAAAGCCACGGCAAAACTTAGAGTCCCCATCAAATTTATCCGGCAAGGATAGGCGTAGACCAGGAGCGGCCACTCGCTGCGGAGGAGGTGCAGGAGCTGGCGGAGGAGATGACTGCTGAAGCTGTGGTAGTAACTGCTGTAGCATAACGGTCAGTTGAGACAGCTGTTGGCCTTGTTGCGCTATCTGTTGTGACTGCTGGGCGACCACTGTGGTAAGGTCAGCGACAACTGGCAGAGGAACTTCAGCGGGATCCATGGCCGGATCTACTGTCACGATGCCGGCTGGCAGGTAGTGGATCCTCTGTGCCAGAGAGGGATTGGCGTGGACCGTGCTAGTGGATCGGTTCTAAGTCACTACTGGTTTTCACCAGAGCCCGCCGCAAAGCGGGATGGTCTTGCTGCGGCGGTAGTGACCAGGTCGTATCCACTAGCAACGGCTCACCTCTCTGGCTGCTGAAGATAGGCGCGGTACAAGGGAGTAGACAGAAGCAAGGTCGGACGTAGCAGAAGGTCGGGGCAGGCAGCAAGGATCGTAGTCAGGGGCAACGGCAGGAGGTCTGGAACACAGGCTAGGAACACACAAGGAAACGCTTTCACTGGCACAATGGCAACAAGATCCGGCAAGGAAGTGCAGGGGAAGTGAGTTGATATAGGGAAGTGCACAGGTGAAGACACTAATTGGAATCACTGCGCCAATCAGCGGCGCAGTGGCCCTTTAAATCGCAAAGACCCGGCGCGCGCGCGCCCTAGGGAGCGGGGCCGCGCGCGCCGGGACAGAACTGAGGGAGAGCGAGTCAGGTACGGGAGCCGGGGTGCGCATCGCGAGCGGGCGCTACCCGCATCGCGAATCGCACCCCGGCTGGAAGCGGAATCGCAGCGCCCCGGGTCAGTGGATCTGACCGGAGCGCTGCAGCGGGGAGAGTGTAGCGAGCGCTCCGGGGAGGAGCGGGGACCCGGAGCGCTCGGCGTAACAGTGAGTACAGCTCTGGAGTATAATACGGGATATAACTCAGGATCAGTACAGGATAAGTAATGTAATGTATGTATACAGTGACCTCACCAGCAGAATAGTGAGTACAGCTCTGGGGGTATAATTCAGGATATAACTCAGGATCAGTACAGGATAAGTAATGTAATGTATGTACACAGTGACCTCACCAGCAGAATAATGAGTACAGATCTGGAGTATAATACAGGATATAACTCAGGATCAGTACAGGATAAGTAATATATGAACACAGTGATCTCACCAGCAGAATAGTGAGTACAGCTCTGGGGTATAATACAGGAGATAACTCAGGATCAGTACAGGATAAGTAATGTAATGTATGTACACAGTGACCTCACCAGCAGAATAGTGAGTACAGCTCCGGGGTATAATACAGGATATAACTCAGGATCAGTACAGGATAAGTAATGTAATGTATGTACACAGTGACCTCACCAGCAGAATAGTGAGTACAGCTCTGGAGTATAATACAGGATATAACTCAGGATCAGTACAGGATAAGTAATGTATGAACACAGTGATCTCACCAGCAGAATAGTGAGTACAGCTCTGGAGTATAATATAAAGGATGTAACTGTTTCTATACCGGCTTCAGAGGAAACCCTAAAATCAATATATCCACCCCCCAAAAAACTGTATCTAGAGACACACCATATCCTTATGTTATTTATCTTGAAATTAGAGGAATAAGAAGCTGTGGTGGCGCTCTGGGCTATCGTTCCGAGATGTATCATGCCAAACTGTTTTGAAAAGTCATAAATATTTTACTTTCCTCCCCATCCATTTATCATATAATGCTGATGTAATGCCTGAGAGGTTTTCGACGAGATGTGGCACTACTTCTGAAAAACGACTAAATTCCTGGAGTGAAGAGCAAGACAACATTCAGCAGAAGGAGACGTAATTACACCGTGAGCCTTGTGCAGCGAGGACTAAATGGGACTTAATGTAAGGCTTGTGTTCTGGGCTTGACTGTAATAAGTGCACCTTATGGGCACAGGATATATTTTCCACCATTTTTTGTTCACCTCGGATAATGCATATTTAATAACCGGAGTGACGGAGGAAGGCCTTTACCGTATTGTTCTCAGAAAACCTTGAATTGGCCTCAATTATGAAAAAAAAAAAAAGACTTAGACTCCAAGCTCTTAATCTGGGGAAAGTGTCTGTGCAATTAAGAAGCTGGCGGGAGAGCTGGAATGAGACCCGTGGATGTTAGCGTGACCTCACTTCCCACCGCGGCGAGTGATGCCCACTCAGTGCGGTAGATTTCAGGACAAGAAACAATTATTTTCTATTGATCGACCCGCTGCTCCATATCAATCCCTGCACTGGTCGCCTTTTTAGACACATCTATTACGGAATGGCATTTACCGTGGCCGGCCCTTTAATAGCGTCAGGTGATAATATAAAGTCACAATTAAAGGGACGGTATTGTAGAAGTCCAATTGATGAATGTTGTTCCAGAGAAAGCAGCTGCATATAAAAAGAAGTTTCACAGATTGCAAATCAACCAATTCCTACCTGTTTTCAAGATCTCTGCTTGCTGGTGTACCTATAAGTTATCAGAAATCTGTCCTGAGCCAAGCAGGACATGTTTTAAAGGGGTACCCCCGTGGAAAACGTATTATTATTATTTTTTTTTTTAAATCAACTGGTGCCAGAAAGTTAAACAGATTTGTAAATCACTTCTATTAAAAAATCGTAATCCTTCCAGTACTTTTTATCGGCTGTATACTAAAGAGAAATCCAAAAAAGAAATGCATTTCCTCTGATGTCATGACCACAGTGCTCTATGCTGACCTCTGCTGTCCATTTTAGGAACTGTCCAGAGCAGAGGAAAATCCCCATAGCAAACATATGCTGCTCTGACCAGTTCGTAAAATGGACAGCAGAGGTCAGCAGAGAGCACTGTGGTCATGACATCAGAGGAAATGCATTTCTTTTTTGGATTTCTCTTTAGTATACAGCCGATAAAAAGTACTTGAAGGATTAAGATTTTTTTTAATAGAAGTGATTTACAAATCTGTTTAACTTTCTGGCACCAGTTGATTTATAAAAAAAAAATAAAATAAAAAAAATAAAAAAGTTTTCCACCGGAGTACCCCTTTAAGCACCTGGCATATAATGGTTAATTCCCAACCAGGGTTTATCCAGTTGTTGCAAAACTACAGCTCCCAGCATGCCTGGACAGCCAAAGGCTGTCCAGGCATGCTGGGAGCTGTAGTTTTGCAATGGCTGGGGGTAACCTGGTTGGGAAGTACTGCACTTGAAAGTAAGGGCATGACCACACGTAGCACATTTCTTTATTTATATGATACCAACACGTTCCACAGCAAAGTACAGACCCTGTCATTACTCAAATTGGTCACTGTCACTGTTGGGGCTCACAATCTTTATTGCAGAGTGTGGGAGAAAACTCACGCTAACACAGGGAGAACATACAAACTCCTTTGCAGATGTTATTCTTGATGAGATTTGAACCAAAAACTACAAGGCAACAGAACTAAACACTGTAGTCAACAGCAATAATTACTGTAAGGCAATAGCACTAACCACTGTAAGGTAACATTCCTAACCACTGTCAGATAACAGCACTAACCATTGTAAGGAAACAACATTAACCACTTTTCAGCAAAAGCACTAACCACTGTAAGGCAACAGCCCCAACCACTGTAAGGCAACAGCCCCAACCACTGTAAGGCAACAACACTAACCACTGTACGGCAACAGCACTAACCATTGTAAGGCAACAGAACTAACCACTGTATGGCAACAGCACTGACCACTGTAAGGCAAAATAACTAATCACTTTACGGCAACAGCACAAACCATTGTAAGGAAATAGCATTAACCACTGTACGGCAAAAGCATTAACCACTGTAAGGCAAAAGCACTAACCACTGTAAGGAAACAGCATTAACTATTATAAGGCAACGGCACTAACCACTGTAAGGAAACAGCACCAACCACTGTAAGGCAACAGCACTAACCATTGTAAGGAAACAGCATCTAGGATCTTTATTTTTTTTATTTTTTTTGTGCTTTGTTTAAGCTTTCCCAAAAGATCTATGTGTTTATGTCAAGTTTTTCTTGATTTTTGCACTTATAAAGACAACGCAGCTCTGAAACCGTCACAGGAAATAAAAAAATTCCCAGCTTATAGCTGACGTCACATGTCACTGAAAATATAGAACCACTAATCAACAACCAACCAAGTAGATTAGTCAACAAGTAGACTGTTAATCTGATGGAATGTGAAAGCAAAACTCTAAGGCCTTGTTCAAACAGCAGAATTTCCTAGCGGAATCCAGTGGATAAATTCTGCTCGGAAATTCTGTTGCAGCTTTCTCCTATTCATTTCAATGTGATTCTGCAGCACCATGCAAACGGCAGAAAGTTCCTTACCGGAAACATCTGGTGCAGAAATGCAAATTCCAGCCTCCGCTGTAAAAACCCATCAGGTTATGTGTGTACTCTATTTGTTGGTCCACATTTGTAGCCTTAAAGGGGTACTCCACCCAAAGGATAGGGGATAAGATGTCTGATTGCTGGGACCCCCACGATCTCTGTGCAGCACCCGGTGTTCATTTAGAACACTGTGTGCAGGCGGCGGGGGTCATGGTGTCACCACACCCCCTCAATACAAGTCTAGGGGAGTTTATGCAGCCGTCAGGCCCCCTCCCATAGACTTGCATTGAGGGGACGTGGCATGAGATCACAAGGGGTGTGGCCATGACGTCATGACCCCCGCTGCCCATACTCAGCATTTGGAACTAAACGCTGGGGCAGTAGAGTACGCCTTTAAAGCAACAACCGTTTTTATGCAAAAAAAACAATAAATTCAGATAATTTTAGAATTTTTTTTCTGACATCCCATCATTTTTTTTTAACCCATTTCTATAATTTGTTTTCTCGTATATGTTTATTTATTTTTTCTTTCACCTTTTAAGACCCATGGGGTGAGATTAATCAAAGCTGTCTATGTTCCGCATCAAGATAGACCAAACTACAGAGGGTTACACCGGTGTATTGTGCGCCTAATTCATGAAAAGGCGCACGGCTCGGGATAAATTCTACGCACGGACTTTGGGATCTATGCTTTAGTTTGTATTTAACCCCTTAAGGACTCAGCCCATTTTGGCCTTAAGGACTCAGACAATTTAATTTTTACGTTTTCATTTTTTCCTCCTCGCCTTCTAAAAATCATAACTCTTTTATATTTTCATCCACAGACTAGTATGGGGCTTGTTTTTTGCGCAACCAGTTGATCTTTGTAATGACATCACTCATTATATCATAAAATGTATGGCGCAACCAAAAAACACTATTTTTGTGGGGAAATTAAAACGAAAAACGCAATTTTGCTTATTTTGGAAGGTTTCGTTTTCACGCCGTACAATTTATGGTAAAAATGAAGTGTGTTCTTTATTCTGAGGGTCAATACTATTAAAATGATACCCAATATTATATACTTTTCTATTACTGTTGTGCTTAAAAAAAATCACAAACTTTTTAACCAAATTAGTACGTTTATAATCCCTTTATTTTGATGACCTCTAACTTTTTTATTTTTCTGTATAAGCGGCGGTATGGGGGCTCATTTTTTGCGCCATGATCTGCACTTATTTTTACCGTATATACTCGAGTATAAGCCGAGTTTTTCAGCACAATTTTTCGTGCTGAAAACACCCCCCTCGGCTTATACTCGAGTGAACTCCCCCACCCGCAGTGGTCTTCAACCTGCGGACTTCCAGAGGTTTCAAAACTACAACTCCCAGCAAGCCAGGGCAGCCATCGGCTGTCCGGGCTTGCTGGGAGTTGTAGTTTTGAAACCTCCGGAGGTCCGCAGGTTGAAGACCACTGCGGCCTTCAACATCATCCAGCCCCCTCTCACCCCCCTTTAGTTCTGAGTACTCACCTCCGCTCGGCGCTGGTCCGGTCCTGCAGGGCTGTCCGGTGAGGAGGTCGTCCGGTGGGATAGTGGTTCCGGGCTGCTATCTTCACCGGGGAGGCCTCTTCTAAGCGCTTCGGGCCCGGCCTCAGAATAGTTACGTTGCCTTGACAACGACGCAGATGCGTCGTTGTCAAGGCAACGGCTCTATTCCGGGCCGGAAGCGCGGAGAAGAGGCGCCCCCGGTGAAGATAGCAGCCCGGAACCACTATCCCACCGGACGACCTCCTTACCGGACAGCCCTGCAGGACCGGACCAGCGCCGAGCGGAGGTGAGTACTCAGAACTAAAGGGGGTGAGAGGGGGCTGGATGATGTTGAAGGCCGCAGTGGTCTTCAACCTGCGGACCTCCGGAGGTTTCAAAACTACAACTCCCAGCAAGCCCGGACAGCCGATGGCTGCCCGGGCTTGCTGGGAGTTGTAGTTTTGAAACCTCTGGAGGTCCGCATGTTGAAGGCCGCAGTGGTCTTCAACCTGCGGACCTCCGGAGGTTTCAAAACTACAACTCCCAGCAAGCCCGGACAGCCGATGGCTGCCCGGGCTTGCTGGGAGTTGTAGTTTTGAAACCTCTGGAGGTCCGCAGGTTGAAGAACACTGAGGGCGAATGATGAGAAGAGGATGATGAAGGGGGGGGGGTGTGGGGATGATGAAGGGGGGTGGGGATGATGAAGGGGGGGGGTGTGGGATGATTACAAGGGGATGATGAAGGGGGGATGTGTGGGATGATAAGGGGATGTGTGGGATGATGACAAGGGGATGATGAAGGGGGGATGTGTGGGATGATGACAAGGGGATGATGAAGGGGGGATGTGTGGGATAAGGGGATGTGTGGGATGATGACAAGGGGATGATGAAGGGGGGATGTGTGGGATGATGACAAGGGGATGATGAAGGGGGGATGTGTGGGATGATAAGGGGATGTGTGGGATGATGACAAGGGGATGATGAAGGGGGATGTGTGGGATGATGACAAGGGGATGATGAGGATGTTAATGACGGGTCTGGATGATGACAGGGGGGGATGAGGTATTTCCCACCCTAGGCTTATACTCGAGTCAATAACTTTTCCTGGGATTTTGGGTTGAAATTAGGGGTCTCGGCTTATACTCGGGTCGGCTTATACTCGAGTATATACGGTATACCACATTTGCATATAAAAAACTTTTAATACATTTTTTATAATTTTTTTAATAAAATGTATTAAAAAAGTAGGAATTTTGGACTTTTTTTTTTCCGTTCACGCCGTTCACCGTACGGGATCATTAACATTTTATTTGAATAGTTCGGACATTTACTGACGCGGTGATACCAAATATGTCTATAAAAAAAATTTTTTACACTTTTTGGGGGTAAAATAGGAAAAAACGGACATTTTACTTTTTTATTGGGGGAGGGGATTTTTCACTTTTTTTTACTTTTACTTTTACATTTTTTTAAAAAAATGTTTACACTTGAATAGTCCCCATAGGGGACTATTCATAGCAATACCATGATTGCTAATACTGATCTGTTCTATGTATAGGACATAGAACAGATCAGTATTATCGGTCATCTCCTGCTCTGGTCTGCTCGATCACAGACCAGAGCAGGAGACGCCGGGAGCCGCACGGAGGAAGGAGAGGGGACCTCCGTGCGGCGTTATGAATGATCGGATCCCCGCAGCAGCGCTGCGGGCGATCCGATCATTCATTCAAATCGCACACTGCCGCAGATGCCGGGATCTGTATTGATCCCGGCACCTGAGGGGTTAATGACGGACGCCCGTGAGATCGCGGGCGTCGGCCATTGCTGGCGGGTCCCTGGCTGCGATCAGCAGCCGGGATCAGCCGCGCATGACACGGGCATCGCTCTGATGCCCGCGGTTATGCACAGGACGTATATGTACGTCCTGGTGCGTTAAGTACCACCTCACCAGGACGTACATTTACGTCCTGCGTCGTTAAGGGGTTAAACCTGCTCCAGTATGGTCTGACATTTCGGCGGTACTTTCAGCCGTTGCTGAAAAGTCGCTATTGATAAATTCAGCACCAATGCATTTTTCCATCAAAAATAGCCTAGAATGCATCATGTTCTAAAAATCCTCTAAAGCAAAAGTCGCAAAAAGGCGCACATATTTAGACTGCGACAAATTTAGACAGAAAAAAAAACCTGTCTAAATCCTTTGATAAATCTCCCTCATGATGTTTTTATTTTCCCACTGACAGAGTCATTTGAGGCCTTTTTGCTTTTTTATTCGCAAAGCAAGATTTACTTTTCTTACTGGCATCTTACATGTTACCATATAGGCTGTGTTCACACTTTGTGGCTAATTAGCGTTACCGCAACTATTTTTTTTTTGCCACGAATGCCTTTCCATCATTTGTAGTAAAACACACTAAAAACACACATGGTAATTAGATGTGGTATAAGGCTAAATAGCCGCAACGCATGGACACTGCCATAATGTATTGTGAAACCTGAAAAATTATTATTTGGGGGTCAAAATAAAAATAAAAAAGATGCAATTGGGCAATTTTGTGGGGCAATCCCCATATGCTAAAACTGACATGCCAACCATATTTCATTTCTCTATAATTTTAACTATAAAATATTTGTATCATTTTTTGTTTTGTTTTATTACAAAAAAATATTTAAACTTTAACCACTTGCCGACCTCTCGTAGACTTTAAAGGGGTACTCCCCCCCCTAGACATCCAAAGGATAGGGGATAAAATGTCTGATCATAGGGTTCCCGCCACTTGGAACCCCCATGATCTCGGCTATGGCACCTCGGACATCCGGTGCACGGAGTGAACTTTGCTCCATGACGGATGACTGGTGACATGGGGCGGAGGCTCGTGACGTCATGGTCACGCCCCACTCGTGAAGTCACGGCCATGCATCCTCAATGCAAGTCTATGGGAGGGGAAGTGGTGGCCGTAAAGCCCCCTTCCCTAGACTTGCATTGATGGTGTGTGGCCTTGATGTCACGAGCGGGATGCAGCCATGATGTCACGAGTCTCCGGCACTCCGGCGCTGCACCTGACACTCTTAACAAACGCCGGGTGCAGCAGGGAGATAGCAGGAGTCCCCCCGCGATCAGACATCTTTTCCCCTATCCTTTGGATGGGGGATAAGATTTCTAGGGGAGGAGTACCCCTTTAAATGTCTGGGTGATTGACAATTAAAGTTTTCCTGTCATTCAGAAAAAGTTTTGACATATGACAGAAGCATGTCAAAAGTTTTGATCGGTCAGGGTCTCAGTTCAGGCGAAGGGCAGGTAGCGCGCTTCACTCCCCAACTTGGAACAATCTCTTTTTAGCCCCATATAACTGAACTAAAAGACTATTTATAACTTTCAAATCAAAAATATCTAAAAATGTAACAAGCCCAGTATAGAAGTGGTAAAAAATGTCTGCTTCCTACAATTTTTTTTTATGTAACACCTAAAAAGTTGATTAAGTGCTCATCTTTTTGCACCATGATGTGTAGCCTTTTTGGTACCACTTTTTTTTGTAGATGTTGTGACTTTTTTAACACTTTTCTATTTTATGTGGGATGTCATGTGGCCAAAAGAAAATTATTAATTTATTTTATTTATTAATTTATTTATTTTCTTATGTATTTATTTATTTATTTACTTACTTATTTGCCTAGTTATGTATTTACGTACTTATTCATCTTAATTTATTTATTTATTTTCTTATGTATTTATTTACTCACTTATTCATCTATTTATATATTTATTTATTTAGTTATTTACTTACTTATTCATTCACCTTCATTAATGCCTTTTAACCTGTTAGACATTTATTTGAATTTAATAGTTTGAACATTTTTTTAATAATATCCAATATGTTTTTCTTTTTGTTTACTATTTTTTGCTATTTGGAAAATGGAAAAAGAGGGCAAATTAAATGTTTTATTAGGGTAAGTTATTTATATTTTTATACTTATTTTCACACTTATATAAGCTCTTATTCAATTAATACAAATACATATGCATTGCATATGCAACTGGCGCTCTACTACTCCACCAATAACCTATCCATAAACTGTTTAGATGCCGTGATCGCCATTGATCACAGCATCTAAACAGACATCTAAACAGTTAAAGGGTTTTTCCCATTTCCTTACTTTGTCCGGTGGCCAGAAATGGTCAGAAAAGCCAAAAGCAGCCGAAGCTATTAAAGGGGTACTCCCGTGAAAAACTTTTTTTTTTTTTTTTAAATCAACTGGTGCCAGAAAGTTAAACAGATTTGTAAATAACTCCTATAAAAAAATCTTAATCCTTCAAGTTTTTAGGGGCTGTATACTAAAGAGAAATCCCAAAAAATAAATGCATTTCCTCTGATGTCATGACCACAGTGCTCTCTGCTGACCTCTGCTGTCCATTTTAGGAACTGTCCAAAGCAGCATATGTTTGCTATGTGGATTTTCTCCTGCTCTGGACAGTTCCTAAAATGGTCAGCAGAGGTCAACAAAGAGCACCGTGGTCATGATATCAGAGGAAATGCATTTCTTTTTTGGATTTCTCTTTAGTATACAGCCCCTAAAAAGTACTGGAAAGATTAAGATTTTTTAATAGAAGTGATTTACAAATCTGACGAACTTGATAGAAGAAATGAAAAGCCGGCAACTCACCAATATTCCAACTTCTGCAAATTTATTTGCACATACTCACAACAATCAGTACATAATGGGGGGACACATAGATGTAATGGGGGGTACCACTGAGAGGCGACAACGATGTTTCACACTATTGAGTGCTTCGACGGGCCTAACTCTAGACCGGAACATCGGCACCAAAAAGGGCGCACCCCGATTCATCTCCCATATAGTGGGAGCACATGGAGGTAGCCATGAGCAACTGAAGTTCGCCGGCATCGAAAAGGTACCGGGTATGAGATCCGATAAGAATCTTCTAAGAAGAGAAACTCATTGGATCATTGCTACTGATGCATTATGCGTCCTAGGGCTCAATGACAAAGTAGATGTATGTGTTTGTTTTTAAACTCTGTTTTTAGTTATTTTTCGCTGTGGTTTAAATGGATAATGAATAACCCTCCTACCTTTAGTGACGTCAATGTCGAAGTGAGTGGTGATTGGTAGTGGTAATTATCCACCTGTACTTAAGGTGACATGTTCCGGTCTAGAGTTAGGCCCGTCGAAGCACTAAATAGTGCAAAACATCGTTGTCGCCTCTCAGTGGTACCCCCATTACATCTATGCGTCCCCCCATGATGTACTGATTGTTGTGAGTATATGTGCAAATAAATTTGCAGAAGTTGGAAGATTGGTGAGTTGCCGGCTGTTCATTTCTTCTATCAAGTTCGTCACAATATTTCACTTCCATAAGCCAGAGCACCACTTAGCCACTAGTTCTACCGCAATAGTGACCTTGTATCCAGTTACAGAGAGGTGCAGAAATAGGCAGCGCCAAAGTCTTTCATTAGATTTACAAATCTGTTTAACTTTCTGGCACCAGTCAATAAAAAAAAACAAAAAAAAAAACATGGGAGTACCCCTTTAAGTAGCTTCCCTGCTTCACCTACAGCTGTTTCCCACTGCTGTGAACTTTCCCTCACCCGACCTATGGCACTACTCTACATCAAGGATCGAGAAGGGGTTAAAACTTTTTTTTTCCTTCATTTTCTTTGAGATTTTGTTTGCTTTTTTATTTACAGTAAATGCTATTATGCTGTACATTTTGCAAACCAACTATTTTTTTTAAATGATAAATTTCTTTTTTTTTTTGGGGAATGAAAACTAAAAGGCAAAAAATAAGTGTGACTTAAATTACCGGCTATTTTCTTCATTGAACTCACTAGAGCTTATTTCTTCCAAAAACAGTGTCACCCCTTTCCTCAGGCTGTGTGTGGTATTGCATATCAGTTCCATTGAGGTGAATTGAGTTGTAATACCACACACACCCTGAGAACCTGGTTTTGGAAGAAATTAGCTTTGTTTTCTGGATAACCACTTTATACATATGGGTTGCAGCATGCGTTCTAAGGTTGTGTTCACATAGACATTGTCTTCAAAGACAAATCTGCATAGGTCTGCGGCATTACATCCCTGCTTAATCGTTGCTACTAATAGATGCAGGTCTTCTGTAATGCATTGCTACTATTTTGGGAGAATTGTTCTCTCGCTCTCTCTCCAGGATAACGATCTGCTCAGCATTTATATATATTTTTATATATATATATATATATATATATATATATATATATATATATATATATATATATATATATATATTTGTATTTATTTATTTAATTTATTTATTTTTATTTAGGTTATTTATTGATGTATTTATTTTATGTATTTATTTATTTATTTATTTTTTTATTTATTTATGTATTTATTTTTTTTATTGATTACTGTATTTATTTATTTTTATTTATTTTATTTATTTATGTATTTATTTATTTTATTTTATTTATTTATGCATTTATTTATTTATTTATTTATGTACTTATTTATTTTATTTATTTTTATTTATTACTGTATTTATCTGTTTATTTTAAGAATATTAGTAAAACATGAAAAACATCAAGAAGACTGAGGCTTTTCATCATTGTGGGCAATGTGCTCGATTGCACCTTGTCAGATGAGCACGGAGACAATCCTGCTGCCGCGTTCCCAGAGGTCCCCGCTCTATACAGAAGAGTCAGGATGCCGTATTGATTTCTGTACAGTAGCAGATATGTGATTGGAAACAGAAGAGGATTCGTAATACAGATCTGTCTTGTCTCATGCAGGACACCGAGGCGGCAGATCAATAATTCACATCACATGAAACATTTACATCATGGAAGAGAACAGGTAGAAATGGGGAGATTCTGAAGGCAGCTATCATATTACTTGTCATAGATGTATTCAAATGGCAATGGAAATCATAGGTCAGGTGCTCCCGGCAGCATAGGCACCCATAGGTTACACCCTAGGGCAGTGGTCTCCAAACTGTGGACTGATATACATTGCAAAACTCCAACTCACAGCAAGCCGGACAGCCAACGACTGGCTGTCCGGGCATGCTGAGAGTTGGTGTTTAGCAAAAGCTGGAGGTCCACAATTTGGAGACCACTGCCCCAATGAGAAGATTTAAAGGGTACTCCACTGCCCCAGCGTTTGGAACATTTTATTCCAAACACTTGGAACAGGCGGCGGGGTAGTGATGTCACGTCCATGCCCATCGTGACGTCACATCACGCCCCGTCAATGCAAATCTATGGAAGGGGGCATGACAGCCGCCACACCCCCTCCCATAGACGTTCTTTGACATCATGATGATGTCATGAGGGGGCGTGGCAGTGATGTAACGACCCTGCTGCCCGCACCCAGCTTTCTAAATGGCTGAACTTGATGGACGTATGTCTTTTTTTGACTAACTATGTAACTACTGACTATGTAAATGAATACCGGGTGCTTCACTGGGATCGCGGGGGTCCCAGTGGCGGGACCCCGCAATCAGTCCTCTCATCCTCGATCCTTTGGATAGGAGATTAAGATTTCTAGGTGTGGAGTACCCCTTTAAAGGGGTTATCCAGGGTTAGAAAAGCATAGGTACAATTTTTAAGAAACAGCTCCACACATGTCCTTAGGTTGTGTGTGGTATTGCAGATTAGTTGCATAAAAGTGAAGGGAGTAGAGTTTTAATACCATACATAACCTGAAGGCAGGCGTGGCACTGTTTAAAGGGTAATGAAAATTATAGGTCAGGTGCTCCCTGCAGCATAGACACCCAAAGGTGTCACCTTAGTGGTCTCCAAACTGAGGACCCATAGATATTGCATAATTTCAACTCCCTGGACTGCCAGTAGCTACAATCTTGCAGAAACAGCTCCACACCTGTACTCAGGATGTGTGTGGTATTGCAGTTCAGTTCTATTGAAATGAATGAAGCAGAGTTGTAATACCACAGACAACCTGAGGACAGGTGTGAAGCTGTTCAAATGGCTATAAAGTTATAGATCAGGTGCTCCTGGCAGCATAGACATTCATAGTTAACTAGAAAGTTATTTCTCCAGGTCCTGACAGTTGCTAATGTATTGTCCCAGTACAGGGCATGGTCCTGTACTACCCTTAGGCCCTGTCAGGTTGAGACCCTCAGTGACCTGGGGGCTCCCCTGCAGGGTATAGATAGAGCAGAGGACCTGTGAGAGGTTTTCTCAAGGACCTGTAAGTCTGTCACATGTTATGTTATGCAGTCACATGATTTGTGGTCACATGTTCTCCCAGAGAGCACCAGCTTAACCTATGTCCCACAGTCCAGCCCCCCACTATATAAAGGGACGGCCATTAAAATTCACTCTCTTCTCTTATGATATTTGCTGAGGAACAGTTAACACCAGAGATCTCAGTGCTAGTGATCAGCACCTGGAAGGACACAAAGCTACAGTCATTCCAGTAAGTCAAAAGTCTATGTCTGCTATCACTAGAGGTAGTCAAGTCCTGTATATAGTGAAGCCTCAAGATAATTGTCTCAAGTCTATTATAAGTATAATTGGTCCCAGAGAGCTGCGAGGTCTTCTGAGTTCCTAGCCTCCTCTCTGGGAATCTGGCCTAGGTGTGAAGATAAGTCCATCTTAAACTCAATAAACCTCCGTTACACCATAACTGGTTGTGGACTCTCATTTCCTTAACTAGCCATTGGAATAGCGGAGATACCATTCGTGTGGTTCTGGTACCAAAAGCCACTCTGGAGTCACGGACACTAGGGGTTAATATCTTCTTGCCCCACCACCTACACGGCTATACCCTTGGTCCTGCCATACACAGGTGGTCCACCACACTAAGCTGTCACCCCAGTAGTAAGGAGATTACATGAGGAGGTTTGTTACTGTGTGTCACCCCAGTAGTAAGGTAATTACATGAGAAGGAGGTTTGTTACAGTGTGTCACCCCAGTAATAAGGAGATTACATGAGAAGGAGGTTTGTTACAGTGTGTCATCCCAGTAGTAAAGAGAGTGCATGAGGAGGGGGTTTGTTACAGTGTATCACCCCAGTAGTAAGGAATGTACATGAGGAGGAGGTTTGTTACAGTGTGTCACCCCAGTAGTAAGGAGATTACATGAGGAGGAGGTTTGTTACAGTGTGTCACCCCAGTAGTAAAGAGATTACATGAGGAGGAGGTTTGTTACAGTGTGTCACCCCAGTAGTAAGGTAATTACATGAGAAGGAGGTTTGTTACAGTGTGTCACCCCAGTAATAAGGAGATTACATGAGAAGGGGGTTTGTTACAGTGTGTCATCCCAGTAGTAAAGAGAGTACATGAGGAGGGGGTTTGTTACAGTGTATCACCCCAGTAGTAAGGAAAGTACATGAGGAGGAGGTTTGTTACAGTGTGTCACCCCAGTAGTAAGGAGATTACATGAGGAGGAGGTTTGTTACAGTGTGTCTCCGCAGTAGTAAGGAGATTACATGAGGAGGAGGTTTGTTACAGTGTGTCACCCCAGTAGTAAGGAGATTACATGAGGAGGAGGTTTGTTACAGTGTGTCTCCCCAGTAGTAAGGAAAGTACATGAGGAGGAGGTTTGTTACAGTGTGTCCCCCCCAGTAGTAAGGAAAGTACATGAGGAGGTTTGTTACAGTGTGTCACCCCAGTAGTAAGGAGGGGCGTGTTGAGTGACAAAAATTCTAGCACCAGTCCTGCACTTATATTGCAGTGTTTTGCACTGTGACGTCTCCTTCAGCAGGGTGTACTACGAGCTCCAAGATGGCAGTGGATGTGAAGTGACCTGTAGCTAAGAAGCTGCAGTATAAGAGCAGAATACTGCATGCAGCTCTGGATGTGACTGGAGTCGAACCCAGATTTCCCTCCTGACACCTTCTCTTTTGCGCTGGCCTGGCATTATACATCCACTATACGGAACATTTGGTGCCTTCATAATCACCGTCTCATTGTCGCTCGGCTGCGCCGGCGTCTCCTGCCATCAGGTCAATAGCTGTTATTTCCCATGGAGAACGCAGTTTAGCATCGCACAGAGACGCTTAGGAAAATAATCTTTTCGGGACGGTATTTCAGAGTGTTCCTTCATTTGTAATGAGCATGTCAGTGTCCTCTCTGTGGGGGACCAAGCCAGAAGGTTAAAATATGGTAATTGTATAACTAGGACTTATACAGAACTGCAACTTCACTTCTACAGTCTGAAGCCTGCTAATAAACATCCCAGGAAATGTCATACCCTCCAAGATGGGAATAATAGGGAGAAAGAATACTGCCCTAAAACGCCTCCCCCAAAGACTGCCCCAACCACCCTGGTCAACAAAAGACACAAGCTAAATAAATAAAATTACTCCTTTTGGCTACAACTATGAGAAAAGTATAAATGCCCCCAATGGTTACCCAAACTCTGATACCTCAGAAGTTATTAATAACAATATATTTTTTATTATTATTATTATTATTATTATTATTGTTATTATTGTTGTTGTTGTTATTATTATTATTTGTAGTAGTAGTAGTGGTAGTAAATTAACAATAATGATAATAATAATAATAATAATAATAATAATAATAACAATAATAATAATAATAGCAGTAGTAGTAGTCATAGTAGTAGTAAATTAATAATAATAATAATAGTTATTATTAATGCATATTATTATTATTATTATTAATTATTTTACTTATTGATATTGAGCTCTTGATTACAGGGCGCTGTACATAAGATAAGGGGTTAAGAATAAACATCAGAAGTGCCTCCAGCCCAGAGTTATTATTAATATTATATTGATTTATTGTTTGCCTCCCCTCCAGTCATTTTTGATATTCTGTGAAACCAAAGGAGTAACAAAATCTGACCTTAGAAATCTGAAGATTGTGACAGGGACCAGTCCTGGTCCTTAAAATTTTCCTGTTATTTCAGGTGACTTTTCAGGATGAGCTGCCCAGCTGCTGCCACACCCCCTCCCATAGACTTACATTGAGGGTTCATCTTGTGAGGTCACGAGGGGCGTGGCCATGACATCATGACCCCCGATGCCGGAGCCCAGCATTCAGTGTAAAATGTTCCGAACGCTGGGGCAGTAGAGTACCCCCTTTAAGGTGCATGGCCTTCTCAGCACTCAAAACTAAATTTTGCAAAATATATATATATATATATATATATATATATAGAGAGAGAGAGAGAGAGAGAGAGAGAGAAAAACAAGAGATCAGCAGCACACAGAAATAAGGTGCAAAAAAGGTGAAAAATTTATTGCATCATCCCAGTGTACAAAAGAAGCGACGTTTCAGCGACCTCTCGTCGCCGTTCTCAAGCTCCTTGAGCTCCAGGAGCTTGAGAACGGCGACGAGAGGTCGCTGAAACGTCGCTTCTTTTGTACACTGGGATGATGCAATAAATTTTTCACCTTTTTTGCACCTTATTTCTGTGTGCTGCTGGTCTCTTGTTTTTCTCTAGTATATGTGAACCTCTCACCAGGGTACACACCCAGCGTGCACCATTACATTGTTTTTTCTCAAATTTGTTGTGCTGCTCTTCTGGAATTTTTTATATATATATATATATATATATATATATATATATATATATATATATATATATATCTTGCCACCCAAAATGTATGAAAGACTTTATTTTTGGACCCAAAGAATCATAGTCCTGAAGGGGTTAAGAGATGTCTTTCCGTATGGCACGTACAATGTGAGACGTGGGAAGGCCGCAGTTATTTTCTGTAGAGCGTCACGTCTTAAAATAGCGTTTCCTTCCACTACAAAAGCAGCAGAGCAGCTGTGTTTGTTCTGAAATTAGTATCTGAGTCGCCTTCACCTAGCGAGCCGCTATGTCTGCACCACGTGCGCGCGCCGTGACAGCGTCTTAACATGACCCAGTGAAGACCTGTAACGACGGGCCATGTTGTGAGCGTTACAGTGATGATCATGAAAAAAAGGGGCTTTCGTTAGTTATCACCCAGCTTTCCCAGACCCCTGAACAGCAAACCAGTCTAGTAGGTATCTTTATTTAACTGGTTTTATATGTTTTAAAGGGGTATTCCATTACCCCAGTGTTGGTGCGGTCTGCGGGTATCGTGACATCACGGCCACGCCTGCTCAATGCAAGTCTATGGGAGGGGACGTGACGGCCATCATGCCGCCTCCCATGAACTTTCATTGAGGGGCGTGGCTTGATATCACGAGGGGCATGGCCGTGAGCGCTCATGGGACTGGTGAGTTGAGCAGCAACCCATACAGGAGACCACAGGGGTCCAAGTGGTCGGATCCCCCATGATGCACCTACTGGAGCTGCTTTCTGCTACTGGATGTGCTGTATTTCCTGCTATTACTACAAGGCTGCAGACCTGTTGCCCCAGCCTTACTACCGCCTGTATCCCCAGTGCCCAGCACCAGGACTGTTTGGATATATGTCTCAGAATTTTCAAACACTTTCCTAACAGTGACTAATGTATTGCCCAGTGGAGAATTGGCCCCTGGTATGGTCACTAAACAGGAGGAAGCAAGTGTCCTCCGAAGGCTACATATCTAAACCTGGATTGGAGTTTTAATGTTTTCAGCAGCAAGAACAAGATCATGAACGAGGCTCCTTTAAAGGGGTACTCCGCCCCTAGACATTTAATTTCCTATCCAGCTGGAGACCCCCGCAATCTCGGCTGCGGCACCCCAGACATACGGTGCACAGAGGGAAATTCGCCGGATGACTGGCGATGTGGGGCGGAAGCTCGTGACGTCATGGTCATGCCCCCTCACTGCAAGTCTATGCGAGGGGTATGGCCGTGATGTCACGAGCGGGCGCAATCAGACCCCTGCGATCAGACTTCTTATAAGATAAGATGTCTAGGGGGAGAAGTCAAGACCGGATTAACATAGGGGCTATTGGAGCTGCAGCTCCAGGCCTCTTTCTGAAAATAAGCCCAGCCAGCCCCCCACACCAATTTTTTTTTTTTTAAAAGAGGCCTAAATATAGGGGTGTGGCTTCAGAGAGGGGGCATAGCCTATATGGAATGGAACAGGAGTTTTCTGCATCTCTGGACACCATGTTGAGGTCAGTAAAGTTAAAGTTCAACATGCTGGGAGTTTAGGGTGAGCTGCAGAGCCATAGGCTGTATCAGAGCATGCTGGGAGTTGTAGTTTGTAATTAACTGCAACTCCCAGCATGCTCTTACACAGTCTGTCGTATCCCTTTTAAAGTTTTGTTCACACATAGCAAATTTGTTGCAGAAGTTTCTGTAACGCAAATCAGTTCTATTCATCTTAATGGAGTTATTTTGGTGACAATGACAAGGATTTATGCAAACCCCATGCAGAGATACACGATACAGAAGTCATGGAAATCTCTGCAAAAAATCCTCTAAATGTGGATATGCTCGAACAGTAGAGATGGACAGTCAGGACCTTCAGCAGGTCATTCACCTCATACACTGGCAGTCACAGTCGGATATGTGTGATGTGTCCCTGGGACTTGTTATTCTTCCCATAGAAGTCAATGACCTCATCGAATAAATCAGATTTTTGTTCATTTAATCTTTGTTTATTAAGTAATATTTATTTTAGATTTATTTCATTCTATTGATATTTTTTAAGTTTTTTTTTATATTTATAATATTTACAATCTACAAAAGACCTGTTAATTCATATTTTGAGTTACAAAAAAATAAAAATAAATAAAAAAAAGTAGGAGAACCTGTTATGATTCCCTGGATTTCTGCTTTGATTATATCGGGAAAAAAACAATGGGGGAGATTCATCAAGACCTGTGCTGAGTAAAAGTTGCCCATAGCAACCAATCAGATCTCTTCTTTCATTCTTCAGAGGCCTTTTTAAAAATGTAAGAAGCGATCTGATTGGTTGCGATGGTCAATTGGAGTACCCCTTTAATGATTTGTAGATTGATATTTCCATTAATGAGATAATATGTGAAGTGTTTAATCCATTACATGTTATATTGATACTACAGTGGTCCCTCAACATACGATGGTAATCCGATCCAAATGGACCATCGTTTGTTGAAACCATCGTATGTTGAGGGATCCGTGCAATGTAAAGTATAGGACAGTGGTCTACAACCTGCGGACCTCCAGATGTTGTAAAACTACAACACCCAGCCGTTGGCTGTCCGGGCATGCTGGGAGTTGTAGTCTTGCAACATCTGGAGGTCCGCAGGTTGAAGACCACTGGTATTGGAGGTTATACTCATGTGTCCCCGACGCTCCGGACCGTCACCGCTCGTCACCGCTGCCCTGAATGTCGCCCTCCATCACTGTCGCCGCGTCCCTGGGGTGTCCCCGACGCTCAGGTAAGGCCTCTGCTTCCCCGGCATCCTCGCTCTCCGTCGCCGCCATCACGTCGCTGAGCACGCCGCTCCTATTGGATGACGGGACGGCGTGCGCAGCGACGTGATGACGACGATGGAGAGCGCCGACGATGCAGGGGATCCCGAAGAGGACGCGCCGGAGCCCCGAGGACAGGTAAGTGATCGTCAGCGGACCACACGGGGCATCGTAAACGGCTATCCGGTGGCAGCTGAAGCAGTCTGCGCTGCCGGATAGCTGTTTATGCGATGGCCCCGACATACAAAAGCATCGTATGTTGATGCTGCCTTCAACATGCGATGGCCTCTGAGAGTGATCGTATGCTGAAATCATCGTATGTCGGGGCCATCGTAGGTCGGGAGGTCACTGTATTTAAAATGAATTAGCCGTATTTATGCATATTTATGGTTGCAATAAAGCAAGAGAACCTGTTATAATTCCCTGGATTTCTGTTTTAATAATTTAAAATCTGTGCTCTGATTGTTTCCACAATAATATCGAGAGAACAATGTAACAAATTATAATACACAGCCAGCTGTACTGTTCAAGTCTCTTAATGAGGACATAGAGTAAACATCCACAGTGCAGGGAGAAAAAGTAAGTGTTAATGATTTTTCCAAGAGCTGATTAATAGATGATATTTCCATTAAGGAGATAAGAAAGTGCTTTATCCATTATATAAAGACACATAAAGCCTGCTTGCCGACCGATTTATTCTTCTTTAGAAACACCGGTTAGTGTGAACCATGCCTTGTTCCAAAAAAATAAAAAATAAACACTTTTAGAAGACATTAAAAGGCGTAATAGAAATACATGAAGCTGCAAAAGGCTACAAAAGCTGAAGATCTCCGTGTACATATACCTAAAATTATACAAATTGTTTACAAAATGGCCCCTTAAAAGTTAGACAAGATATGGGCACCTTTTTTGTTTTAACCCAGATTGGCTTCAGCGCAGTTCACCAGATATAGGTTTCTCAATCGTTTGGCGATTGGTGTAGAGGTGGTGGTTTGGTTTGGACAGTCACTTCCTTTGAAGGTTTAAAATACTATTACAGTAGAATCTCCCAATAGCGGATGCACACGGGGGGAAAAAAAATTCTCTGCTTTTGAGAGACAATACTAAGAATTTGTTGCCACTTTTTTGTCACCTAGGGTATAGGCGACTATCTGACTAGCTCGGGCTTTACTGACTTACAACTGTCTAGAGCCTCTCCTACATCGTCTACTGCTTTTGAGAGATGTCCCCTATTGGGAAAAAGAGCTCAAAGATCTTTTTAAATGACCACATATTGTACTGTACTCATTGCAGAGTGCCCGCTTTTAGTAAGTACAGTGCAGAGGACGTCTGGAGAACGTTAAACCCACTAAAAGCCCCTGCACCTGAGCCTGCTGGCCAGGTAAGAAAAACAACTCAGGGAGGAGGGAAGGGAAAAGGGATGTGGCACAAGGGGCTGGGGGTGGGGGAAGATTTGGCATAGGGCACAGGGGGAATAAAGTGGCACAGGGGTATAAAATGCCACAATTCAGATAAAGAAGGGAAGGAAATGACACAGGGGGGCTGAAATGGCATAAGGGGGGATCAAGGGCAAATGAGGGTGGGGTGGCAAATGATCTGGCTGGTGGACATACAGAAGCCGGAGACCACTGTTTAAACAGCTGTCTTCTGCTTCTGTGCTGGGGCTGCCCCAGGGTGTGGAGCTGGTGCAAGGGTCCCCTGGGAGCCTGGTCCCCTTACTGGGGTATTTGCTTACTGGGCTGCCTTACTCCCCTAATGGTGACCCTGAGTACAAGGTAGGGTCGGCACATAAGCCTGATTGTCCCCTATTGGGAATGTTTTGTCCCCTATTGGGAGTGTTTTGTCCTCTATTGTGAGTGTTTTATCCCCTATTGGGAGTGTTTTGTCTCCTATTGGGAGTGTTTTGTCCTCTATTGGGAGTGTTTTGTCCTCTATTGGGAGTGTTTTGTCCTCTATTGGGAGTGTTTTGTCCCCTATTGGGAGTGTTTTGTCCTCTATTGGGAGTGTTTTGTTCTCTATTGGGAATGTTTTATTCCCTGTTGGGAGTGTTTTGTCCTCTATTGGGAGTGTTTTGTCCCATAGTGGGAGTGTTTTGTCCCATAGTGGGAGTGTTTTGTACCCTATTGGGAGTGTTTTGTCCTCTATTGTGAGTGTTTTGTCCCCTATTGGGAGTGTTTTGTCCCCTATTGGGAGTGTTTTGTCTCCTATTGGGAGTGTTTTGCCCCCTATTGGGAGTGTTTTGTCTCCTATTGGGAGTGTTTTGTCCTCTATTAGGAATGTTTTGTCCCCTATTGGGAGTGTTTTGTCCCCTATTGGGAGTGTTTTGTCCTCTATTGGGAATGTTTTGTCCCCTATTGGGAGTGTTTTGTCCTCTATTGGGAGTGTTTTGTCCCCTAGTAGGAATGTTTTGTCTCCTATTGGGAGTGTTTTGTCTCCTATTGGGAGTGTTTTGTCTCCTATTGGGAGTGTTTTGTCCTCTATTGGGAGTGTTTTGTCTCCTATTGGGAGTGTTTTGTCTCCTATTGGGAGTGTTTTGTCCTCTATTGGGAGTGTTTTGTCTCCTATTGGGAGTGTTTTGTCTCCTATTGGGAGTGTTTTGTCCTCTATTGGGAGTGTTTTGTCTCCTATTGGGAGTATTTTGTCCCCTATTGGGAATGTTTTGTCCTCTATTGGGAGTGTTTTGTCCTCTATTGGGAGTGTTTTGTCCTCTTTTGGGAGTGTTTTGTCCCCTATTGGGAGTGTTTTGTCCTCTATTGGGAGTGTTTTGTCCCCTATTGGAAGTGTTTTGTCCTCTATTGGGAGTGTTTTGTCCTCTATTGGGAGTGTTTTGTCCCCTCTATTGGGAGTGTTTTGTCCCCTATTGGGAGTGTTTTGTCCCCTATTGGGAGTGTTTTATCCCCTATTAGGTGTGTCCGCGTCCGCTATTGGGAATGTCCCCAATTCGGAGGGTGCAAATAAAAAGTCTTATGGGATTCTGCCGGGGAATAAAAGACTATCCGCTATTGGGAGATGTCAACTATTGGGAGGTGTCTGCTAAGGGAGATTTTATTGTATAATGTATTTTTTGTTAATGATAATCTATCACTTGAAATATCTATTTAAATAGGATCATTTGTATCCTTCTCATGTGAAGTTACTGTGCTTTTTATGTTTTATATTTGTATTATTCTGAACTGCACATGTAAAGGTATGTATGCAATGTTTTTGCTTTGTTTTATATTTGGGAATATTAATTTGTGAAAACGTACAAAAAAAATTACTTTATTAAAAAAAAAAAAAAATCAGGACTGTTATTACTTTCCTTAGAAGGAAGTGTCCTGGTAAGATGCTTCCAAGAGCACAACAGGCGACATTCAAAGAAGAATGAGGATCTATAGAAGTCTGTAGACCATTGTTTCCCAACCAGTGTGCCTCCAGCTGTTGTCCCCATCTATTGCCCCCAGCCACTGCCCCTCTACATTTTTTTTTTTTTAAGCCGAGGAACGTGCTCTCGATTCACCCAAAGTGCAAGAAAAAGTGCAAACGTGTTACACTAAAAAAACGTGCACAAAGGATGCGGTCTATCGCAAGCCCTTCTCCGATAGGAGAGAGGCCCCCCAACAAACCTTACCCTTCGCCTCCGGACCAAAAGGTACCTGCGAGGTTCCAGGTTCGATGTCCCTTTTCGCCGAAGCTACTAGGGGACCACAAATGCTCCCGGCATCCCCCTTGGCGTTAGCCAAGGTATCTGCCCGCAGAGCCGATAACGGTAGGTACCTTGCCAAAGCAGGAGTACCCGGGGTGTTTGCAGGGAGGTGCGGAACCTAATGGCCACACACACCTCCCCTAGACCGCCAGGAGGGACACCCAGAAGGGCTACCGCATCCTGACAAATCCTGTGAACACACAACACGCAAAAAGTGACACAGTGAGACAAAAAGAAATAAATAAGTGAATGTGTGCAGATATACTGCCCGGACATCCGGCCGGATCTATAAAAATTTCTCTGATCCTAGCCAGAAGGCCGGGAATCAAGAGGTGAGTGCCACAAGGTGAAGAGATTATGGTGCCCGTGCTTCAACTCAGTGAGCCCATCCTCCCAGTGAGTTTCGGCACCTCGGGGTCACCACTCCCCGAGGCACAAAAGTACCTCGGCTCTAGACCCTCTCAGCCTCATGGCGAGACCTGGAGGGAACAGGTCACATCGGGGCAGCCGTCGAGCTGATTCCTCAGAACCAGCCCCGGAAAGCCCTGGTACACCTGCATCCTCCATGCAGCACCCATCCCCACCAGCATGAAAACTGATAAGAACAGATACTACACTTGATCTTAGCCAAAAGGCCGAGAAGCCCCTCTACATTGCCCCAGCCATTGCCCCCTCACATAAATTTCCCCCTATATCCCCCTCGATCCCGAAACATATGTCCCGACTCCTCCATTTCCTTCTCATTGCAGCTAGGACGGTAATTCTGAGGTTGTGGAAATCAACACCCCCCCCCCCCCCTACTATTTTGTCCTGGCTTCGGGAGGTTTCACATATTTGCAGCATGGAAGAACTTTCTGCTGACTCGAAACGCCAATTAGACAAATTTCAGAATATCTGGGGCCCCTGGTCCATTTTTGTCTCGTCTCCTGATTTTACAAATTTACATATCTCAAACTGCTAACCTCGACTGAACACTTTACGCTAGCTCACCCTCTCTCGAGTGGAGGTCTGGGGTTACCGGGGGTCACCGGTGGATGTCCTGTTCACGAGGTAAGCCTCTCCTGAACTAGCCTGCAACCACCCCGTCTCTTCCTTCTCTCCTTCTCCGCCCTTTGACCTTCCCTCTATCACTCCATCCCCTCGCTGTTTCCTCGAGTGCACAAACGTAAAAAAAAAACTTAAAAATAAAAAAAATTCCACACAAAATGAACATCCTTCCACGAAGTTCTGAGGTGATTTTTCAACTCTGCACAATTTATCAAAGTCTGTGCACCATTTTGATAACTTTGGCGCAAGTAAGCCAAAAACCGCAAAAAAATTTAAAAGGAAGGTGGAATGATGATAAATCACATGATGATAAATCTCCCCTTTTGTCCTTATTTTATTAGTTTGAATGTCTAATTATTTGTATTTTTATGTAAATATTTTTTATCCATTTTTAAATATTTAGATTTAGATTTATTGTCATCTTTTTATTTTTATTGTCATTTATTTATTTGTATTTCTGTATACAGTATTTTGTCATCCAAATTTATTATATAAGTTATCTTCTTTTATTATTATGTTATTCATATGTATTTAGATATGTTATCTTCTTTCTATGTATTTGTGTATATTATTAATATTATTAATATTTATTATTATTATTTGTATATATTATTATTGTTATTATTATACTTATTGTATTTTTGTGTATATTATTATTATTATTATTATTATTATTATTATTTTTATCATTATTATTTGTATTTTTGTGTATATTATTATTAATATTATTATTGTATTTTTGTGTATATTATTATTATTATTATTATTATTATTATTATTATTATTATTATTTCTATTATATTGTGTTTATTATTGTATTTTTGTGTATATTATTATTTTTGTGTATATTATTATTATTGTATTTTTGTGTGTTATTATTATTATTATTTCTATTATTATTATTAATCATTTTTTGTGTATATTATTATTGTATTTTTGTGTATATTATTATTGTTGTTGTTGTTGTTGTTATTATTATTATCATTCTTTATTTGTATTTGTGTACATTGTTTTTTGTCATCCACATTTACTCTATATTTAGTTCTCTCTTTTTATTATCATTCTATTTATATGTATTTGTGTAGATTATTCCTTTGTGGATCACATTGATAACGTGTAGTGTTGGGTCCGGTGGTTTCTCGGCAGTATTCTCAGTATTCTGCCTGTGTCCTTCGCCCTCCTCATCATCATAACCCGGCTGCTGATTTCAGTCCTGAAATAATTAGGAAGTAAAGAGAAGGATTTTCGTTTCGGCTTCTTCACATTCTCCCTGATATTGGGTTCACTCTGTTATGACCTCGCAGCAATTTCATTTTTAAATATACAAATCCGAACCTAAATCCCTTCTGATTTGTTAGTGGAGAAGGAGAGAGACTCCGGGTGATGTCCTAAAAGGAGGATCTGTCTGCAAAGTACAGGATAGGGTGGATCAGAGGGGTGACATGACATTTATGGGCCCCAGTGCAAAATCTGTAAATGGGCCACCAAATATCATCATGTGGGGCTAAGGCACCATTTGGCCCGCCCTCAAGCTTAAAGGGGGACTCCGGTGCTCCAGTGATCTGAACTTTTTGTTCAGAATGCTCGGAGATGGAGGCAGTGATCATGATTTCAAGGCCACGCCCCTTATGAAGTCACACCACACCCCCTCCATTCATGTCTATGGGAGGGGGCGTGATGGCCCTTACACCCCCTTCTATAGACATGAATGGAGGTGGTGTGGCCACAATGTCACGACCAATGCCACCGGAAACCCAGTGTTTGTGTAGAACACCGGGGGCCGCAGGAGCGCGGGAACCCCAATCAGACATGTTATCCCCTATCCTTTGTATAGGGGATAAGATGTCTGGCAGTGGAGTACCCCTTTAATGGTGACTGTGACCTTGGCACCATGACCTGTTCCATGAGTTTGTCTAATGTCCTCTATAGGTGATAGTTATAATCCCCGGGAATGGAGGAGGTACAGTCATGGCCATAAATGTTGGCACCCCTGAAAAATTTCCCACATTAAAGGATTGCAGTAACACATGTTTTGCTATACACATGTTTATTCCCTTTGTGTGTATTGGAACTAAACCAAAAAAGGAGGAAAAAAATCTAATTGGACATAATGTCACCAAACTCCAAAAATGGGCTGGGCAAAATTATTGCCACCCGTAACTAAATATTTGGTTTCACAACCTTTGGAAAAAATAAGTGAAATCAGTGTCTTTCTATAAGCATCAATAAGCTTCTTACACCTCTCAGCCGGAATGTTGGACCACTCTTCCTATCAGCATCAATAAGCTTCTTACACCTCTCAGCCGGAATGTTGAACCACTCTTCCTTTACAAACTGCTCCAGGTCTCTTATTGGAAGGCGACTTTTCCCAACAGTAATTATAAGATCTCTCCACAGGTGATCAATGGGATTTAGATCTGGACTCATTGCTGACACTTCAGAACTCTCCAGCGCTTTGTTGCCATCCATTTCTGGGGATTTTTGATGTATGTTTGGGGTCATTGTCCTGCTGGAAGACCCAAGATCTCGGACACAAACCCAGCTTTCTGACACTGGGCTGTACAGTGCGACCCAAAATCCATGTCACGATGCCGGCTGGCAGGTAGTGGATCCTCTGTGCCAGAGAGGGATTGGCGTGGACCGTGCTAGTGGATCGGTTCTAAGTCACTACTGGTTTTCACCAGAGCCCGCCGCAAAGCGGGATGGTCTTGCTGCGGCGGTAGTGACCAGGTCGTATCCACTAGCAACGGCTTAACCTCTCTGACTGCTGAAGATAGGCGCGGTACAAGGGAGTAGACAGAAGCAAGGTCGGACGTAGCAGAAGGTCGGGGCAGGCAGCAAGGATCGTAGTCAGGGGCAACGGCAGGAGGTCTGGAACACAGGCTAGGAACACACAAGGAAACGCTTTCACTGGCACAATGGCAACAAGATCCGGCGAGGGAGTGCAGGGGGAGTGAGGTATAAATAAGGAGTGCACAGGTGAACATACTAATTGGAACCACTGCGCCAATCAGCGGCGCAGTGGCCCTTTAAATCACAAAGACCCGGCGCGCGCGCGCCCTAGGGAGCGGGGCCGCGCGCGCCGGGACAGGACCGACGGAGAGCGAGTCAGGTACGGGAGCCGGGGTGCGCATCGCGAGCGGGCGCCACCCGCATCGCGAATCGCATCCCGGCTGGAGGCGGTATCGCAGCGCCCCGGGTCAGTGGATCTGACCGGAGCGCTGCAGTGAGGAGAGTGTAGCGAGCGCTCCGGGGAGGAGCGGGGACCCGGAGCGCTCGGCGTAACAGTACCCCCCCCCTTGGGTCTCCCCCTCTTCTTAGAGCCTGAGAACCTGAGGACCAGACTTTTGTCTAGAATATTGTCCTCAGGTTCCCAGGATCTCTCTTCTGGACCACAACCCTCCCAATCAACTAAAAAAAAAGTTTTCCCTCTGACCTTCTTGGATGCCAGAATCTCTTTGACGGAGAAGATGTCCGAGGAGCCGGAAACAGGAGTGGGGGAAACAAGTTTGGGAGAGAAACGGTTGATGATAAGTGGTTTAAGAAGAGAAACGTGAAAGGCATTAGGAATACGAAGAGAAGGAGGAAGAAGAAGTTTGTAAGAGACAGGATTAATCTGGCACAAAATTTTGAAAGGACCAAGATAGCGTGGTCCCAACTTGTAGCTAGGGACACGGAAGCGGACATATTTAGCGGAGAGCCATACCTTGTCTCCAGGAGAAAAAATGGGAGGAGCTCTTCTTTTCTTATCCGCAAACTTCTTCATGCGTGATGAAGCCTGTAAGAGAGAATTTTGGGTCTCTCTCCATATGGTGGAAAGATCACGAGAAATTTCATCCACAGCGGGCAGACCAGAGGGCAAGGGGGTAGGGAGGGAGGGAAGAGGGTGACGGCCGTACACCACGAAAAATGGGGATTTGGAGGAAGATTCAGAGACTCTGAAGTTATACGAGAATTCGGCCCATGGTAGAAGATCTGCCCAATCATCCTGGCGGGAGGAAACAAAATGTCGTAAATAATCACCCAAGACCTGGTTAATTCTTTCTACTTGTCCATTGGATTGAGGATGATATGCAGAAGAAAAGTTTAATTTAATCTTGAGTTGTTTACAGAGAGCCCTCCAGAATTTTGACACGAATTGGACGCCTCTATCCGAGACGATCTGTGTGGGCAACCCGTGAAGACGAAAAATGTGTACAAAAAATTGTTTAGCCAACTGAGGCGCTGAAGGAAGACCAGGAAGAGGGATGAAATGTGCCATTTTGGAGAATCGATCAACGACCACCCAAATAACAGTGTTGCCACGGGATGGGGGTAAGTCAGTAATAAAATCCATACCAATCAGAGACCAAGGCTGTTCGGGGACAGGCAGAGGATGAAGAAAACCAGCGGGCTTCTGGCGAGGAGTCTTATCCCGGGCACAGACAGTGCAGGCTCGCACAAAGTCCACGACATCCGTCTCCAGAGTCGGCCACCAATAGAAGCGAGAGATGAGTTGCACAGATTTCTTGATGCCTGCATGACCTGCGAGATGGGAGGAGTGACCCCATTTGAGGATTCCGAGGCGTTGGCGTGGAGAGACGAAGGTCTTTCCTGGAGGAGTTTGCCTGATGAAGGCTGGAGAAGTGGAAATCAGGCAGTCAGGAGGAATGATGTGTTGCGGAGAGAGTTCAACTTCCGAAGCATCCGAGGAACGAGAGAGAGCATCGGCCCTAATGTTCTTATCGGCAGGCCGAAAGTGAATTTAAAAATTAAATCGGGCAAAGAACAGAGACCACCTGGCCTGGCGAGGATTCAGCCGTTGGGCAGACTGGAGGTAGGAGAGGTTCTTGTGATCGGTGTAAATAATAACTGGAAATCTTGATCCCTCCAGCAGATGCCTCCATTCCTCAAGTGCTAATTTAATGGCTAGAAGCTCTCGATCCCCGATGGAGTAGTTCCTCTCCGCCGGAGAGAAGGTCCTAGAAAAAAAACCACAAGTAACAGCATGCCCGGAAGAATTTTTTTGTAGAAGGACCGCTCCAGCTCCTACAGAGGAGGCATCAACCTCCAATAGGAAGGGTTTAGATGGGTCAGGTCTGGAGAGCACGGGAGCCGAAGAAAAGGCAGACTTGAGCCGTTTAAAGGCGTCTTCCGCTTGAGGAGGCCAAGACTTGGGATCGGCATTTTTTTTGGTTAAAGCCACGATAGGAGCCACAACGGTAGAAAAATGTGGAATAAATTGCCTGTAATAATTGGCGAACCCCAAAAAACGTTGGATAGCACGGAGTCCGGAGGGGCGTGGCCAATCTAAGACGGCAGAGAGTTTGTCTGGATCCATTTGTAGTCCCTGGCCAGAGACCAAGTATCCTAGGAAAGGAAGAGATTGGCATTCAAACAGACATTTCTCTTTCTTGGCATAAAGTTGATTGTCACGAAGTCTCTGAAGAACCATACGGACATGCTGGCGGTGTTCTTCTAGATTGGCAGAAAAAAATCAGGATATCATCCAGATATACAACAACACAGGAGTATAAGAGATCACGAAAAATTTCATTAACAAAGTCTTGGAAGACGGCAGGGGCGTTGCACAGGCCAAAGGGCATGACCAGATACTCAAAGTGTCCATCTCTAGTGTTAAATGCCGTTTTCCATTCATCCCCCTCTCTGATGCGGATGAGATTATAAGCACCTCTTAAGTCCAGTTTGGTAAAGATGTGGGCACCTTGGAGGCGATCAAAGAGTTCAGAGATGAGGGGTAGGGGGTAGCGGTTCTTTACCGTGATTTTATTAAGACCGCGGTAGTCAATGCAAGGACGTAGAGAGCCATCTTTTTTGGACACAAAGAAAAATCCGGCTCCGGCAGGAGAGGAGGATTTACGGATAAAGCCCTTTTTTAAATTTTCCTGGATGTATTCAGACATGGCAAGAGTCTCTGGGGCGGACAGAGGATAAATTCTGCCCCGGGGTGGAGTAGTGCCCGGGAGGAGGTCAATAGGACAATCATAAGGCCTGTGAGGAGGTAGAGTCTCAGCTTGTTTTTTGCAAAAAACATCCGCAAAGTCCATATAGGCCTTAGGGAGACCGGTTACAGGAGGAACCACAGAGTCACGGCAAGGGGTACTGGGAACCGGTTTTAGGCAGTCCTTGAAACAAGAGGGCCCCCAACTCTTGATCTCCCCAGTGGACCAATCCAGGGTTGGGGAATGAAGTTGAAGCCAGGGTAGTCCAAGGAGAATTTCGGAAGTGCAATTGGGGAGGACCAAAAATTCAATCTTCTCGTGATGAGGTCCGATGCACATTAGAAGGGGCTCCGTGCGGAAACGTATGGTACAGTCCAATCTTTCATTGTTTACACAATTGATGTAGAGGGGTCTGGCGAGACTGGTCACCGGGATGTTGAACCTGTTGACGAGAGAGGCCAAAATAAAATTTCCTGCAGATCCGGAATCCAAGAAGGCCATAGTAGAGAAGGAGAAGGCAGAGGCAGATATCCGCACAGGCACAGTAAGACGTGGAGAAGCAGAGTAGACATCAAGGACTGTCTCACCTTTGTGCGGAGTCAGCGTACGTCTTTCCAGGCGGGGAGGACGGATAGGACAATCCTTCAGGAAGTGTTCGGTACTGGCACAGTACAGGCAGAGATTCTCCATGCGGCGTCGTGTCCTCTCTTGAGGTGTCAGGCGAGACCGGTCGACCTGCATAGCCTCCACGGCGGGAGGCACAGGAACGGATTGCAGGGGACCAGAGGAGAGAGGAGCCGGGGAGAAAAAACGCCTCGTGCGAACAAAGTCCATATCCTGGCGGAGCTCCTGACGCCTTTCGGAAAAACGCATGTCAATGCGAGTGGCTAGATGAATGAGTTCATGTAGGTTAGCAGGAATTTCTCGTGCGGCCAGAACATCTTTAATGTTGCTGGATAGGCCTTTTTTAAAGGTCGCGCAGAGGGCCTCATTATTCCAGGATAATTCTGAAGCAAGAGTACGGAATTGTACGGCGTACTCGCCAACGGAAGAATTACCCTGGACCAGGTTCAACAGGGCAGTCTCAGCAGAAGAGGCTCGGGCAGGTTCCTCAAAGACACTTCGAATTTCCGAGAAGAAGGAGTGTACAGAGGCAGTGACGGGGTCATTGCGGTCCCAGAGCGGTGTGGCCCATGACAGAGCTTTTCCAGACAGAAGGCTGACTACGAAAGCCACCTTAGACCTTTCAGTAGGAAACTGGTCCGACATCATCTCCAAGTGCAGGGAACATTGGGAAAGAAAGCCACGGCAAAACTTAGAGTCCCCATCAAATTTATCCGGCAAGGATAGTCGTAGACCAGAAGCGGCCACTCGCTGCGGAGGAGGTGCAGGAGCTGGCGGAGGAGATGATTGCTGAAGCTGTGGTAGTAGCTGCTGTAGCATCACGGTCAGTTGAGACAGCTGTTGGCCTTGTTGCGCTATCTGTTGTGACTGCTGGGCGACCACCGTGGTGAGGTCAGCGACAACTGGCAGAGGAACTTCAGCGGGATCCATGGCCGGATCTACTGTCACGATGCCGGCTGGCAGGTAGTGGATCCTCTGTGCCAGAGAGGGATTGGCGTGGACCGTGCTAGTGGATCGGTTCTAAGTCACTACTGGTTTTCACCAGAGCCCGCCGCAAAGCGGGATGGTCTTGCTGCGGCGGTAGTGACCAGGTCGTATCCACTAGCAACGGCTCAACCTCTCTGACTGCTGAAGATAGGCGCGGTACAAGGGAGTAGACAGAAGCAAGGTCGGACGTAGCAGAAGGTCGGGGCAGGCAGCAAGGATCGTAGTCAGGGGCAACGGCAGGAGGTCTGGAACACAGGCTAGGAACACACAAGGAAACGCTTTCACTGGCACAATGGCAACAAGATCCGGCGAGGGAGTGCAGGGGGAGTGAGGTATAAATAAGGAGTGCACAGGTGAACATACTAATTTGAACCACTGCGCCAATCAGCGGCGCAGTGGCCCTTTAAATCGCAAAGACCCGGCGCGCGCGCGCCCTAGGGAGCGGGGCCGCGCGCGCCGGGACAGGACCGACGGAGAGCGAGTCAGGTACGGGAGCCGGGGTGCGCATCGCGAGCGGGCGCCACCCGCATCGCAAATCGCATCCCGGCTGGAGGCGGTATCGCAGCGCCCCGGGTCAGTGGATCTGACCGGAGCGCTGCAGTGAGGAGAGTGTAGCGAGCGCTCCGGGGAGGAGCGGGGACCCGGAGCGCTCGGCGTAACAATCCATTAGTAATCCTCAGATAAAAGCGTTAGTTACAACAGCTCAACAGACAGTATCACACCTGGCAGGCTTAGATACAGCAGCGCAGCAGATAGAAATATGGATGAAAGGCTTAGATATAGCAACTCAGCAGACAGGATCACAAATGACAGGCTTAGATACAATAATTTAGCAGATAGTATCATACATGGCAGGGCTAAATAGAGCAGCTCAGCTGACAGTATCACATTAGCAACCTTAGATACAGCCAAGACCGGTGCAAGGATTTTTGCCACCCTAGGTGAAAGCTCATATTGCCGTCCCTTAATCCCGCCCATTGGCTCCACCCTTTGATACACTTCACTTTACTACTGAGGTGACACATTGTAACAAATCTCCTCCTCATGTATTCTCCTTACTACTGGGGTGACACACAATAACAAACCTCCTCCTCATGTAATCTCCTTACTACTGTGGTGACACACTGTAACAAACCTCCTCCTCAAGTAATCTCCTTACTACTGGGGTGACAAACTGTAACAAACCTCCTCCTCAAGTAATCTCCTTACTACTGGGAAGACACACTGTAACAAACCTCCTCTTCATGTTATCTCCTTACTACTGGGGTGACACACTGTAACAAACCTCCTCCTCATGTAATCTCCTTACTACTGGGGTTATACACTTTAACCAACCCCCTCCTCATGTAATCTCCTTACTACTGGGGTGACACACCGTAACAAACACCCTCCTCATGTAATCATCGTACTACTGGGGTCACACACTGTAACAAACCTCCTCCTCATGTAATATCCTTACTACTGGAGTGACACACTGTGACAAACCTCCTCCTCATGTAATCTCCTTACTACTGGGGTGACAAACTGTAACAAACCTTCTCCTCATGTAATCTCCTTACTACTGGGGTGACACACTGTAACAAACCCACTCCTCATGTAATCTCCATACTACTGGGGTGACACACTGTAACAAACCCCCTCCTCATGTAATCTCCTTACTACTGGGGTGACACACTGTAACAAACACCCTCCTCATGTAATCATGGTACTACTAGGGTGACACACTGTAACAAACCTACTCCTCATGTAATCTCCTTACAACTGGGGTGACACATTGAAACAAACCTCCTCCTCATGTAATCTCCTTACTACTGGGGTGACAAACTGTAACAAACCTCCTCCTCATGTAATCTCCTTACTACTGGGGTGACACACCATAACAAACCTCCTCCTCATGTAATATCCTTACTACTGGGGTGACACACTGTAACAAACCTCCTCCTCATGTAATCTCCTTACTACTGGGGTGACACACTGTAACAAACCTCCTCCTCATGTAATCACCTTACTACTGGGGTGACACACTGTAACAAACCCCCTCCACATGTAATCACCTTGCTACTGGGGTGACACACTGCAACAAACCTCCTCCTCATGTAATCTCCTTACTAGTGGGGTGACACACTGTAACAAACCTTCTCCTCATGTAATTTCCTTACTACTGGGGAAACACACTGTAACAAACCTCCTCCTCATGTAATCACCTTACTACTGGGGTGACACACTGTAACAAACCTCCTCCTCATGTAATCTCCTTACTACTGGGGTGACACACTGTAACAAACCTTCTCCTCGTGTAATCTCCTTACTACTGGGGAGACACACTGTAACAAACCTGCTGCTCATGTAATCTCCTTACTACTGGGGTGACACACTGTAACAAACCTTCTCCTCGTGTAATCTCCTTACTATTGGGGTGAAACACTGCAACAAACCTCCTCCTAATGTAATCTCCTTACTACTGGGGTGACAAACTGTAACAAACCTCCTCCTCATGTAATCTCCATACTACTGGGGTGACACACTGTAACAAACTTCCTCCTCATGTAATCTCCTTACTACTGGGGTGACACACTGTAACAAACCCCCTCCTCCTGTAATCTCCTTACTACTTGGGTAACACACTGTAACAAACTCCCTCCTCCTGTAATCTCCTTACTACTGGGGTAACACACTGTAACAAACCTCCTCCTCATGTAATCTCCATCCTACTGGGGTGACACACTGTAACAAACCCCCTCCTCATGTTATCTCCTTACTACTGGGGTGACACACTGTAACAAACCTCCTTCTCATGTAATCTCCTTACTTCTGGAGTGACACACTGTAACAAACCCCCTCCTCATGTAATCTCCTTACTACTGGGGTGACACACTGTAACAAATCTCCTCCTCATGTAATCTCCTTCCTACTGGGGTGACACACTGTAACAAACCTCCTCCTCATGTATTCTCCTTACTACTGGGGTTATACACTGTAACAAACACCCTCCTCATGTAATCATCGTACTACTGGGGTCACACACTGTAACAAACCTCCTCCTCATGTAATCTTACTACTGGAGTGACACACTGTGACAAACCTCCTCCTCATGTAATCTCCTTACTACTGGGGTGACAAACTGTAACAAACCTTCTCCTCATGTAATATCCTTACTACTGGGGTGACACACTGTAACAAACCCACTGCTCATGTAATCTCCATACTACTGGGGTGACACACTGTAACAAACCCCCTCCTCATGTAATCTCCTTACTACTGGGGTGACACGCTGTAACAAACACCCTCCTCATGTTATCATCGTACTACTAGGGTGACACACTGTAACAAACCTACTCCTCATGTAATCTCCTTACAACTGGGGTGACACACTGAAACAAACCTCCTCCTCATGTAATCTCCTTACTACTGGGGTGACAAACTGTAACAAACCTTCTCCTCATGTAATCTCCTTACTACTGTGGTGACACACCGTAACAAACCCCCTCCTCATGTAATCTCCTTACTACGAGGGTGACACACTGTAACAAACCTCCTCCTCATGTAATCTCTTTACTACTGGGGTGACAAACTGTAACAAACCTCCTCCTCATGTAATCTCCTTACTACTGGGGTGACACACCATAACAAACCTCCTCCTCATGTAATATCCTTACTACTGGGGTGACACACTGTAACAAACCTCCTCCTCATGTAATCTCCTTACTACTGGGGTGACACACTGTAACAAACCTCCTCCTCATGTAATCACCTTACTACTGGGGTGACACACTGTAACAAACCCCCTCCACATGTAATCACCTTGCTACTGGGGTGACACACTGCAACAAACCTCCTCCTCATGTAATCTCCTTACTATTGGGGTAAAACACTGCAACAAACCTCCTCCTAATGTAATCTCCTTACTACTGGGGTGACAAACTGTAACAAACCTCCTCCTCATGTAATCTCCATACTACTGGGGTGACACACTGTAACAAACTTCCTCCTCATGTAATCTCCTTACTACTGGGGTGACGCACTGTAACAAACCCCCTCCTCCTGTAATCTCCTTACTACTGGGGTAACACACTGTAACAAACCCCCTCCTCCTGTAATCTCCTTACTACTGGGGTAACACACTGTAACAAACCTCCTCCTCATGTAATCTCCATCCTACTGGGGTGACACACTGTAACAAACCCCCTCCTCATGTAATCTCCTTACTACTGGGGTGACACACTGTAACAAACCTCCTTTTCATGTAATCTCCTTACTTCTGGAGTGACACACTGTAACAAACCCCCTCCTCATGTAATCTCCTTACTACTGGGGTGACACACTGTAACAAATCTCCTCCTCATGTAATTTCCTTCCTACTGGGGTGACACACTGTAACAAACCTCCTCCTCATGTATTCTCCTTACTACTGGGGTGACACACTGTAACAAACCTCCTCCTCATGTAATCTCCTTACTACTGGGGTGACACACTGTAACAAACCTCCTCCTCATGTAATCTCCTTACTACTGCGGTGACAAACTGTAACAAACCTCCTCCTCAAGTAATATCCTTACTACTGGGGTGACACACTGTAACAAACCCCCTCCTCATGTAATCTCCTTACTACTGGGGTGACACACTGTAACAAACCTTCTCCTCGTGTAATCTCCTTACTACTGGGGTGACAAACCGTAACAAACCCCCTCCTCATGTAATCTCCTTACTACTGGGATGGCACACTGTAACAAACTTCCTCCTCATGTAATCTCCTTACTACTGGGGTGACAAACTGTAACAAACCTCCTCCTCATGTAATCTCCTTACTACTGGGATGACACACTGTAACAAACCTCCTCCTCATGTAATCTCCTTACTACTGGGGTGACACACTGTAACAAACCTCCTCCTCATGTAATCTCCTTACTACTGCAGTGACACACTGTAAAAAACCTCCTCCTCATGTAATCTCCTTACTACTGGGGTGACACACTGTAACAAACCCCCTCCTCCTGTAATCTCTTTACTACTGTGGTGACACACTGTAACAAACCTCCTCCTCATGTAATCTCCTTACTTCTGGAGTGACACACTGTAACAAACCCCCTCCTTATGTAATCTTCTTACTACTGGGTGGGACGGCTGCCTCTTTTGCCGGTAGCAAAGCCGGCCCTGGATACAGCAGCTCAGCAAACAGTATCACACATGGCAGGCTGAGATACAGCGGCTCAGCAGACAATATCATATTGGCAATCTTAGATGCTTAAGCTCAGCAGACAGTATCACACATGGCAGGCCTAGATACCTGAGCTCAGCAGACAATATCATATTGCCAATCTTAAATACAGCAGCTCAGCAGGCAGTATCACACATGGCAGGCTTAGATACAGCAGCTCAGCAGACAGTATCACACATTTCAGACTTACATACAGCAGCTTAGCACACAGTATCACACATGGCAGGCTTAGATACAGCAGCTCAGCAGGTAGTATCACACATGGCAGGATTAGATACAGCATCTTAGCACACAGTATCACACATGGCAGCATTAGATACAACAGCTCTGCAGACAGTATCACACATGGCAGGTTTAGATACAGCAGCTCAGCAGGTAGTATCACACATGCATACTTAGATACTGAAGCTCAGCACACAGTATCACACATGGCAGGCTTAGATACAGCAGCTCAGCAGACAGTATCACACATGGCAGGCTTATATACCGCTGCTCAGCACACAGTATCACACATGGCAGGCTTAGATACAGCAGCTTAGCCCACAGTATCACACATGGCAGGATTAGATACAGCAGCTCTGCAGACAGTATCACACATGGCAGGCTTATATACAGCAGCTCAGCATGCAGTATCAAACATGGCAGGCTTAGATACAGCAGCTCTGCATACAGTATCACACATGGCAGGCTTATATACAGCAGCTCAGCATGCAGTATCAAACATGGCAGGCTTAGATACAGCAGCTCTGCATACAGTATCACACATGGCAGGCTTAGATACAGCAGCTCTGCAGACAGTATCACACATGGCAGGCTTAGATACAGCAGCTCAGCAGATAGTATCACACATGGCAGGCTTAGATCCAGCAGCTCAGCAGACAGTATAACACATGACAGGCTTAGATATAGCAGCTCAGCAGACAGTATCACACATGGCCGGCTTAGATACAGCAGCTCAGCAGGCAGTATCACACATGTCAGGCTTAGATACAGCAGCTCAGCAGACAGTATCAAACATGGCAGGATTAGATACAGCAGCTTTGCAGACAGTATCACACATGGCAGGCTTAGATACAGCAGCTCTGCAGACAGTATCACACATGGCAGGCTTAGATACAGCAGCTCAGCAGGTAGTATCACACATGACAGGCATAGATATAGCAGCTCAGTAGACAGTATCGCACATGGCCGGCTTAGATACAGCAGCTCAGCAGGCAGTATCACACATGGCAGGCTTAGATACAGCAGCTCAGCACACAGTATCACACATGGCAGCATTAGATACAGCAGCTTAGCAGGCAGTATAACACATGGCAGGCTTAGATGCAGCAGCTCAGCAGACAGTATCACACATGGCAGGCTTAGATACAGCAGCTCAGCAGACAGTATCACACATGGCAGGCTTAAATACAGCAGCTGAGCAGACAGTATCACACATATGGCAGGCTTAGATACAGCAGCTTAGCACACAGTATCACACATGGCAGGCTTAGATACAGCAGCTCAGCAGGCAGTATCACACATGACAAGCTTAGATACAGCAGCACACTGTCTCTGGAGATGACATTCTAATGCCATTTAGAAGGATTCCATGCTGGGGTCTGTAGTGCCGCACGGTTTTCTCCATATTCCAGATTACTTCTCTCCGATGTCACTTCTCATATGTTCAGTAATAACAGCGGAGAAAATATTGGAACACAAATGGACGATGTCGAAAAAAAAATGCATTTATCAATTTCTGGGCCTTAACCTAATAACGTGGCCGGAGCGATGTCCGGGGGCGAGCGGAATCCTGAATGGAGAATAGAATCAGGATCCGTCTTCCTGGAAACTTCTGCTGGCATAGGAAGTCATATGTGTAATTGCTGAGATCAATAGCCAAGGTTAGTGCAGCTGACCACCAGGACGATCGCTCCTGCGCGCGCGCTCCCCTCATCCATCTCCAATTATTTCTTGTCAAATGGGCTGAATATCAAATGGACCAAACCAACCAGAGAAATGTGTTTATTTTCTTGCGCGACATCAGCAAATGTCTCTCTGCTCCAATAACTATTAAAGGGACGGTACATCTGCAATTCTCTGTGATACCAGCACTCTACTGCCCCATCAGGCTGAGGAGGGAGCTGCTCACCCTGTTAGAGGCTGGCGGTACGACAAGCTCATCCAATCTATTGTTCCCCGATGGCCCAGCGTGTGCAGTAGTGCAGGCAGAGACTATCACTGGATTGGTCACATGACCATTTTTCGGCCCTATTACAGGGGGTAACGACAGGTCAGAGCAAAGCAATTACCGTATTTTTCGCCCTATAGGACGCACCGGCATATAAGACGCACCCAATTTTAAAGGTGCAAAATCTAGAAAAATAAGATTCTAAACCCAACAGTGATTTTCAACCTACGGACCTCCAGATGTTGCAAAACTACAACTCCCAGCATGCCCGGACAGCCAAACACCTGTCTGCCTCCTACAGAGGATCCACACTGATCAGGAAAGGTAAATTAAGGCTTCCCATTTGCAAAACTACAACTCCCAGCATGCCCGGACAGCCAACGGCTGTCCGGGCATGCTGGGAGTTGTAGTTTTGCAACATCTGAAGGTCCGCAGGTTGAAGACCACTGGATAGGAGGTAATACTCACGTGTCCCCGCCGCTCCGGACCCGTCACCTCTGCCCTGGATGTTGCTCCATCACTGTCGCCGCGTCCCCGGGGTGTCCCCGACGCTCCGGACGTCTTCTTCCCCGGGATCCACGCTCTGCGTCGCCGTCATCACATCGCACGCCGCTCCTATTGGATGACGGGACAGCGTGTGCGATGACGTGATGACGTCGAAGGAGAGCGCCGGCCATGCAGGGGATCCCGGCACGGAGCAGACACCGAGGAGGCAGGTAAGGTCCCTCCCGGTGCCCTGTAAGCTGTTTGGGACGCCGCAATTTCACCGCGGCGGTCCCGAACAGCCCGACTGAGCAGCCGGGTTAGTGTCACTTTCCCTTCAGATGCGGCAGTCAGCTTCGATCGCCGCGTCTGAAGGGTTAATACAGGGCATCACCGCGATCGGTGATGTCCTGTATTAGCCGCGGGTACTGGCCATTGATTGCCGCAGGGACCGCCGCTCTTGGAAGAGCTCGTAAAATCTATTGCTCCCTGTTATCAGCCGTTTCAGGATTGTACAGGGAGATCGGACAATTTATTAATTTCTGTTTCAGGATATGGGGAAGTTGTCTGTACGGCTGTGTTCACACGGGGACTTTATTTAGAGGTTCCGCTGCTAATCACTGCCGCAATTTTACTGCAATTTTTTCAAAATTGATGTAAGAATTTAGCAATTTATCTGTGATTTGCATCATGGAGATAATATGATCGCACTATTTGCGGTAAAATTGCAAGGATAAAGATTTTTTAATTTATTTTTTATCTTGACCACAGTGCTCTCTGCTGACACCTCTGTCCGTATCAGGAACTGTCCAGAGCAGGATAGGTTTGCAATTTTCTCCTACTCTGGACAGTTCCTGATACGGACAGAGGTGTCAGCAGAGAGCACACAAAAAAGAAATTCAAAAAGAAAATAATTTCCTCTGGAGCATACAGCGGCTAATAAGTACTGGAAGGATAAAGATTTTTTTAATAGAAGTCATTTACAAATCTGTTTAACTTTCAGACACCAGTTTGGTTGAAAACATTTTTATTATTTTTTTATTTTATTTTATTTTTTTAAATCAACTGGTGCCAGAAAGTTAAACAGATTTGTAAATGACTTCTATTAAAAAATCTTTAGCCTTCCAGTACTTATTAGCCGTTGTATGCTCCAGAGGAAATTATTTTCTTTTTGAATTTCTTTTTTGTCTTGTCCACAGTGCTCTCTGCTGACACCTCTGTCCGTGTCAGGAACTGTCCAGAGCAGGATAGGTTTGCAATTTTCTCCTACTCTGGACAGTTCCTGATACGGACAGAGGTGTCAGCAGAGAGCACTGTGGTCAAGATAAAAAATAAATTAAAAAAGAAAATAATTTACTCTGGAGCATACAGCTGCTAAAAAGTACTGGAAGGATAAAGATTTTTTTAATAGAAGTGATTTACAAATCTGTTTAACTTTCCGGCACCAGTTGATTTAAAAAAAATAAAATAAAAATGTTTTCCACCGGAGTACCCCTTTAATGTGTATTCGGAATGCAGCAGAAAAATTGCAACAGTGATTAGCAGCAATATCATTAAATTGTTGTCACAAATTAATTGGTCGGCTGCACATCCCGTATCCTAGTGCCTCCTGCTGGAGAAGCCGATAAATACAAGCTATTAATCCCTGTTATCAGCCATTTTATGCTAGGACAGTGTTTCCCAACCAGTTTTCTTCCAGCCTTTGCAAAACTACAACTCCCAGCATGCCCGGACAGTCTCCAGCACTTAGTACTGGAGCCCCCCACCCACCCCCAGTAGAGGAATCCTCGAGGGAACCCTGGCTGAAGGATTGCTCTTCTCTTGGGTTTAGAGCAGTATTTTCCAACAGGTGTGCCTCCAGCTGTTGCAAAACTAAAACTCCCAGCATGCCTGGACAGCCTTCAGCACTTAGAAGAGCAACCTCCCCAGTGGAGGAAACCTCAAGGGAACCATGGCTGAAGGATTGCTCTTCTCCTGCGTTTAGAGCAGTGTTTTCGAACCAGTGTGCCTCCAGCTGTTGCAGGACTATACCTCCCAAACAGCCCCCAGCACTCGGGAGAGAACCACCCCCTTGCCCCCTTGCCTTCCCCCCTAGTAAAGGAAACCTTTAGGGAACCATGGCTGAAGAATTGCCTTTCTCTTAGGCTTAGAGCAGTGGCTCCAGAAAGTTAAACAGATTTGTAAATTACGTCTATTAAAAAATCTTAATCCTTTCAGTACTTATGAGCTTCTGAAGTTAAAGGGGTAGTCCAGTGGTGAAAAACTTATCCCCTATCCTAAGGATAGGGGATAAGTTTGAGATCGCGGGGGGTCCAACCGCTGGGGCCCCCCGCGATCTCTCTGTACGGGGCCCCGGCTCTCCGCCGAGATAGCGGGTGTCGACCTCCGCACGAGGCGGCGGCCGACACGCCCCCTCAATACATCTCTATGGCAGAGCCGGAGATTGCCGAAGGCAGCGCTTCCGCTCTGCCATAGAGTTGTATTGAGGGGGCGTGTCGGCCGCCGCTTCATGCGAAGGTCGACACGCCCCCTTCCCGCAGGCTGTCAGCGCTCCATACAGGAGATCGCGGGGGGCCCCAGGGGTCGGACCCCCCACGATCTGCAACTTATCCCCTATCCTTAAGATAGGGGATAAGTTGTAAACCACTGAGTCACCACTGGACTACTCCTTTAAGGTTGTTCTTTTCTGTCTCAGTGTTCTCTGATGACACCTGTCTCGGGAAACGCCCAGTTTAGAAGAGATTTGCTATGGGGATTTGCTTCTAAACTGGGCGTTTCCCGAGACAGGTGTCATCAGAGAGGATTTAGACAGAAAAGAACAACCTTAACTTCAGAAGCTCCTAAGTACTGAAAGGATTAAGATTTTTTAATAGACGTAATTTACAAATCTGTTTAACTTTCTGGAGCCAGTTTATATATATAAAAAAAAGTTTTTTTTCCTGGAATACCCCTTTAAATTTCTTTGTGCTCAGTAATTCCTTGTCACAGCTTTCCCCTCAACAGCACACCGTGTGGTTAAGAGCGGTATTGCAGGTAGAATTTACATGAAAAATCACTGTATAAAAGTCATCCTGATGTACAGTAAAATGACAGAATCCGAATGGGTTTTATTTTTTTAAAGCATTATTACTTATGTAAACTAAAGGATTGTATAGATTTGCAGTAATGTGTGGAGTGGAATGTACAGAATCAATAGAACGAGGGCGACTTCTGCCAAGTAACAGGAGGGCAGATTCCAGGACTTCACAGGAGGTTATTGGCTGCGAGCGATGCCAGGTCTGTGGATGGCAAACAACATGGAGATTAGAGCCGGACAGATCTGCTAACCCCCTGCATTATGGATAAATCCTGAAAGCTTTAAGCAGGAATGATAGACGCCACCATTTATGTTCTGCACAAATCCCATTCACCTGACTCAACAAAGCAGGGAGAGGAAAGGGTTAATGGTAAATCTGTGCAGAGAGAAGATGAAATGTAACAAATAACAGAAACATTGTATCCGGGAGATGGAAGAAGCAACGCCCTCTACTGGGGAGCCGAGGAAGTGCAGCTCCATCCACTGTACACGCATAGGAGATAGATTGATAGATAGATAGATAGATAGATAGATAGATAGATAGATAGATAGATAGATAGACATGAGATAGATATGAGATAGATAGATAGATAGATATGAGAGAGATATATATAGATAGATAAATAGATAGATATGAGATAGATAGATAGATAGATAGATAGATAGATATGAGATAGATATAGATAGATATGAGATAGATATAGATAGATATAGATAGATATGAGATAGTGAGATAGATAGATAGATAGATAGATAGATAGATAGATAGATATGAGATAGATATGAGATAGATAGATAGATATGAGATAGATAAATAGATAGATAGATATGAGATAGATAGATAAATAGATAGATAGATAGATATGAGATAGATAGATAGATAGATAGATATGAGATAGATAGATATGAGATAGATAGATGATATATAGATAGATAGATATGAGATAGATATGAGATAGATAGATAGATAGATAGATAGATATGAGATAGATAAATAGATAGATATGAGATAGATAGATAAATAGATAGATAGATAGATAGATAGATAGATAGATAGATATGAGATAGATAGATAGATAGATAGATATGAGATAGATAGATATGAGATAGATAGATGATAGATAGATAGATAGATAGATAGATACATTGCACTAGGTGAGGGATTAGACCTTACATGCCCAGATATTGAGGCTCAGTGCAGCCTAGGAGAGACTTATTCATAGTGTCGGGTCCGTCCCAAATGAGGTTCCCTTATCGTGGTGGGATGGTACACACTATTTGGCCAAATCGTAAGCTAAGAACCTCTATTTTTTACCATAGCAGTATTGCTAAGTAAAACGTATTTCACGTAGAGCTTTGTGCTGCTGTTACCCTCTTGTTTCTATTTGTAGTTCAGCCACAGCAGCGTTCACCTGTATACTCGTTTTATACAATACTTGTGTATTAGGATGTGCTGACCAATTATTGCTAGATAGATAGATGTGAGATAGATAGATAGATGTGAGATAGATAGATATGAGATAGATACATATGACATAGATATATATATATATATATAGATAGATAGATAGATAAATAGATAGATAGATACATAGAAATGAGATAGATAGATATGAGATAGATATATAGATACATATGAGATAGATAGATTGTTAGATATGAGATAGATAGATATGAGATAGATAGATATGAGATAGATAGATAGATACATATGAGATAGATAGATAGTTAGATATGAGATAGATAGATATGAGATAGATAGATAGATATGAGATTGATAGATATGAGATAGATATGAGATAGATAGATAGATAGATAGATGCATATGAGAGATAGATAGATAGATATGAGATAGATAGATATGAGATAGATAGATATGAGATAGATACATATGAGATAGATAGATAGATAGATAGATATGAGATAGATAGATATGAGATAGATAGATAGATAGATAGATATGAGATAGATAAATATGAGATAGATATGAGATAGATAGATATGAGATAGATATGAGATAGATAGATATGAGATAGATATGAGATAGATAGATAGATAGATATGAGATAGATAGATAGATAGATAGATATGAGATAGATAGATAGATATGAGATAGATAGATATGAGATAGATAGATATGAGATAGATAGATAGATAGATATGAGATAGATATGAGATAGATAGATATGAGATAGATAGATAGATATGAGATATATCCCGTGTCCAGCAGGTTAGATGAGAACCATTCCCGGTCGGTCCTGATACCTCCAGCATTCTACTGATTTATTTGTATATAGGAGGGAAATTGTCCTTCCACCTTCTCCTGTTTATTCAGGGCCTAGAACACTGAAGCAGCACCTCCCCTCTGAACACTGCACAGCTGTCTCCTCTCTCCATGGAGAAGGGGCTGGGGATGGAGAGGAGGCTCGGGGGAGCTGAAATAACAGGTTATAGGGCTTAGGAGAGGATTGTGCTGAACTTCTATCATGTTATCAACCACAGAGAGAAGGATCCCACAGGGAGAAGCACATCTGCACATCTCATGTAGCCTCTGGGGTCGGAGTGCTCCCGCCACTCATCTCATGTAGCCTCTGGGGTCCGAGTGATCCCCCACCCATCTCATGTAGCCTCTGGGGTCAGAGTGATCCCCCCACCCGATCTCATGTAGCCTCTGGGGTCAGAGTGATCCCCCCACCCGATCTCATGTAGCCTCTGGGGTCAGAGTGATCCCCCCACCCGATCTCATGTAGCCTCTGGGGTCAGAGTGATCCCCCCACCCGATCTCATGTAGCCTCTGGGGTCAGAGTGATCCCCCCACCCGATCTCATGTAGCCTCTGGGGTCAGAGTGATCCCCCCACCCGATCTCATGTAGCCTCTGGGGTTGGAGTGCTCCCACCACCCATCTCATGTAGCCTCTGGGGTCAGAGTGCTCCCACCACCCGATCTCATGTAGCCTCTGGGGTCAGAGTGATCCCCCCACCCGATCTCATGTAGCCTCTGGGGTCGGAGTGCTCCCACCACCCATCTCATGTAGCCTCTGGGGTCAGAGTGCTCCCACCACCCGATCTCATGTAGCCTCTGGGGTCAGAGTGATCCCCCCACCTGATCTCATGTAGCCTCTGGGGTCAGAGTGATCCCCCCACCCGATCTCATGTAGTCTCTGGGGTCAGACTGATCCCGCCACCCGATCTCATGTAGCCTCTGGGGTCAGAGTGATCCCCCCACCCGATCTCATGTAGCCTCTGGGGTCAGAGTGATCCCCCCACCCGATCTCATGTAGCCTCTGGGGTCGGAGTGCTCCCACCACCCATCTCATGTAGCCTCTGGGGTCAGAGTGCTCCCACCACCCGATCTCATGTAGTCTCTGGAGTCAGACTGATCCTGCCACCCGATCTCATGTAGCCTCTGGGGTCAGAGTGATCCCCCCACCCAATCTCATGTAGCCTCCGGGTTCAGAGTGATCCCCCCACCCGATCTCATGTAGTCTCTGGGGTCAGACTGATCCCGCCACCCGATCTCATGTAGCCTTTGGGGTCAGAGTGATCCCCCCACCCAATCTCATGTAGCCTCTGGGTTCAGAGTGATCCCCCCACCCGATCTCATGTAGCCTCTGGGGTCGGACTGATCCCCCCACCCGATCTCATGTAGCCTCTGGGGTCATAGTGATCCCCCCACCTGATCTCATGTAGCCTCTGGGGTCAGAGTTCTCCCACCACCCCATCTCATGTAGCCTCTGGGGTCAGAGTGCTCCCACCACCCCATCTCACGTAGCCTCTGGGGTCGGAGTGCTCCCACCACCCGATCTCATGTTGCCTCTGGGGTCAGAGTGCTCCCACCACTCCATCTCATGTAGCCTCTGGGGTAGAAGTGCTCCCACCACTTCATCTTCTGTAGCCCCTGGGGTCAGAGTGCTCCCACCACTCCATCTCATGTAGCCTCTGGGGTCAGAGTGCTCCCACCAAACCATCTCATGTAGCCTCTGGGGTCAGAATGCTCCCACCACCCCATCTCATGCAGCCTCTGGGGTAGAAGTGCTCCCACCACTTCATCTCCTGTAGCCCCTGAGGTCAGAGTGCTCCCACCACCCCATCTCATGCAGCCTCTAGGGTCAGAGTGCTCCCACCACCCCATCTCATGTAGCCTCTGGGGTCAGAGTGCTCCCACCACCCATCTCATATAGCCTCTGGGGTCGGAGTGCTCCCACCACCCATCTCATATAGCCTCTGGGGTCGGAGTGCTCCCACCACCAATCTCATAAAGCCTCTGGGGTCAGAGTGCTCCCACCACCCATCTCATATAGCCTCTGGGGTCAGAGTGCTCCCACCACTTCATTTCATGTAGCCTCTGGGGTCGGAGTGCTCCCACCACCCCATCTCATGCAGCCTCTGGGGTCAGAGTGCTCCCACCACCCCATCTCATGTAGTCTCTGGGGTCGGAGTGCTCCCACCACCCATCTCATGTAGCCTCTGGGGACAGAGTGCTCCCACCGCCCCATCTCATGTAACCTTCGGAGTGCTCCCACCGCCCCATCTCATGCAGCCTCTGGGGTCGGAGTGCTCCCACCACCCATCTCATATAGCCTCTGGGGTCGGAGTGCTCCCACCACCAATCTCATAAAGCCTCTGGGGTCAGAGTGCTCCCACCACCCATCTCATATAGCCTCTGGGGTCAGAGTGCTCCCACCACTTCATTTCATGTAGCCTCTGGGGTCGGAGTGCTCCCACCACCCCATCTCATGCAGCCTCTGGGGTCAGAGTGCTCCCACCACCCATCTCATATAGCCTCTGGGGTCAGAGTGCTTCCACCACCCATCTCATATAGCCTCTGGGGTCGGAGTGCTCCCACCACCAATCTCATAAAGCCTCTGGGGTCAGAGTGCTCCCACCACCCATCTCATATAGCCTCTGGGGTCAGAGTGCTCCCACCACTTCATTTCATGTAGCCTCTGGGGTCGGAGTGCTCCCACCACCCCATCTCATGTAGCCTCTGGGGTCAGAGTGCTCCCACCACCCATCTCATATAGCCTCTGGGGTCGGAGTGCTCCCACCACCCATCTCATATAGCCTCTGGGGTCGGAGTGCTCCCACCACCAATCTCATAAAGCCTCTGGGGTCAGAGTGCTCCCACCACCCATCTCATATAGCCTCTGGGGTCAGAGTGCTCCCACCACTTCATTTCATGTAGCCTCTGGGGTCGGAGTGCTCCCACCACCCCATCTCATGCAGCCTCTGGGGTCAGAGTGCTCCCACCACCCCATCTCATGTAGTCTCTGGGGTCGGAGTGCTCCCACCACCCATCTCATGTAGCCTCTGGGGACAGAGTGCTCCCACCGCCCCATCTCATGTAACCTTCGGAGTGCTCCCACCGCCCCATCTCATGCAGCCTCTGGGGTCGGAGTGCTCCCACCACCCATCTCATATAGCCTCTGGGGTCGGAGTGCTCCCACTACCAATCTCATAAAGCCTCTGGGGTCAGAGTGCTCCCACCACCCATCTCATATAGCCTCTGGGGTCAGAGTGCTCCCACCACTTCATTTCATGTAGCCTCTGGGGTCGGAGTGCTCCCACCACCCCATCTCATGCAGCCTCTGGGGTCAGAGTACTCCCACCACCCCATCTCATGTAGCCTCTGGGGTCGGAGTGCTCCCACCACCCATCTCATGTAGCCTCTGGGGACAGAGTGCTCCCACCGACCCATCTCATGTAACCTTCGGAGTGCTCCCACCGCCCCATCTCATGCAGCCTCTGGGGTCGGAGTGCTCCCACCACCCCATCTCATGCAGCCTCTGGGGTCAGAGTGCTCCCACCACCCCATCTCATGTAACCTTCGGAGTGCTCCCACCGCCCCATCTCATGCAGCCTCTGGGGTCGGAGTGCTCCCACCACCCCATCTCATGCAGCCTCTGGGGTCAGAGTGCTCCCACCACCCCATCTCATGTAACCTTCGGAGTGCTCCCACCACCCCATCTCATGTAGCCTCTGGGGTCGGAGTGCTCCCACCTTATTTTGGAGTCTCAGGCGGTGGGATCTGCCTCCCACCATGGCCATAATCAGCCCATCATCCGGGGACACACAAATTGAAACTTTGGAGCAAAGGGGGATAAATAGAGTGTTCAGCACATGCACATTCATAGCCAGGGGGTGTGCGAGCCACAAATGAAGAATGTAAAGTGTAATCTCCAAGGCCTTGTGAATGAGATGAATGCAATAGATGGATATCCTTAGATACCCATCTACTGCACAGGGGCCTGGCATGGAAGGGGTGCCCACTGCCTAGGAGACAGATGAGAATTCTGTGCGCCGGTAAAGTCAGGAGTAAAAGGCTACATGATAGTATTCTATATAGTGCACAGTGGTCTGACATGGAAAGGGGCCCTGGGGAGGTAGATGGGGTTGTCTGTATCCTGGGAAAGCCTGTAAGTGGCCATGGGCTACATTAATGTTCCTCATCCTATAGATTTCCAGCTGTTGCCAAACTGCAACTCACATCGGCCCAGAAAAGCCTCCCTCTGTGGGGGAAACCTCTAGTAAACCATGGCTGAAGGATTGCCCTTCCCTTGGGCTCAGAGTAGTGTTCCTCAATCAGGGTGCCTCCAGTTGGTGCAAAACTACAACTCCCAGCATGCCCAAGGAAACCTTGGCTGAAGGATTGCCCTTTCCTTTTGGCTTAGAACATTGTTTCTTAACCAATGTGCCTCCAGCGGTAGCAAAACTACAACTCCCATCATGCCCTAGCAGCATATTCACTGTAAAATTAAAAGATAGACCAGTGTTTTCTAACCAGGGTGCCTCCAGCTGTTGCAAAACTACAACTCCCACCATGCCCAAAAACCCTAATGTGAGGGAAACCTCAACAAAACCATGGCTGAAGGATTGCCCTTCACTTGGGCTTAAAGGGGTACTCCGGTGGAAAACTTTTTTTTTAAATTACTTCTATTAAAAAATCTTAATCCTTCCTGTACTTATTGGCTGCTGACTACTACAGAGGAAATCCTTTTCATTTTGGAACACAGAGCTCTCTGCTTACACCACGAGGACAGTGCTCTCTGCTGACATCATGAACACAGTGCTCTCTGCTGACATCTCTGTCCATTTTAGGAACTGTCCAGAGCATCATATGTTTGCTATGGGAATTTTCTCCTATTCTGGACAGTTCTCAAAATGGACAGAGATGTCAGCAGAGAGCACTGTGCTTGTGATGTCAGAAGAGAGCTCTGTGTTCCAAAAAGAAAATAATTTCCTCTGTAGTAGTCAGCAGCTAAAAAGTACTGGAAGGATTAGCATTTTTAGTAATTTATAAATTTGTTTAACTTTCTGGCACCAGTTGATTTAAAAAAAAAAAAAGTTGTCCACCGACCGGAGTACCCCTTTAAGCTCAAGTGAAGGGCAATCCTTCAGCCATGGTTTTGTAGAGGTTTCCTTCACATTAGGGTTTTTCGAGCATGGTGGGAGTTGTAGTTTTGCAACAGCTGGGGGCACCCTGATTAGGAAACACTGGTATATCTTTTCCTTTTACAGTGAATACGCTGCCAGGGCATGATGGGAGTTGTAGTTTTGCAACTGCTGGACGCACACTGGTTAAAAAAAAATAAAAAATTTCACTGGAGTACCCCTTTAAAGAAGTGTTTCTCAACCAGGGTGCCTCCAGCTGTTGCAAAACTACAACTCTCATCATGCCCTGACAGCCTTTGGCTGTCAGGGCACGATGAGAGTTGTAGTTTTGCAACAGCTGGAGAGTCACCGATTAGGTATTGTGTGGCTGCAACAAGACATCACATGACGGTGTAGCATGTAAATTCTGCCTAATTAATTCTATTCCCATGGTTGGAGGACACAGATAATTGTTGCACTTATATTGTGACAGATGTTTTAAATTATTTTCCTTCATGTGATACATAACATATTCCTAATTCACTTCATTGACAAAAATTACTTCTTACCCTAGAAAAACAGCTCCAAAGACTTGGCCAGTAGGTGTCTCCCTACCCTAAAAACCGTCTGTCTATACTAACAGCTTGATCAGGACATTCAAAAGGAAGTAGAGGAGGGGCTTAGCATGTGCTATGTGCGGGAGAGAGAGACCCTGTGCACCTGCAAGCTGAGCCAGCCGAGCAGATTGATGAACAGTTCTGTAGGGGAGGTTTTGCTCAGCTCCTCCTGCTCTATAACATGATACCTGCAGATTGTACTGTATTGTATATATCATCTGCTCAGCTCCTCCTGCTCTATAACATGATACCTGCAGATTGTACTGTATTGTATATATCATCTGCTCAGCTCCTCGTGCTCTATAACATGATACCTGCACATTGTATTGTATTGTATATATCATCTGCTCAGCTCCTCGTGCTCTATAACATGATACCTGCAGATTGTACTGTATTGTATATATCATCTGCTCAGCTCCTCCTGCTCTATAACATGATACCTGCAGATTGTACTGTATTGTATAAATCATCTGCTCAGCTCCTCCTGCTCTATAACATGTTACCTGCAGATTGTAGTGTATTGTATATATCATCTGCTCAGCTTCTCCTGCTCTATAACATGATACCTGCAGATTGTATTGTATTGTATATATGATCTGCTCAGCTCCTCCTGCTCTATAACATGATACCTGCAGATTGTACTGTATTGTATAAATCATCTGCTCAGCTCCTCCTGCTCTATAACATGTTACCTGCAGATTGTAGTGTATTGTATATATCATCTGCTCAGCTCCTCCTGCTCTATAACATGTTACCTGCAGATTGTAGTGTATTGTATATATCATCTGCTCAGCTCCTCCTGCTCTATAACATGATACCTGTAGATTGTACTGTATTGTATATATCATCTGCTCAGCTCCTCCTGCTCTATAACATGATATCTGCAGAATGTACTGTATTATATATATCATCTGCTCAGTTCCTCCTGCTCTTTAACATGTTACCTGCAGATTGTACTGTATTGTATATATCATCTGCTCAGCTCCTCCTGCTCTACAATATGTTACCTGCAGATTTTTCTGTATTGTATATATCATCTGCTCAGCTCCTTCTGCTCTATAACATATTACCTGCAGATTGTACTGTATTGTATATAACATTTGTTCAGCTCCTCCTGCTCTATAACATGTTACCTGCAGATTGTACTGTATTATATTTATCATCTGCTCAGCTCCTCCTGCTCTATAACATGATACCTGCAGATTGTACTGTATTGTATATATCACCTGCTCAGCTCATCCTGCTCTATAACATGTTACTTGCAGATTATACTGTATTGTATATATCATCTGCTCAGTTCCTCCTGCTCTATAACATGTTACCTGCAGATTGTATTGTATTGTATATATCATTTGCTCAGCTCCTCCTGCTCTATAACATGTTACCTGCAGATTGTGCTGTATTGTATATATAATCTGCTCAGCTCCTCCTGCTCTATAATATGATACCTGCAGATTGTGCTGTATTGTATATATCATCTGCTTAGCTCCTCCTGCTCTATAACATGATACCTGCAGATTGTACTGTATTGTACATATCATCTGCTCAGCTCCTCCTGCTCTATAACATGTTACCTGCAGACTGTACTGTATTGTATATATCACCTGCTCAGCTCCTCCTGCTCTATAACATGGCACCTGCATATTGTACTGTTATTAATCTTACAGGTTCCCTTTAAGAACATACTGATTAGTCAACTCATATGCTTACAAACGTTCGGGCAGATAGAAGTTGTCTTTGGAGTTAAGATGGTGCTTGGAGGATGACAGGGGTCTGGGTATATTGGAGCGCTACTTAATTTCACCTAGTAAGCAACAAAGAACTACATGGTGGTCTCATATACATTATAAATTGATGAAAAGCGTGTATGGTAGGGTGTATGTATAATGGTATGGGGGGGGGTAACTCATTGCCGGCAGCACTGAGGCACCCAATGTCTAATACACAGAGGTAGTCTATTCTTTACATGATGGTCTGACATATAAAGGATGAGTGCCTAATAAGCAGTGTTTGGTATATAAAAGGGTTAAAACGGCATTCTGTGAAAACAAAGTACAACATGGTGGCCTGGTATATAAAGGGTAAAATGGTGACTCCAGGGTGGGAAGAAATTAAGAATTGTGTGAATGTTTAGCTGCTGCTGATCGGCAATAAGAAACCACATGGTGGCTAGTGTTGAGCGCGAATATTCGAAATGTAAATTTTTACTACGAATATCGGCACTACGCAATTTTGCAAATATTTAGAATATAGTGATATATATTTGTAATGACAAATATTTTTTTTTTTTTATGCCAATTTATGAAAATTTATGTGAATATTTATGTCAATATTTCGGGACACCTCCAGACTGGGCACTGATCCCTCCCTTCTTTTAGGTGAAAGAGATAATTGCGCATGCGCACTATGCAAATTTCATTACAAATTTTTGCATGGAAAAAGAGAGAACGAACATAGCGAATATGAAAATTCCATGAACAGTGATAACATATATAGGCAACAGAGAGAGGTGCAATGAGATTCACAGGATGACAACAAGGCAATGCAGCAGTGTTTTCCAAGCAAGGTGCCTCCAGCTGATGCAAAACTACAACTCCCAGCATGTCCAGACAGCCGAAGGCTGTCTGGACATGCTGGGAGTTGTAGTTTTGCAGCAGTTGGAGGCACCCTGCTTGGAAGACACTACAATACAGGGTGATATAGTGTGGGTGGGTGGGAAAGGGGGTCTGAACGTGGGGATTATAGTTTTGCAACAGCTGGAGACACCCTGCTTGGGAAGCAGTGCAATACATGGTGATATAATGATGGAGGAGGGGGGGGGGGCTGAACGTGGGGGATGTGGTTTTGCAACAGCTGCAGTAACCCTGCTTGGGAAACACTGCAATATAAGGTGTTATAATGATCGAGGTGGAGAGGGGGTCTGAATGTGGGGATTGTAGTTTCGCAACAGCTGGAGGCACTCTGCTTGGGAAGCACTGCAATACAAGGTGATATAATGATGGAGGGGGAGAGGGGGTCTGAACGTGGGGATTGTAGTTTTGCAACAGCTGGAGGCACCCTGCTTGGGAAGCACTGCAATACAAGGAGATATAATGATGGAGGGGGAGAGGGGGTCTGAACGTGGGGATTGTAGTTTTGCAACAGCTGGAGGCACCATGCTTGGGAAGCACTGCAATACAAGGTGATATAATGATGGAGGGGGAGAGGGGGTCTGAACGTTGGGATTATAGTTTTGCAACAGCTGGAGGCACCCTGCTTGGGAAACACTGCAATACAAGCTGATATAATGATGAGGGGGAGAGGTGATCTGAACCTGGGAATTAAAGCTTCAAATATATTATTCAATGAGACCCTGAAGCTGCAGCAGAGCCCCCATCCTCTGTGCTGCTCAGTATTCCAGCAATGATATATCAGGACAAGACTGTCCCCCTGGATCCCCCGATCAGCTGCTCCCTGCCCCGGAATGCAAAGTAGTGAAAACAGGCATGTGACCTGTAGAGCTGCAGAACTACAACTCCCAGTATCTCCTGCTGCTGGAGGCATGCTGGGACTTGCAGTGCATTCTGCCTTTCCTCATGCTCTTCTGAGCTCTTATGCCAGTGCATGGGCTGCTGGGTGTCTTGTACATTGGTATAAACCCAGGAGATGATGGACATGTGTTAGGGCTTCTGCAGAAAACTGGGCAAAGCCAACTGGGATCCATCCCCTGTCCACCCCTACAGCTGACGCCCACCTCTTTATACTGTGCAGCCCTCCCACCTCATCCATCAGTGAAGCCCCCCCTGGCTCCTGCATCTCTGCACACAGTGGTCCCCCCCTCCATAGGGACATACAGACACATATAAACATCTACCAAGCAGCAGTGAAGGGGTTAAACATTAAAGGGCACGATGGCTTTTGGCGGAGAGGCTTTTAACCACACAGGAATCCTCGTCTATTTTAAGAAGCAGTCATTCCCTGCGGAGCCTTTTTGCACAGAGCAGTGAAGGTTGCTCCATCCATCCATCCATCCCTACATAGACTTCTTGTATATCCGTCTCCACCGAACATTCTATACAATGTATCAAGTGCAAAACGTTTCCAGTAACAAATCACTGCAGCCCCAGAAGCCTGGAGACATAAGGACTGGCAGATGTAATGTCACATCCAGGAGACCAGAGATGCTGCAGTCCTGATTTCCTGCAACTGGACTGAGGGTGGAAGCATTCTGCAAGATACCTTTAAGAGCTAGCAAAAAAAAAAAAAAAAATCCAGGGAAAGGTTCTAAGATTTGCATGCTAAGCCCCGCCCCCTGGTGATGTCAGTGGTGGAGAGGAATGCTGGCATGAACAGAGCTGAATTCAGACAGCAGGACTGAGCTGCTCGGTGCTCACCATAGACTCTGAGGTCTCCAGCAGACACAGTCTCTACTGCAAGAAAGCATCATCAGCCCAGATCTGGTGGTCACCAGAGGGCATGGCATGAGGGATCTGTCTGCAGGGATCACCACCAGATCACTTTCTCCCAAGGAATAAGAATTCTTCACCATTGCATCCTTTTTTTTTTTTTTGTTCCTAGTATGAGAGGTTGACAACTTGTAAGCAGACTTTGAGCCTTGAGGAAGCCTTGGAGAAACCTTGCAGAAGCCCTGAAGAAGCCTTGGAGAAACCTTGCAGAAGCCTTGGAGAAGCCTTGGAGAAGGCAGCCCACCTACCTGGCTATGTGGGGATTGCATTGTTGACAGCAGAGCTTGCACTCCATTCCAAGAGTCAGACAGAACTTTGGATACACTCTGTGCTGTTTCAGGAGGGATCCATCCTTTTGCTGCTGCTGGGGACTCTATGGAATGAAGAAGGAGCTATTGAACCCAGGGTTAGCTTTGCATGGTGCTGCTGCTATCCTTATTGTAGATGATGCTCTGGAGTTGCTGCACAACTATCACACCAGCCTTTATGCCATACAGGAATTAAAGGTAAGACAAGGAGCCATGTCCCCCCCCCCCCCCCCAATCAGTGGGCTTAGAACCTTGCAGGTGCCTTTTGGTCCGGAGGTGAAGGGTAAGGTTTTTGGGGGGCCTCTCTCCTGTTGGAGAAGGGCTTATTGCGATAGACCGCATCCTTTTTGCACGTTTTTTTAGTGTGACACATTTGCACTTTGGGTGATAGAGAGCACTTGCCTCGGCCTCAGTGGGCTTAGATACACAAGCCGGTCCCTGAATTAGGATTCCGAGCGCAGATCTGTCAAGTCACATGAAAGTAACCCTTGTTCTTCACATGCAAATCCGATTGAATGCCAGCGATGAGTGTGGATGGTGATGCTGGGGTTGTCCGTCACTTCCATGTATTGCACATGCAGGTGGCTGGTGAATGCTTTCCTCACCTCTCACTAAATGTAGTGTGTAATGTAAGATTTTACCCTCCAGCGAGACAGCTGTGCCATGGCCATGCACAGACGGGCTCCTGGCATCCAGAGCTTGCAGTCTGGGTACCTGCATCTTCCTAGGAGCCAGGTAAGGTGAGGGATATAGCCCTATGGCCACTTGGATCTTTATTCACATTTTAGGAGCAGAGCTGGAGCCCTTGTTAGCTGGAACAAGAAATGGATTTCTGGTGGCCAGGGGGATTGCAGTGATGGGTTGGAGTTGTACAATGGTCAGACTGGAGCACTTGGCTGCAGCACTGATAGGCAGGCTGGGTCTGAGGAGCATTAAACACTCGGCTACCTGGGGAAATTGCAATATGTAGGGGGATCTTTGCATAAAGAGAGCTATTAAATGCAACTGGTAGACATTAGGGCAGTGTTTTCCAACCAGGGTGCCTCCAGCTGTTGCAAAACTACAACTCCCAGCATGCCCGGACAGCCGTTGGCTGTCCGGGCATGCTGGGGGTTGTAGTTTTGCAACAGCTGGATGGTTTGAAAACACTGCATTAGGTAGACATGTCCAGGCTTCCCTATTGCATGTGTGTCTGCAATGGATGGATTCAGAAGGTGCAGGGTACAAAATAAATAAATATTTATCTTCTTGTTACATTTGATAGAAATATTGACAATATGCAATTTTCTAAAATAAATAAATAAATAAAAATAAATAAATAATGGCATTATTGCTAATAGTGTCAGATCTGTACTATAGATATAGAAGATATAGGCACGGTGTCATAGGCAGTGCCCTGAGCTTACACCATGTGCATTCTGCTAGGGCACTTATTCTAAAGATGTGCGGTATTTAACATGCCAACTGCAGGAGTGGAGCTAGTTGTAGTGCTGAACAGTTCTTGTATATTTCAATGAACAGACTCTCTGTTTAGCTGAGCCCATTCTTTGAGCATCAACGCAGTATTATTATGTGGAGCCACTGGAAAGCAAAGGGGGAAAAAAAAAAAATAGATATCTCTATCCTCAGTCTGCAGTAGATGCTTGGCCAAAAATGCCCAGAACGCCAGTCAGGGGAAGGGTCCTTGGGGTCATAAGCAGCCGGCGATGGAACAATTAAAGTATTAATATTATTGGGAATTAAAGGAGCCGCCTGCTGCCATCATCCTCTGCAGGGGGATATTGATTCATGTCTGTGCTGTAGATATATTCAACACGCACAAGTAGTGTCCAGGTAAAATCAATTTCGGAATAAAATGTTTTGCCACAGTTGCTTGAGTCGTACATAATGCAGCCGGGTGCTGTGCATCAATCTTGGAAGAAGCCTTAAATTCCCCCCCTCCCCCCCCCCCTCCCCGTCTAACAGAATCAGTCTGACAACAAATGTACATCTTTCATTGGGGGGCTCTGGAGCCATAAACTAGAAAGAATGGCTGCTTTAAATAGCAACAGAAACTATTTGTGGTTGTCACCGGCATCTATCTATCTTCCCATCTGCAAGGTGCACATAATTCCCAGTATGTTCCCTCCATAATTCATGACACCAGGATACGTGTTGTTAACTATGGTACAATAAATCCAGGATGATTTGTTCTAGGGTGGAGAAACGAAAGGGGGGGGAAAAAAATCCAGTCCAGGAAATGTGAAGATTCCAAGATTTATCTCACTTCTCCTCGAGAGCCAATTTCCCACGCAGAGTGTTCCTATTTAGTAAGACGCATGGGGTGTTTGGATTTGGAAACGTTCAGGCGTCTTGGATTGTGCAGTGAGCGGAAGAAATAAAAGATGTGGTGTTCTTAGGATTGGGAGTTGTAAAACGTGTTCAGGTTGGGGCTACTGGTTGGGATACTGGTGGCATTGGCTCCCAATGGTGGACGGTTGGGTCGTAGATCGGTGGAAGGCGGCTGATAATCTTGGAGGGAACCTTTCCCTGTTTTCTTCTAGATTCCTCAAATGCAATCTCTGGAGTTGACAACGTGAACTCAATTTTCCCTTCCCCATCAGTGCGTGCGCCCACCTTGTCCTTCTTAGGCTCCATCTTCTATGGAAGGTTGAGAAGACGTCTGTTCTATACTCCAAGAATCATTTCGATGCAATGTTGCGTTGTCTGTTCTGTGAGATTGGTTTTCTATTGCAGTAGAGGAGATCAAAGATATGAACCCGGGGTCTTCTCATACATTTGCATTCAAGGTAGAGCAAAGTAATGAATAAGTTCAGGAGCAAATCCATTTCTTTAAAGGTTGTATCGGTAGTGAGGAGTCACGTATACCTGGATATGGTAGACGAGGGCTGTATTTATGGTCGGTGACATTAGATGTGGTCCCAATATGCTTTTGACTGAAGAATCCTCCTAGAAAATGGGGTGGATAGTGGCGCCGAGTAGCAGAAACTATGGGGGGGTTCAGAACATAAAGGAAAAACCATTAACTCAACTACAGTCTCCGTCTTGATCTCTCTTTCCTCCTTATTTCTCTAGAGTAGACAGTCGCTGTTCTGACTTATTTTTGGACAAAATAATCAAATTCAAACTTTACGAGGCAGAATTTTTCCATTATGGTCTGTGAATTAGGGTCAAGTCTTTGCCAAGAAGCATAAAAAGCCTCTCTCTTTTTTTGCTTCTTGGTTTGAAGACTTCACCTGCCATTGTCATAGTCTTTAATGTTTTCTGCAGTGAGTAAGATCTGGATCAGCAGGATAGAAAATGTATATTTGAGGGTCTCATAGTCATCGCCTTTTGGAGGAAATCTAAACACAGGGTTGAAGTTTTGGTTAATTTTCTTCTTCTGAGTCTATTGAAAAAAGTTTTAAAACCATGGTTACTTTGGGTCGTATCAAGGTATAAACACCCTCCTTCCACTTAAACATGTCATTATTAGCCCGATAAAGAAGATCGTTGAAATGATAGCAACTTGGGGGACAATTTGGACAGTGCAAGGGTTGAAGGTTCTATGATTTGGAGATGGCGCCATTGCCCAAGGTCAGATGTTGGCGCAGCACAATAAAGTCCCCTATGTCTACCACTTTACTGTGCATAGGATGTGGTCACTTAAAGGGATACATCGTTGCCAAATGATTATGGGACCATCAAGTCCAACCTATAATCTGACTGTCTTCACATGGATGATGCAAAATGGTGCAAGATCTGGTTTGATGGAAATGGCATTTCCTAAATGAACATGTCGTCCTTCCAGGTATAGGGTTGGCATTTCCAGCACTGAGGTTGAGACCAGGGACGTGCACAGACATTTTTGGGGTGGCAGATGCTCAAGGGAACTTTTAAATAAAAAATGTTTCCCCAAACCTTACGTATGTTAACACAACACAATTCTTAAGGTAAGGGACCGTCGTCAATCATGTCAGCTGAATGGGACCGGCATCACCCCACGAAGGTCCCGATCAGTGAGGGCATTATAGGGCAGGTGCATTGAAAGGGCAGGGGCTCAAGCCCCCTTTTGAGCCTATGTGTGCACATCCTTGGTTGAGACCCTTCGTGTACAGTAAGCGAGACGCTCTTCTCCTCTCCGGTGCGGGGTGCTGAGCAGCCACTGCAGTCTTTTCCAGGCGTGAGGTTATTGCCATACACATTGATTTCTGCTTTTCCCTATAAGATGTTATCTTTCTCATTAACAGTCATGATCTTTTAAGTAAATAAGTTTGTGTCTTTGTGCACAAGTGTGGAACCGGGGTCATCCTCGGGGGACGCATCTTCATATGTTTTACCCATCGGCAGACTTAATGAGCAATTAGCTGTTGTGTATGAGGAACCGATAACTGGTAGGGAAAAAATAGAGACTTAACAAAGATGCTACATGCCCCCCCCCCCCCCCCCCAAACCAGGATATTGGACTATAAGATATCAGTACAGTGTAGATTGTTTTTTTTATTGTGCACAAAATATAAAAGTCTTATCTATATCTTTGACCTAAAACCCTAAGGATCAAGTCAAACGTTTGAAGATAAAACTGAACCAAGAAGTCCAAACCTGGCGCTCCCATACTGGTAATAATCTGAAGATATGATGACTCCGTAGACTAGTGTTTCCCAACTAGGGTGCCTCCAGCTGTTGCAAAACTACAACTCCCAGCATACCCGGACAGCCTTCGGCTGTCCGGGCATGCTGGGAGTTGTAGTTTTGCAACAGCTGGAAGCACCCTTGTTGGGAATCACTGCTTAGATGACTGATCTAGATCATGAGCGTCTTGTATTTAAGTGCCATTTTAGGGACTTTAAACAGGTATTCCATGAAAAAAAAAATTAAAATATTTAATCTCAACTGGCTCCAGAAAGTTAAACAGATTTGTAAATTAAAATTAGTAAAGAGAACGGAGAGGAGAGGGCACACAAAAAGCAACTTCACCTTGATTTGAATGCAGCACAGTGTCGGTAACCTATAGTCGCGTCTCCTGCGGGGTGCACATACGAAAGTATGAAGTATCAAATATGTACAAAGAAAAGAGCATGTATGTGCACTCACCGCTCGGCGGAGACAGCTCGGTGTAGGAGTCCAGTAACGGGAAGGCCGGAAGAAGCACGCATTCACGTGTGAAACTGCCGGCGTAGCCTCCGAGCGCCACTACACCTGCGCCGATGCTGTAATCCAGCTACCCGTTACCGGACCCCTACACCAAGCTGTCTCCGCCGAGCGGTGAGTGCACGTACGTGCTCTTTTCTCTGTACAGATTTGTAAATTACTTGTATTAAAAAAAAATAAAAAAAAATCTTAATCCTTCCAGTACTTATCAGCTGCCGAAGTTGATTTGTTCTTTTCTGTCTGACCACAGTGCTCTCTGTTGACACCTCTGTCTGACTCAGGAACTGTCCAGAGTAGCAGCAAATTGCCATAGCAAACTGATCCTGCTCTGGACAGTTCCTGACATGGACAGAGGTGTCAGCAGAGAGCACTGTGCTCAGACAGAAAAGGACAACTCAACTTCGGTGGCTGATAAGTAATGGAAGGATTAAAAATTTTTAGTAGAAGTAAATTACAAATCTGTTTAACTTTCTGGAGCCAGTTGAGATATATATATATATATATATATATATATATATATTTTTTTTTTTTTTTTTTTCATGAAAAAGTAATCGCACCTTCAGGCTGACATATAACACTGGTAAGATCATGCAATGTCTCGATGAACAGAACCAAGGATAAGGATTGGATTGGCAGCACCGGTGTCGGGATATGGGCGCAGCACAGCTGGGTTTAGGGTTGGACACATCTCTCACGTTACCATGATGGGTTATTACAAGATTTTCCATAGGACTGTAGGAAAAATCAGCAGCTTATGAAAATGCGCATCCCCTTTGGGTTCCCTGACAAATACATCATCTGTCTCATCCAATGAAGAGTAAAATGGGGAAATGTAGTCGGTTTGGTGCTGGGACTCGGGACTCATTGATGCTACATATCAGTATTACAAGTGGTGTCACAGGGGGGTAGTTATCAATTTTGCCAGTTTACAGTTTCTTTTTACCCTTTTTTTTTTCACTTTGGTTTTTGTGGACATGCACCAAATTTATGGAGGTAGCTGCACCTCCGGACCCTTCTATAACTCTTAGGAAGACGAGGGCGGCTGCACTAATTGGCATTCTATATATAATTCTATCCTTTGATACAGAGTAAGATGGTTAAAACATTGGGCACTTCCATAGAGTGACTGCATCTCTGGGCACTTCTATATATCTTTCCCCTGTTAGAAGGATTTTTGGCAAAAGCTTATTTTGCCGCCCCCTTGACTCTGCCCATTGGCCCACCCCACCTTACTACTGGGGTGACACACTGTAACAAACCTGCTCCTCATGCTGCTGACTGAGTGAATGGTTTGGATGCTGGTTGTCTGACTTTCCTGCGGCAGGCAGAGCGGTGCCTCTCATCAAGAGGGCGCTCTAGGCGGCTGCCTATTTTGCCTATAGGTAGAGCCGGCCCTGGATCAAACATTTGGGCACTGCTATAGCTTTGAAGGAGACAATGGTGGCCTTTTATATAAGTTTCCACTCTTAGAAGCAGCCTAGGGTGGTCAAACCTCTGTGTGCATCTATATATCTGTCCATGCTTTGAGGGAGACTAGGTTGGCTGAACCTCTGGCCGTGGCTTACATTACTGTGACTACAGAGTCAAGGAGGTTCATGCAGATGATGGTATAAGTCAGTGTTTCCAAACCAGGGTGCCTCCAGCTGTTGCGAAACTACTACTCCAAGCATGTCCGGGCAGACATCACTATCTCCGACCGTAGGTCCACAAGGACATTAGTGTATGCAGAGGGGCCCTTGTACAGCAATTCTCCTTGTACCCTCAGATCAGTGTTTCCCAACCAAGGGGCCCCAAGTTGTTGCAAAACTACAACTCCCAGCATGTCTGGGCACACAGCACTATCTTGTCTGGGCACACAGCACTATCTTGGACCGTAGGTCCACAAGGACATTAGTGTATGCAGAGGGGCCCTTGTAGTGCAGTTCTCCTCAGAGCAGTGTTTCTCAACCAGAGTGCCTCCAGCTGTTGCAAAACTACAACTCTCAGCATGCCTGTCCAGGAATGCTGTGAGTTGTAGATTTGCAATAACTTTTGGCACACTGGTTGGGAAACACTGCTCTGAGGAGAATTGCTGTACAAGGGCCCCTCTGCATACACTAATGTCCTACTGGACCTACGGTCCAAGATAGTGCTGTGTGCCCAGACAAGATAGTGCTGTGTGCCCAGACAAGACAGTGCTTCGTGCCCAGACACTGTAGGTCCACCAGGACATTAGTGTATGCAGAGGGGCCCTTGTACAGCAATTCTCCTCAGAGCAGTGTTTCCCAACCAGGGTGCCACAAGTTATTGCAAAACTACAACTCCCAGCATGCCCGGACAGCCTTCGGCTGTCCGGGCATGCTGGGAGTTGTAGTTTTGCAACAACTGGAGGCAGCCTGGTTGGGAAACATTGTCTAAGCAAATGGTTCCAGGTTTCCGAATTGTATGAAATTTGATTGGAAAAGTACAAGTTATAGGCTCCAAACATTTATCTGTGCAAATACCTGCTGGGGTTTGTAGTTCCACAGAATCTGAACCGGTGCACGATGTCCACTTTTGGCCAAAATGCGTAATAGGTGCAGACATCGCGATTCCGGAAAGAAACCTATTCTGGATTTATTTGGGTCTGGATTTCCTTTGTGATTCGGCGTTTACAGGAAAGCTCTCGGGGGTCGGATGGAATTGTCTGGACCGTCGTCGTATTTCTTTTCCTCGTTCTGTCCATGATGAAATAACAAAACGTTTTTCTTTTAGTCTTGTAGATGGGATATAATGTAATATAGGAAGATAAAGAGTCTGGGCGCCTGCTAAATACCAGATCTAATGACTGTTCTGTGGATTCTGGATCCACCGCTTACATAGGACTTCATGTATCATCTCCTACTATACGACTACACCGTGACCATTTATCAGTATTAAAGGGGTACTACCCTCAAAAACTTTTTTTATTTATTATTATTATTTTTTTTTTATGAACTGGTGCCAGAAAGTTAAACAGATTTGTAAATTACTTCTATTTAAAAATCTTAATCCTTCCAGTACTTATCAGCTTCTATTTGCTCCAAAGGAAGTTATTTTCTTTTTTTAATTGTCTTTTCAGTCTGAACACAGTGCTCTCTGCTGACATCTCTGTCCATTTTAGGAACTGTCAGGAGCAGGTGAGGTTTGCTCCTACTCTGGACAGTTCCTAAAATGGACAGAGGTGTCAGCAGAGAGCACTGTGGTCAGACAGAAAGGAAATTCAAAAAGGAAAGAACTTCCTGTGGAGAAAATAGAATCTGATAAGTACTGGAAGGATTAAAGGACAACTGCAGCGTGATTAACACTTATCCCCTATTCACAGGATAGGGGATAAGTGTTCGATCGCGGGGGGTCTGACCGCTGGTACCCCCTGTGATCTCCTGTACGGGGCCGCGGCTGTCCTGTGCAGGGGGTGTGCCGACCGCAGCATGACGTTGCAGCCGACACGCCTCCTCCATACATCTCTATGGGAGAGGCGGGGAGGCAGCGTTCGTGCCTCCCCGCCTCCCCCATAGAACTGTATTGGGACGGGGAGGAGACGGGGCGTCACCGTCGACCTCTAGGTCGACGCTACGCGCCTTAGGGCTCACTATGAGCGCTACTGGCAGTGCCCCATTAGGGAGATCGCGGGGGGTCCCAGCGGTCGGACCCCCCCGCGATCAAACACTTATCCTCTATCTTGTAGATAGGGGATAAGTGTATATTGCGCTGTAGTTGCCCTTTAAGATTTTTAAATAGAAGTAATTTAAAAATCTGTTTAACTTTCTGGCACCAGTTGATAAAAAAAAAAAAAAAAAAAATAATAATAATAATAATAATAATAATAATAATAATAATAAAATGTTTTCCAGGGGAGTACCCTTTTAGGTATCCCCCTCCTCCGGCACTGAACAGGTTAACTCTTCAGCACCCTTTGTTGTCTGGTTGGCCATTACACTACATAGGCAGATAACGCCGATTATCACCATTACTCACTGTGAATAGGTCATTTGAGAGGGACGTCTCTATCCATGTGACCTGATTTTCGGCAATGGTCGAGATTGACTACGATTAAGGACACATCTTCCGAAACACGTCTGTCATTTTTTTTTTTAATAAGAGTCTAGAATTGTTACAAAATTTAATGAGCCATAAATTAACTTGTGGAGCAGAACATGGGGGTCATTGGTTGACCTGTCATACAAGGTTCAAATCTAACATCTGTTGAGATATTGGATGTTTCCTCCTCCATGTTTCTTTAGGAGGGGGTTAAACATAGATGTGTAACCACTGGGGACAAAGACTGATGTGAGTGATCAGAATCTCTGTACGTGGCTGCAGAATTTGTTAGCGATATATAAGCCCTTTTTTTTTTTTTTTGCCAAAAACAGCACCATTCTTGTCCACAGGTCATGTGTAGTACTGCAGCCTAGTCCCATTGACTTCAATAGGGTTGAGCAGCAATACCAGGCATGGCCTGTGGAGAAGAGTCGTGTTGTTTTTGCAAGAAAAAAAGCTAAATTTTTCTAATACCAGAAGCCCTTTTTTTTACAGGTAGTGTCAGTCTATGGCTGTGTTTCCTAACCAGTGTACCTCCAGCAGTTGCAAAACTACAACTCCCAGCATGTCCAGACAGCCTCCAGCATTTAGGAGAGAACCCCCCACACCCTCCAGTGGAGGAAACCTCTAGGGCAGTGGTCTTCAACCTCCGGACCTCCAGATGTTTCAAAACTACAACTTCCAGCATTCCCGGACAGCCGATGGCTGTCCGGGCATGCTGGGTGTTGTAGTTTTGCAACATATGGAGGTCCGCAGGTTGAAGACCACTGCTAGGGAACAATGGATTGCCCTTCTCTTGGGCTTAGAACAGTGTTTTTCAACCAGTGTGCCTCCAGCTGTTGCAAAACTACAACACCCAGCATGCCCGGACAGCCGTGCCATGCTGAGAGTTGTAGTTTTGCAACAGCTGGAGACACGCTGGTTGGGAAACACCGGCCTTTGGGGAACCATATAAACAGGTGCATTAGTAGAAGTTGATGTTGTTTATTTGTTATTGATTTCCAGTGGAAAAAAAGTAACCACTCGCTAAGGCACTTGATACAATGTTGCCAAGTGGTTGTCAAGGTCACGGGGGTCACATGATTTCCTCCCAGAGACTGGATGAAATTTCCCACTAACTGCAAGGATAAGTAGTAAGTGTCAGCAGAGTTACTTGGTTACTCCCTCCAGATTAATTTCCCGAAAACAGCACCCCCTCTGTCCTCAGGTTGTGTGCGGTACTGCAGCTCGGTTCCATTGAAATGAATGGAGCCAAGTTGTAATGTCACCACACAACCTGAGTAAAAGGGGTGGTGCTGTTGTTGAAAAAATTAAATAAAAAATACAAAATATATATTAAAAAAAATGCTTATTTTTTTTTTCTATACCCCTTTAAAATACAGCAAAGATTATCCACCACTATACCTCTACAAATACAGAACCACAGCTTGAAGCGCGTGGGCCCTGGTGTATTGGATAGACCGGCGCTCAGTACCCTAGCATCTATCATATCTCCGTTATAATGAAGCGTTCCCTTTACAGTCAGGTCACCTCTTGTTCCACTTTCTATTTATAGCCTTTTTCCTTCTACAATGGTGCAGGAGGGTGCTCGGCTCCCATAGGCAATAGGGGACCCTATAGATTCCAGTCTAACAACCGCTACGGCTGAAAGAAATCTAACGGGAAGCAAAGGTCTTCAAGGTATATAGCTTATCTTTTCTTCAAATGCTCCTTAAGGGGTACTCCGGCCCTAAGACACCTTATCCCCTATCCAAAGGATAGGGGATAAGATGTCTGACCACGGGGGTCCGGACGTTGGGGACCCCCACAATCTTGCATTCGGCACCCACCTCTTTGACCTGCATGCCACGCTGCCAGCTCACAAACTGCCGGGTGCCGACCACGGGGGCGGAGTATCGTGACATCATGACTCCGCCCCCATGTGATGTCACACCCCGCCCCCGCTATGCAAGTCTATGGGAGGGGGTGTGACGGCCGGGTGCCGACCACTGGGCCAGAGTATCCCCGTGTGATGTCACCCCCCCCCCCCGCCCCCGCTATGCAAGTCTATGGGAGGGGGCGTGATGGCCGGGTGCCGACCACTGGGCCGGAGTATCGTGACGTTACGACTCCGCCCCCGTGTGACGTCACCCCACGCCAACTTGCATAGCAGGGGCAGGGGGGTGACGTCACATGGGGGCGGAGTCGTAATGTCACGATACTCCGAACCAGTGGTCGGCACCCGGCCATCACGCCCCCTCCCATAGACTTGCATAGCGGGGGCGGGGCTAGACATCACACGGGGGCGGGGGCGTAATGACACGATACTCCGAACCAGTGGTCGGCACCCGGCCGTCACGCCCCCCTCCCATAGACTTGCAGGTCATAGGTCGCGTCTCCCAGGGAGCAGTGTGTATCGGGATCCAAATCTAACCAGAAATGGATGAGAAAGCTCTGTAGACGGTACTTTATAATATTAACCTATATAGATGTAGCAGAGCTGAGGTTGTTTTGGGGCTCAGTTTACCGTATTTATTACGTATACACCACAGTTTTGTCTCCAGTTTCCCTTACGGTCCGTTTAAGTTGGCTGTAGGCAAAAACGTGGTCAACCAATGCTCTTGTGTACGCCAAGAAAAACGAATACGTTGTGGTCCGCTTATTTTATTTATAATGAAGTTTTCTCCTCGACACCATGAACTCTGCTGATTGGCTCATCACAGTCATGTGACCATTTTGAAACCCGAAACAGCGCTCTCCACCACTACACTGACGTCACCTCCATGCAGGCGAGTGATTGGCTACTGGACATTGTCTCCCGGATTGGTCCATATATCAATACTTTACTATTCACTATTTTTGATTGACCTCGTATGATTTTCACTTTTCCTGACTACTTTGTCCTTTTTGCCCATCACGTTATGTTTATATTCTAATTCATGATGTCACATCTGTAACTTTTGGCGCCGAATCCTCTGTATTTAAACCCTACTATCTCCTCCTCTTGTATATGACTTTTACACCTGCAATTGACAAAGGGAGATTACCCTCCCGAAACGCGTTTTGCCTGCCTGTTGCTGTATACAGAACTTTTATGCTTTTGTTGCAAGCTTTTAATAAAGGAGGAACCTATTTCTTACAACTCTCTGGATTCTAATTGGGTGGAAGCGCCGCTGCAGTGTTTCTTCTACGCACATTATATGCATCCACTGCGGATCTCTGCCAAGGTCCTGTCTTCACCAGTGCTGGCCTGCGTACCCCCCCCCCCCCCCCCCCCCACCCCAACTCTCCCGGACTCTCTCCTCACAGAGGAACCCTACATGGATGTACTGCACGGTGATACCTAGCACTGCCAGCTCCACAGTTTGCTCTAAGGAGATTACATGAGAAGGAGGTTTGTTACAGTGTGTCACCCCAGTAGTAAGGAGATTACATGAGGAGGGGGTATGTTACAGTGTGTCACCCCAGTAGTAAGGAGATGACATGGGGAGGAGGTTTGTTACAGTGTGTCACCCCAGTAGTAAGGAGATGACATGAGGAGGAGGTTTGTTACAGTGTGTCACCCCAGTAGTAAGGAGATTACATGAGGAGGAGGTTTGTTACAGTGTATCACCCCAGTAGTAAGGAGATTACATGATGAGGAGGTTTGTTACAGTGTGTCACCCCAGTAGTAAGAAGATTACATGAGGAGGAGGTTTGTTACAGTGTGTCACCCCAGTAGTAAGGAGATTACATGAGGAGGAGGTTTGTTACAGTGTGTCATCCCAGTAGTAAGGAGATTACATGAGGAGGAGGTTTGTTACAGTGTGTCACCCCAGTAGTAAGGAGATTACATTAGGAGGAGGTTTGTTACAGTGTGTCACCCCAGTAGTAAGGAGATTACATGAGGAGGAGGTTTGTTACAGTGTATCACCCCAGTAGTAAGGTAATTACATGAGGAGGAGGTATGTTACAGTGTGTCACCCCAGTAGTAAGGAGATTACATGAGGAGGAGGTTTGTTACAGTGTGTCACCCCAGTAGTAACGTGATTACATGAGGAGGAGGTTTGTTACAGTGTATCACCCCAGTAGTAAGGAGATTACATGAGGAGGAGGTTTATTACAGTGTGTCACCCCAGTAGTAAGGAGATTACATGAGGAGGTTTGTTACAGTGTGTCACCCCAGTAGTAAGGAGATTACATGAGGAGGAGGTTTGTTACAGTGTGTCATCCCAGTAGTAAGGAGATTACGTGAGGAGGGGGTTTGTTACAGTGTGTCACCCCAGTAGTAAGGAGATTACGTGAGGAGGGGGTTTGTTACAGTGTGTCACCCCAGTAGTAAGGAGATTACGTGAGGAGGGGGTTTGTTACAGTGTGTCACCCCAGTAGTAAGGAGATTACATGAGGAGGGGGTTTGTTACAGTGTGTCAGCCCAGTAGAAAAGTAGGGAGTGTCAAATGGCGGAGCCAATGGGCAGGGTAAAGGGGTGGCAAAATTAGTTTTCACCAAGGGTGGCAAAAATCCTTACACCAGGCTCCAAGGGGAAGGGTCTCCATATAGTTTGGTATGATTTTTTTCTTTCACTATCTATTTTGTATCTGTAGAAGATTTTATGTAACAGGATGGATTCGAAGCCCATAGGGACAGGGGATCGGTGCAGGGACTATACAGGTCAGGGTTATACAAGGACATGGGATGTCGGGGACTTTGTCAGGTAGTATCTGGAAGGTATGAAAAGATCTTGCTCTCTGCTGCCACCTATTGGAGGTTACATCCCTAATTTGCATACTTTTTTCCCATGGAGCATTGCGTGGCTGATATAATTCTCCATAAGCTATATAAGATATATAAACATGCATGTATACAGTGTTACATATAATAGGACATATCCGTTCGTATGATCCCTATGTGTCCGGTCACTTGTGCACAGTTTATCTGGTTGTGCCCTGGAGGATTCTCATTTGCTTCGGAATCATTGATTTATGTGTATTTTATATATTATTAGGTTACATAACTCTGACCCCTCTTATTCTTCTATATGTCTCAATATATAATGTTACATATGAAGCGTCAATAGAAAGGAACATAGAAAATGATTCTTCATGTAACCAAGCTGGCTGCAGTACTGCTGCTGACCACAGATGGCGCTGCTTCATTGGAGTCTGCAGCTGATGCTCAGCGGCTCAGACAGTCAGATCAGATAATAAGTGCTGGGAGATCTGTAGAACCGGACAACAGAGAAGACACAAAGACAAGTCTTATATTAGGGTTAGATTATTTTTATTTTCTTTTTTTTTTTTTTATTGTTTTCCCTTTATTAACATTCTGAACAATAAAAAAAAAAAAAAAAAATTAAGAGAGTTACCACTGTGTTATCTGTGGCGTTACATAGGACTGCAGGTCACATCTATAATTTATCTGTACTCAGAGAGTTATCATTGTGTTATCTGTGGTGTTACATAGGACTGCAGGTCACATCTACTACATTATCTGTACTCATAGAGTTATCACTGTGTTACCTGTAGTGTTACATAGGACTGCAGGTCACATCTATACATTATCTGTACTCAGGGAGTTATCACTGTGTTATCTGTGATGTTACATAGGACTGCAGGTCACATCTATACATTATCTGTACTCAGAGAGTTATCACTGTGTTATCTGTGGTGTTACATAGGACTGCAGGTCATATCTATACATTATCTGTACTCAGAGAGTTATCACTGTGTTATCTGTGGTGTTACATAGGACTGCAGGTCACATCTACTACATTATCTGTACTCAGAGAGATATCGCTGTGTTATCTGTGGTGTTACATAGGACTGCAGGTCACATCTACTACATTATCTGTACTCAGAGAGTTATCACTGTTATCTGTGGTGTTACATAGGACTGCAGGTCACATCTATACATTATCTGTACTCAGAGAGTTATCACTGTGTTATCTGTGGTGTTACATAGGACTGCAGGACACATCTATACATTATCTGTACTCAGAGAGTTATCACTGTGTTATCTGTGGTGTTACATAGGACTGCAGGTCACATCTATATTATCTGTACTCACAGAGTTATCACTGTGTTATCTGTGATGTTACATAGGACTGCAGGTCACATCTACTACATTATCTGTACTCAGAGTTATCACTGTATTATCTGTGGTGTTACATAGGACTGCAGGTCACATCTATGCATTATCTGTACTCAGAGAGTTATCACTGTTATCTGTGTTGTTACATAGGACTGCAGGTCACATCTATACATTATCTGTACTCAGAGAGTTATCACTGTTATCTGTGGTGTTACATAGGACTGCAGGTCACATCTATACATGATCTGTACTCAGAGAGTTATCACTGTATTATCTGTGTTGTTACATAGGACTGCAGGTCACATCCACTACATTATCTGTACTCAGAGAGTTATTACTGTGTATTATCTGTGGTGTTACATAGGACTGCAGGTCATATCTATACATTATCTGTACTCAGAGAGTTATCACTGTTATCTGTGGTGTTACATAGGACTGCAGGTCACATCTACTACATTATCTGTACTCAGAGAGTTATTACTGTGTATTATCTGTAGTGTTACATAGGACTGCAGGTCACATCTATACATTATCTGTACTCAGAGAGTTATCACTGTATTATCTGTGTTGTTACATAGGACTGCAGGTCACATCCACTACATTATCTGTACTCAGAGAGTTATTACTGTGTATTATCTGTGGTGTTACATAGGACTGCAGGTCACATCTACTACATTATCTGTACTCAGAGAGATATCACTGTGTTATCTGTGGTGTTACATAGGACTGCAGGTCACATCTACTACATTATCTGTACTCAGAGAGATATCACTGTTATCTGTGTTGTTACATAGGACTGCAAATTATCCCTGCGTGGCCTAAACCACAAGGTCCGACAGCACAGCAGACTCTTTGGCACGGTAACGCCGGCGCGGTGGCAGCGGCTCCACCCACATAGTAATTACAAATGGTGATTGTCCAGCATGAAAGTTTAATCAGCTGCTTCTGGTTGTACATTATCGTCGGCAGAATGAATATTAAATGCATCAGGACTGGAAGTGATTGATTTCAGATCCAGGCAGTTCAGCAACTTAAACAAACTTTTCTGCCAGTGCGAACGCGGCCATATATAACCGCAACGTGCCGTAATACTGTGCCGGGAAGGGGAGTGTGCACTCACACTAACACTGAGGATGAGAGGACATTATACTGGATGGGACAGTAATAGTTAATCATATGGACCTCCAGCGTGCGGACGAAGCCTCTAGGGAAACATGGCTGAAGTTTTGCCCTATTCTTGGGCTTAGAGCGGTGATTCCCAACCAGCGAGCCTCCAGCTGTTGCAAAACTACAACTCCAAGTATGCCCGGACAGCCGTTGGCTGTCCGGGAATGCTTGAAGTTGTAGTTTTGCAACAGTTAGAGACACACTGCTTGAGAAGCTTTGATCTTTGGCAGTCTGGGCATGCTGGGAGTTGTAGTTTTGCAACAGATGAATACACACTGCTTGGAAAACACTGGACTTTGGCTGTCTAGACATGCTGGGAGTTGTGGTTTTACAACAGCTGGACTTTTACTGGTTGGGAAACATTACTCTTTGGCTGCCTGGGCATGCTGGGAGTTGTAGTTTTAAAACAGCTGGATTCACACTTGTTGGGAAACACTGATCTTTGGTTGTCTAGACATGCTGGGAGTTGTAGTTTTGCAACAAATGGAGGCACACTGGTTGGAAAGCACTAATCTTTGGCTGTCTGGGCATGCTGGGAGTTGTAATTTAGGAACAGCTGGATTCACTCTGGTTGGGAAACATTACTCCTTGGCTATTTAGACATGCTGGGAGTTGTAGTTTTACAACAACTGGAATTACACTGGTTGGAAAACACTGATCTTTGGCTGTCTAAACATGCTGGGAGTTTTAGTTTTACAACAGCTGGATTCACTCTGGATGGGAAACACTGATCTTTGGCTGTCTAGACATGCTGGGAGTTGTAGTTTTACAACAGCTGGATTCACTCTGGATGGGAAACACTGCTCTTTGGTTGTCTAGATGTGCTGGGAGTTGTAGCTTTGCAACAGCTGGAGATACACTGTTTGGGAAACACTGATCTTTGGCTGTCTGGGCATGCTGGGAGTTGTAGTTTTGCAACAGCTGGAGACACACTGGTTGGAAAACTTTACTCTTTGGCTATCTAGACATGCTGGGAGTTGTAGTTTTACAATAGCTGGATTCATACTGATTGGGAAACACTGATCTTTGGTTGTCTAGATATGCTGGGAGTTGTAGTTTTACAACAGATGGAGGTGCATTGGTTGAGAAAGATGGCTTATGGCTGTCTGGCATGCTGGGAGTTGTAGTTTTGCAACAGCTGGAGGCACTCTGGTTGGAAAGCACTGTTCTAGTTCCTTACCCCTGACTTCTATAAACTGATGGGGCCCATAGAGCATTACAGGACGGGTCACTGCATCCTCTCCCTCCCTTATGGCCTCCATACTAATGTCCAGACTTGTGGGGAGATCTCGTAGTCGCTGACCGACCCGCATGTATTAGTAATTGATTATAATGTATCTGCTGATCTTGTATCCTTGAATTATTCGTTGTATCAGCACAAGGTCCCTCCCTACCTTGGCCTGAGCTTTTTCCGCTAAACATCCATAACTAAGTGCAGATCAGCTAAGTGCATGTAACCCTGATATATATATATATATATATATATATATATATATATATATATATACAATGTATATGTACCTACCTGCAAATTTGCCTTAATGTAGAATGCCAGCGGGCTCCTCAGATAATACCCGTGTAAAATTCCTCATCCTGGAAGCTGACAGGCCTGGATACTAAAAGCATGCATTACCCAGAGGTTAAAAGCTCGGCAAAAGCTTCTTCCGGCCCTACGTGTCTCGCCACTAGGAGCCACCATGTTAATGAATCAAGCGCAGCGGCTTTAATGGTTCCCACATTCACCCTTTAGGGAAGATGATTGACAGAACCATTTAATCTGGTCTGGGTCATATATGGCGTCAGCGTATACTCGAACCTCCTAGGCGCACCACAGAGGGTTAATGCGCTGACACATTGTAACAGCCTTGGCTGGGTTATTTCTATTAATAAGTGTGATTCATAGGATTGTTCTAGAGTCGTGGAGAATTATTCGTTTAATAGTCTGAATGAGGCGGAGGTATTTTTGTTTTTCTTACTTTTTGTTACATTTTAAAGGGAAAACGCCCCAAAAAACAGGAATATAAAAAAGATCAATGTGTTTTCAATATGGCCGGCCTTCAGGACCCTGAAACAATTGGAATTTCTTTTTCCATTGTTCTAAATGTTGCACGACTGTCAGAAAGTTAAACAGATTTGTAAATTACTTCTATTAAAACATTTTTACCCTTCCAGTACTTTTTAGCAGCCGTATGCTACAGAGGAAATTATTTTCTTTTTGAATTTCTTTTTTCTCTTGTCCACCGTGCTCTCTGCTGACACCTCTGTCCGTGTCAGGAACTGTCCAGAGCAGCATAGGTTTGCTATGGGGATTTTCTACTGCTCTGGACAGTTCCTGATACGGCATCAGGTGTCAGCAGAGAGCACTGTGGACAAGACAAAAAAGAAATTCAAAAAGAAAATAATTTCCTCTGTAGCATACAGCTGCTAAAAAGTACTGGAAGGGTAAAGATTTTTTTTTTTTTTTTTAAAAGTCATTTATAAATCTGTTTAACTTACTGACACCAGTTGATCTAAAAAATAAAAAATTCCACCGGAGTACTCCTTTAACCCCTTAACGACGAAGGACGTAAATGTACGTCCTGGTGACGTGGTACTTAATGCACCAGGACGTACATTTACGTCCTAAGCATAACCGCGAGCATCGGAGCAATGCCCGGATCATGCGCAGCAGGTCCCGGCTGTTGATCGCAGCCAGGGACCCGCCGGTAATGGGGAACACCCGCGATCCCGCGGATGTCCGCCATTAACCCCTCAGATGCTGTGATCAATACAGATCACGGCATCTGCAGCATCGCGGTCACTTAAATGGATGATCGCATCGCCCTCTGCGCTGCCGCGGCGATCCGATCATCCAGCATGGCAGACGGAGGTCCCCTCACCTGGCTCCGCTGCCTTCCGGGAGTCTTCTGCTCTGATCTGCCTTCCCGCAGACCAAAGCAGAAGATGACGATAACCCTGATCAGTGCTATATCCTATACATAGCACTGAACAGGATTAGCAATCAAATGATTGCTATAAATAGTCCCCTATGGGGACTATTAAAGTGTAAAAATAAAAGTAAAAAAATAAAGTAAAAAAAATTTGAAAAACCCCCCTCCCCCAATAAAAACGTAAATTGTCCCATTTTCCTTATTTCACCCCCAAAGAGTGTTAAAAAAAATATTTTATATACATATTTGGTATTGCCGCGTGCGTAAATATCTGAAATATTAAAATAAAATGTTAATGATACCGTACAGTGAACGGCGTGAACGTAAAAATAAAAAAAAGTCCAAAATAGCTGCTTTTTTATAACATTTTAGTCCCAAAAAAATTAATAAAAAATGTTTTATATAAGCAAATATGATATTAATAAAAAGTAAAGGTCATTTCGCAAAAAATGAGCCCTCATATCGCCGCTTATATGGAAAAATGAAAAAGTTATGGGTCTTCAAAATAGGGGGATTTTAAACGTACTAAATTGGTTAAAAAGTTTGTGATTTTTTTTATGCGCAACAATAATAGAAAAGTAGGTTATCATGGGGATCATTTTAATCGTATTGACCCAAATAATAAACAGCACCCATCATTTTTACCATAAATTGTACGGCGTGAAAACGAAACCTTCCAAAATTAGCAAAGTTGCGGTTTTCTTTTTAATTTCCCCACACAAATAGTATTTTATTGGTTGCGCCATACATTTTATGGTAAAGTGAGATATAGCATTACAACGGCCAACTGGTTGCACAAAAAACAAGCCCTTGTACTAGTCTGTGGATGAAAATATAAAAGAGTTATGATTTTTTGAATGTGAGGAGGAAAAATTGAAAACGTAAAAATAAAATTGTCTGCGTCCTTAAGGCCCAAATGGGCTGCGTCCTTAAGGGGTTAAGGAACTGAGTACTGTTGTGTCTTTGGGACTAAAAACAATGCTTTCCAAATATGTTTCCACCCACAATTAGAGTGGGGCCGCCCACGCAGAGCCTGTGAAGTTCCCAAAACAATCAGAATTGTTATCCATTGTTCTGAATGTTGCAAGACTGATTGAAATAATAAGCAATTAATGTTTTTAGTACCATAGAAGCAACAGTAATGTTTTTCAACCCAATGATTAGAGTAGGACCGCCCATGCAGAGCCAAATTATAGGGAGGACAAATTATAGGGATTTTAGAGAGGTGAGAAGCTTTTATTATGGTGACATAGGTGAACTTCCAGCTGTCACCCTGAAATTGTCTTTACCTCTATCCTTTCCAGCCAGTGAGCCTCTAGCTGTTGCAAAACTACAACTCCCAGCATGTCCCATTAAGAAAGATAATGGGACAGGAAGACCCCTCATGAAATGTTTTTTGCATGGGTACAGAGGAGTATGGGTTAGGGAGCCCTTTTTTTATTATTATTATTATTATTATTATTATTATTATTATTATTCCCAATAGTATGAATTTGGTATTATTTACTTTTTCTCATTTTTTTTATTTATTTATTTTATATATTTATATATATATATATATATATATATATATATATATATATATATATATTATTTTTTATTTTATTTTTTTTTTTTTTTCATGTAGCATTACTTTATGTCATTCTTTTTTTATGTTAGAATTTTACACAATCTTGGGGAATTATTTTTTTTACAATTTGTTTGCCTTTGTGTAACATAACAATTGGAATTTTTAATGATGGATTATGGGATTTTATTTTATTTATTTAAAGAAAGTCTCATAATTAATCATGTAAAATTTAGACTATTAAAAAAGATGAATATGTAAAGTAATGCTTTGTTTATAAAACAATGAAAAAAAATTAGCATTTCTTTTTTTTTTATTATTATTATTTTTTAATAACAGAATGAATTTCACATGGTTAATCATGAGACTTAAAGGAATATCTGTCATCAGTGTTGTTAGGGGCAGCGCTCCGGCCATCCATCCTGGCCGTTTCTGCCAGTCCCGGGACCTGCAGTGCGGGACGTGCCTCCACATGTTTCCCAGGCATTGCTAGGGGCAATGCTCCGGTCGTTCCATCCAGCTGTGAGCGCTCCCCATCCTTTGCCCGTGGCGGCTCCGGGACTCACTATGCGGGACATGTCCCCATGCGAGTTCTGAGCGTCCCCTCACCTCACTCTGCACCCAGAAGTTCCTCTGTTCTCCTTCGCTGGCGCACGCATCCCCTTCCCTTATGGCACTCACGCGCCGGCATTGCTAAATTTAAAGGGCTAGTACACCCATAATTGGTTCTTCTCTGGGTAGACTCTATATTAGTCTGGTACCTCCCTAATATGGTGCCGGATCTGTGTGCTTAGTGCCCTAGGGAAAGCATTTCTGAGTTTGTGCCATATTAGTGTTTTGACCTCCAGCTTGTGACTTGACTTTTCTCCTTTGCCGCCTGCCTCCTGACCTTGTGCCTGTGACCCAACTACCCTTCTTTGCTGCCAGCCTTCTGACCCGTGCTACGTCCGACTATGCTTCTTCTCTGTGCCAAGTTCATCTGGGCGTCCTGTGTGGATGGATCGTGCCAGGAGTAGCGACCTGGTTTGAGGCAGGCTCTGGTGAAAACCAGTGGCACCTTAGACTCCGCTCCCTGGTGCAGCTCAGCCAGTCAGCGGATCCACTTCCCAGTCATCTACGGTAGGACGGTTACAGGTTTCACCCGCACTAACCTGTCATACAGGCTTGTAGTGCGGGTGATACTGCTCAAAATGATACTTACCGCATCCAGAACTGTCGCCCCATTCCGCTCCATTCATCTTTTTCAGTATACACAAATTAGTTGTTTGGGGCAGGGGCAGAGCTACAAACGCTGCTTCTGGTAGTGTGATGTCATCTTCGCGGGGTGGGCTGCGCCCGGCTCCTTCATATTCATAATCCCCCTCCCAGCTTGCTCGGCCTGTTACTGTACTGTGCATGTGCCGCTACCTGGGTATACCCGGAAGCAGCGTTTGGCTGAAATCGGCTCTCGGCGAAGATGAGGTCACAGTGCCCGTAGCAGGTTTCGTAGCCCCGCCCATGCCCCAAGCAACTCATTTGCCTATACTGAAAAGATGAATTACGGTGGAACAGAGCGCCAGTTCGGGACGCGGTAAGTATCATTTTGATTAGTATCACCCGCACTACAAGCCTATATGACAGGTTAGTGCGGGTGATTCTGATGACAGATATGCTTTAATAATTCTATTTATTTATTGAATTTTTAAGATAAAGCATTACTTTTATGGATTTATTTTCATTGCCGCTCCCAGCCCGAACGTTCTGCGGTTCTCTTAGCCGCGCTCCGCCACGTCCGCACGTGAACGCCGCCTAATAGTTTTTGTTCAGTCAAAGTTTGCATTGTTCATAATGTACAAGAATATTTTGCATCTATTATGAAAGCAGGAAAAAAAGAAAAAAGTTATGCGGTGGTAGTTTGCGGCGTGGCGGCGATGGTGTAAGTCTTCGTGTTCGCCTTTAATGAGATTGTTGTAAAGAATTATGTTTTGCTATTACTTGCAAACCCTAAATAGTTTCTATAATATAGTTTACAAGGAAAACATTTTACTAGATTAATATATCTCAAATGATTCCGCAGCCGTGTAAAGAGAACAGGTAAATGAGTTAAAGCCTCTGGGAAATTCTCGGATGGGTCTTCTTTTTTTTTTTTTTTTCTCAAACGCGAGAACCCACCCCTCCCCCACCTTGATCATTTTTTTATTACAGGTCGGGAATATATCTGCCGCAGCATCATGTCACACTTTTAAGCTCTGTTTAAAGTAGGTAATGAATCCTGGGAGATAACTATAGAAAATACATATATTGCTGCAATTAACTGGGAAATAAAAAAAAAGGCTACAGTATAAATACGAGGGGGGGGGGGGGGGGGGGATGGCCCAGAAAAAGCATTAGGATGCAGAGAGGTTCGGGAAATCCCTGGAGGCTTGTATTGTTGTAGCAAAACTCTATTATGACTATGTGGACATTAACATTCAACGTCCATTACACCTAAAGTAAAGGTAACTTTGCAAACAATTCTGATTTAAAGGGGCACTCCACTGGCCAGTGTTTGGAACATTTAGTTCTGAACTCTGTGTGCGCACTGTGGGGGTCGGACACACCCCCTCATGATGTCACACCACACCCCCTCCCTTAGACTTGCATTGAGGGAGTGTGGCGTGATGTCACGAGGGTACGTGGCCGACCCCAGAGTGCGCTACCAGCATTTGGAACTAATTGTTCCGAATGCTGACCAGTGGAGTGCCCCTTTAAAAATTGTCTTCCCGTTTTGTGTATATAGCTCCTTTGCACAGTTATGTGTCTGATCCTGAGATCATGTGTGACTCCCTCTTTGTGTAACCTTTAGGCAGTAAAAATGGAATAGGATGAAACACAGTGAAACAGTGAGAAGAGATGTAGAGATTATTATTACCAGGGATTTTTGTGCAATTTGAAACATGCGCCATAATTGTGTACAAATATATATATATATATATATATATATATATATATATATATATTGCTGCTAAAACTGGGGAAAAGTGCTATATGTGAACACAGTCTTAGTGGAAGTGTATAACTAGTATATATCCTGATCCCATAGAGATAGCAGCAGCAGTATACAGATAGAGATGGAGAGAAGGTGTATAACTAGTATATATATTCTAATCTGATAGAGATAACAACAGTATAAAGATAGAGCTGGAGGGAAGGGGTGTAACTACTATATTTCCCTGATCCCATAGAGATAGCAGCAGCAGTATACAGATAGAGATGGAGAGGAGGTGTATAAATAGTATATATCCTGATTCCATAGAGATAGCAGCAGCAGTATACAAATAGAGCTGGAGGGGAGGTGTTTTACTAATATATAGATTGAATCCATAGAGATAGCAGCAGCAGTATACAGATAGAGCTGGAGGGGAGGGGTGTAACTACTATATTTCCCTGATCCCATAGAGATAGCAGCAGCAGTATACAGATAGAGATGGAGAGGAGGTGTATAAATAGTATATATCCTGATTCCATAGAGATAGCAGCAGCAGCACACAGATAGAGATGGAGGGGAGGTGTATAACTTCTATATATATTCTAATCTGATAGAGATAACAACAGTATAAAGATAGAGCTGGAGGAGAGGTGTATAATTACTATAAATCCTGATCCCATACAGATAGCAGCAGCAGTATACAGATAGAGCTGGAGGAGAGGTGTATAACTACTTTATATTCTTATCCCATAGAAATAGCAGCAGCAGTATACAGATATTGCTGGAGGGGAAGTGTATAACTACTATGTATCCTGATCCCATAGAGATAGCAGCAGTATACCGATATAGCTGGAATAGAGGTGTATAACTACTAGATAGATTGAATCCACAGAGATAACAGCAGCAGTTTACAGATAGAGCTGAATGTGAGGTGTATAACTACTATATAGATTATATCCATAGAGATAGCAGCAGCAGTATACAGATAGAGCTGAAGGTGATGTGTATAATTACTATATAGATTGTATCCATAGAGATAGCAGCAGTAGAATACAGATTAAGCTGACCCAGGACTGACCACTTCCTCTGACTCATTAAACACTCTGGTTTTCTGTGTGTCAGACTGGTGATCACATTACCCAGTTACAGCAACAAAACACCAAAGGTCTGCAGGGCTAAAACAAATGGTGCTGTACGACTAGTGATGGGGAGTGTGCACGATTTGGGCAAACTCAAAAGAACCCTTTAGTGAGTACTTCTTTAACCCAGTGTAAGATAAATAAAAAAGATGGATTTGCTGAGATACTTGGGATGCACAGAAACAAAGAAATATTGTAAACAGATAAGATAGAATTTTACATGAGAGACTTAGAGAGAATTTCAATTTCCTATAAATAATCTGCTGCAGAATAGCGCCGTGCGCGGGATGTTGTCCGCCGTGTACTTTGAAAAATCACTTAATAACGTAAAACTTGTTTGGTTTCTACCTGATTAGATTATAAGCCCAGTGGAATAGCCGTTCTGCAATCTCCAGAAATACACTTGTATATAATTAGGAGAGAAGTGCGGGGAATGGCTTTGATTAAGAGATTGTCATACACAAAGCATATGGAAACCCGTCTGTTTTGCAGCCATTAGAATTCACCTTTTCACGAAGTCGACAGAAGATTCTGAACTTTTCTGCGGGAGGAGTTTGTCGCAGTTTGTCGCTTCTCCCGGTTCTTGTAATTACTTTTCTCTCCTTGTGTTCTTTCTTGTATTTGATCAATTATCTAAACATCATGAAGCGACGGTGACGCCTGAAATTAATCAATCTAATTTACCTTACACTGATTCAATGGAGTCAAATCCTGAGATTCTCCAAGAGTCCAAACTCATTGTCTAGCTCCAACTAGACGTCTACGTACAAGGAGCGCCCAATATTGGGCTGTATCACCCATAGAATCTACATAAATGTCCTGATCCAGCTGGGTATAGACAATATCTAATATATTGATACATTGCAAGGAACCCCGGGCATCCCATAGGTCAGTCTTTCCCAACCAGTGTGCCTCCAGCTGTGGCAAAACTACAACTCCCAGCATGCCCAGACAGCCAAAGGCTGTCTGGGCATGCTGGAAGTTGTAGTTTTGCCACAGCTGGAGGCACCCTGGTTGAGAAACACTGCCATAGGTATTAGATGACATGAATCCAACTTGGCCGGTTTGTGCTGTATGGGTTGACTGTATAAGATCTATGGGAACCATGAAACTCCTACATGCAATGAAAAGAACTTGAGGTATCACTGAAGTATAGGTAGACACCATAGATGTCAGATGTTTTAACTCAGTAATGGGTATCATTTCTTTGTTAATGGCTCCATCAGGCATCTACATGCAGTGGACAAGGAACCTTGGGTATCTTTTACTGAAATATAAGATATGCCACCTGTCACATTGGGCAGGGATACAGTGCAGCCCTGATCTTCCCCACTCTATCTGTCCCTGCCTACTTGCGTACCAGCCCTAGGCAGCAGTTCCACAACCATGGTGCCGGTCCCTTCCTAAATAAGTGAGGGACAGTCTCAAGTAAAAACAATAAACTACAAAAACTGACAAGGTTGGGAACAGCTGGAGGCACACAAAAACTAACAGAAATAAACCTAAACACACACACACACTCAACCGAAGTCAACAAGCCGAGTCATAGCCAGGAGGGAAGGTAGTAAAATAACAGAGAGCCAAAGGGTAGTCGAAAGCCAAGCCAAAAGTAACAGAACCAGAAAGACAATATAAGTACAGAGGTAGCTAGTGTCAGTCATAAGAACTTTCACAGACAAGGCATAACTGAGAAAGACTTCCTTATATATCCCAGTGCTGCTAGCAGGAAGATTCTAATTGGCTCAGCAAGCTGAACCACACCCAGAGCACAGAGGCATAGTCCCAGCAACAGAATAAACAACAGAGCTAGAAAGAATTAACCCTACAGTTTCTGGCAGAACCAGTCATCACACCACCAATACATATTCTATATTCTGTGAACGCAACAGATATCTGTATATCGTGGATAATCCATAGGTCTTGTATGTTGCCCAGACCACTGAATTTTAACCTTACTGGGGTATAGAAGATGACTACTATCTACAACAAACAAGAAACGAGCTATGATCACCATAGATGACCCATGACTATGACCAACCCTGCCATGATTTGGTGGTTTTCGAATGTATATTATTTCTATTGGGCATGTACTAAACTTGAATTTATGTCAACCCAGTGCATTACGCTGAAGGTGGGGCAAACCGTGCGATTTTGGTTGCATTCACCAACAGCCTTGTCTGGATAGTAGTTATCTTGGAGTGGATAATTAGCTGATCACCTTCTCTGACTTGTTAAACACTGTGATTTTCTGTGTGTTAGATTAGTGATCACATGACCCAGTTACAAAAATAAAACACATGGATACAGCTGTGCTGGAACAAAACAGATGGAGCAGTAGGACTAGTGGTGGGGAGTGTGCCGGACTTCTTTAGCTTTAGACAGTGGGGAATTTAGGAAACTCTAAAATATCTCCTGTTTGCTACTGTCTAATCCTTCTAGCAATAGAATGCAGAGATATTATTATTATTATTATTATTATTATTATTATTTATTTATTTATTTATTTATTTTATATTTTTTTTTAAATGTATTGTACTATTTTTTACAATTTTATATAAGCATTAACTTGACCTATTATTTGTGAATACATGTAAATCTTTGGTAACTACTTTTATGTGAATTTTTGTAGACATAATACAGAATTAATTTATACTTTTACACAACCCATAGAACACAATGGGGACAAATGATACAATGTAATCTATGGGTGAATAGACTGGAAATCATAAGTTAAAATAAGATACAATGTATCATTTGGGGGAATTTAATTCATAAGTTACAATAAGATACAATGTATCCTATGGGTGAATTAAATTCATAATAAATTACAATAAGATACAATTTATATACAATGTATCATATTGGTGAGTGGACTGAATATCATAATGTGTTACAATAAGATACAATGTGTCATATGGGTGAATTATATTCCTAATAAGTTAAAATAGGATACAATGTATCCTATGGGTGAATGCAATGGAAATCATAATATGTTCCAATAAGATACAATGTATCCTATGGATGAATGGAATGGAAATAATAATAAGTTACAGTAAGATACAATGTATCCTATGGATGAATGGAATGGAAATAATAATAAGTTACAGTAAGATACAATGTATCCTATGGGTGGCTGAAATCATAATAAGTTACAATAAGATACATTGTATACCATGCGTGAATGGACTGGAAGTCATATGTTCCAATAAGATACAATGTATCATATGGGTGAATGAAATTCATAATAAGTTAAAATAAGATACAATGTATCCTACGGGTGAATGCAAAGGAAATCATAATAAGTTACAATACATTACAATGTATCCTATGGATGAATGGAATGGAAATCGTAATAAGTTACAAAAAGATACAATGCATCTTATGGGTGAATGGAATGGAAATCATAATAAGTTACAAAAAGATACAATGTATCCAATGGGTGAATGAAATCATAATACGTTACAATAAAATAGAATGCATCCTATGAGTGAATGAAATCATAATAAGTTACAATACGTTACAATGCATCCTATAAATTAATGTAATGGAAATCATAATAAGTTACAATAAGATACAATGTATCCTATGAGTGAATGGACTAGAAATCATAAGAAGTTACAGTTACAATGTCACTCACAGGTTTTTGGTCTCTGAACTGTTGACCTACAGCTTGTGCAAAACTACAACTTCCAGCATGCCCGGACAGCCGTTGGCTGTCCGGGCATGCTGGCAGTTGTAGTTTTGCAACATTTGGAGGCTCTCAGTTTAGACCCACTGCTATAGATAGATGGACCGGAAATTATTTGGTCCAATTTGTACGACCCAAGTAGTGACACTCCGTTCCCTCATCTGTAAACGTTTCTGTCGCTCTCATTTTTGTCTCCTGACACAACGGATGAGGCTTTACCTGTAAGTCGTCCCCGCTACGCACGCTCACATGTACGTTCGAATAAAATCTTCAGATGGCGAAACAAAAACGCGTGTCGCTGAGGGGGCTGAAATATTCGAAGGCGAGATCTGGGAAGCATAGATAATTGCATTGCTGAGTGCTAAGTTGATCCACCACATTAATAATGTTTTCATTTTCTTAGTCTTACCTTTGGACATTTACTGTTCGGAAAGATTAAATGTTCACGGGCCTTGGGTGGCGAGCTGTCAGCATGGCTCTCATCTGACACCGCCGATAAAAGATAAACTGCGCTGCCGACTTTCCCTCTGTACACTTGTACTCATACGTACGATTCTCCGGAGGACATGGAGGTACATGAATCACACGGCAGAGCGAACATCAGACTGAAATCATCGTAATATTACAGGTAATGGTGGAAAAAGTACATCTAAATAATTACATGTAGTATATACCAAGGTTATACCAACATGGTCCATATCACTATATACAGGAGATATATAACTTATACCAGCTGTACATATATATTATATACAGTATATACCCAGGTTATACCAGCATGGTCCATATCACTATATACAGGAGATATATAACTTATACCAGCTGTACATATATATTATATATAGTATATACCAAGGTTATACCAACATGGTCCATATCACTATATACAGGAGATATATAACTTATACCAGCTGTACATATATATTATATACAGTATATACAAGGTTATACCAGCATGGTCCATATCACTATATACAGGAGATATATAACTTATACCAGCTGTACATATATATTATATATAGTATATACCAAGGTTATACCAACATGGTCCATATCACTATATACAGGAGATATATAACTTATATCAGCTGTACATATATATTATATACAGTATATACCAGGATATACCAGCATGGTCCATATCACTATATACAGGATATATATATATATATATATATATATATATATATATATATATATATCTTATACCAGCTATACATATATATTATATACAGTATATACCCAGGTTATACCAGCATGGTCCATATCCCTATATACAGGAGATATATAACTTATACCAGCTGTACATATATATTATATACAGTATATACCCAGGGTATACCAGCATGGTCCATATCACTATATACAAGAGATATATAACTTATACCAGCTGTAAATATATATTATATACAGTATATACCCAGGTTATACCAGCATGGTCCATATCAGTATATACAAGAGATATATAACTTATACCAGCTGTACATATATATTATATACAGTATATACCCAGGTTATACCAGCATGGTCCATATCACTATATACAGGAGATATATAACTTATACCAGCTGTGCATATATATTATATACAGTATATACCAGGTTATATCAGCATGGTCCATATCACTATATACAGGAGATATATAACTTATACCAGCTGTACATATATATTATATACAGTATATACCCAGGGTATACCAGCATGGTCCAAATCACTATATACAAGAGATATATAACTTATACCAGCTGTACATATATATTATATACAGTATATACCCAGGTTATACCAGCATGGTCCATATCACTATATACAGGAGATATATAACTTATACCAGCTGTACATATATATTATATACAGTATATACCCAGGATATACCAGCATGGTCCATATCACTATATACAGGAGATATATAACTTATACCAGCTGTGCATATCTATTATATACAGTATATACCAGGTTATACCAGCATGGTCCATATAACTATATACAGGAGTTATATAACTTATACCAGCTGTACATATATAATTATATACAGTATATACCAGGTTATACCAGCATGGTCCATATCACTATATACAGGAGATATATAACTTATACCAGCTGTACATATATAATTATATACAGTATATACCAGGTTATACCAGCATGGTCCATATCACTATATACAGGAGATATATAACTTATACCAGCTGTACATATATATTATATACAGTATACATACCAGGTTATACCAGCATGGTCCATATCACTATGTACAGGAGATATATAACTTATACCAGCTGTACATATATATTATATACAGTATATACCCAGGTTATGGCAGCATGGTTCATATCATTATATACAGGAGATATATAACTTATACCAGCTGTACATATATATTATATACAGTATATACCCAGGGTATACCAGCATGGTCCATATCACTATATACAGGAGATATATAACTTATACCAGCTGTACATATATAATTATATACAGGAGATATATAACTTATACCAGCTGTACATATATATTATATACAGTATATGCCCAGGTTATACCAGCATGGTCCATATCACTATATACAGGAGATATATAACTTATACCAGCTGTACATATATATTATATACAGTATATACCAGGTTACACCAGCATGGTCCATATCACTATATACAGGAGATATATGACTTATACCAGCTGTACATATATATTATATACAGTATATACCAGGTTATACCAGCATGGTCCATATCACTATATACAGGAGATATATGACTTATACCAGCTGTACATATATATTATATACAGTATATACCCAGGTTATACCAGCATGGTCCATATCACTATATACAGGAGATATATGACTTATACCAGCTGTACATATATATTATATACAGTATATACCAGGTTATACCAGCATGGTCCATATCACTATATACAGGAGATATATAACTTATACCAGCTGTACATATATATTATATACAGTATATACCAGGTTATACCAGCATGGTCCTTATCACTATATACAGGAGATATATAACTTATACCAGCTGTACATATATAATTATATACAGTATATACCCAGGTTATACCAGCATGGTCCATATCACTATATACAGGAGATATATAACTTATACCAGCTGTACATATATATTATATACAGTATATATACCAGGTTATACCAACTGCCGGTCAGGTTAATTTTAGTTTTTTCAATTCAGCTTTTCCTAATAAAACGTAGACTTTTCGTGGATCTGCGGTTAGTAAACTATTCAGCATTTAATTAAGTATCTAGAAATTGTTCCTTTTATTAGCTAGTGGATATTTTACTGCTGAATTTGTGTAAAATGAAGATTATTGCAATATTCTATAAGTGTTTAGGGAATCGCCCATTATCACTTATTGTTTAGTAGAATGGACAGAAAAATTGACAACAACCTTAAAGGAGTACTCTACTGCAGAGTATTCCTGCTCCGTCCTGCCCGGGCTGCAAAATAAATGAAAATGAACCATCACTCACCTCCCTGGGTTCCTGCGGAGTGTCACTACAGCTGATTGGTCCTCTGGTCCATCTCCTTCATACATCCGGGTGTAACGAAGGGTCACATGGCGCTCAGCCTATCGCCGGCCGCCGCGATCTTCTGCCTCGGCCCAAAATAGGCTGAGCGCCATGTGACGCTTTGTTACACCCAGAAGTATGAAGGAGATGGACCAGAGGACCGATCAGCTGTAGTGACGCTCCGCAGGAACCCAGGGAGGTGAGTGATGGTTCATTTTCATTTATTTTGCAGCCCGGGCAGGACGGAGCAGGAATACTCTGCAGTAGAGTACTCCTTTAAAATGTTTCCCTCACATCCCGACTACTTCCCTTTCCCCATACACAGAAGTGATAGAATAAGGAATCTTCTTACATCATCACTTAGGGGGCGGGGCTAGAGCTCAGATACAAGATTTGGCCCTGCCTTTTGAGACAACAGAGGATAATGCATTGTCTTGGGGGAGAGGGAGGAGCCAGGAGCTGCTGAGACAACACCACACTTACAATGAGAGGACTACACAACTAAGTGTCAGGAGAGTGTTAGGAGACAGAAAGCTGCTGAGACAGCACCACACTGAGAAGAAGAGGGCTACACTACTTTCTGTCAAGAGAGAGGGAGGAGCCAGGAGCTGCTGAGACAACACCACACTTACAATGAGAGGACTACACAACTTAGTGTCAGGAGAGAGTGAGGAGACATAAAGCTGCTGAGACAGCACCACACTGAGAATAAGAGGACTACACAACTCTCTGTCAAGAGAGAGGAATGAGACGGGAAGCTGCTGAGACAACACCACACATACAATGAGAGGATTACACAACTTCTTGTCAGGAGAGAGGTAGGGGCTATGAAGCTACTGAGACAACACCACCCTGACAATGAGAGGACTATAGATGTTTCTGTCAGTAGAGAGGGACAAGACGAGGAGCTGCTGAATCAACACTACAATGGCAATGAGAGGACTACACAATTTACTGTCAGAAGAGAGGGAGGAGTGGGGGAGCTGCAGATACAACACTATACTGACAATAGGAGGACTACACAACTTACAGTCAGGTTAGAGTAAGGAGTCTGGGAGCTGGTGAGACAACACCACACTGACAATGAAAGAACTACATAACTTCCTATCAGGGTGAATCACACAACAATATGCTGAAATCAGTGCAGTTAGTAATAAAAATGTATTAGTAAGAAATATATTTTTCGATTTCAGAATACCCCTTTTAACCACCAATGATTTAATTGTAAATGGTGTAATACTTTACTTGGCCTGTGGTGGTGCTGCAGAGAAACTGAACACAGTACGTTCCAGCACAGATTACAGTTTATTGCTAAGGATTTAAAAATAATAAAAATAATAATAATAAAAATAATGAAATAAATAAATGAAACAAATAATAAAAAATTAAATACCTCTTCGGGAAGATATGAAAAGCCGCTTTGTTGACGTTTGCTCATCCTGATATAAAATGGCACAAACCCATGTTCAGCGAGCGTGCGCTGATACAGCGCCAAATGAATTCAGCAGCGGTGACAATTCTTAAAGAGATCAATATATCGATCAGTTCTGTGCCCGGTCTGGTTATTATTGTACTGTCCACCCAGAAGTCCTGAAATAATTATGACCAAGGGCTTGTTTAGTAGCTCGGCCTTCTGGAAACGCTTGGATTCCTGCCCTGGCAATGGAGAAGTGCATTAAATATAATTACAGCGCAATGCTTAATCACTAACGAAAAAAAAAACGAAAACATTACGCTAACAAAATAAAATGTAAACACGGAGGAGGAACCGGTTATTTCTGTGCTCCGGGAGGGTTACAGGAATAGCGTTCCAAAATTAGCCGACGCTAAAACCGTAGCCGATCGATACTTAACCAGTGAAGTAGGACACGGAGCTGTATATACTGTATATACATTACCGTACGGCACATGCCGGCTCTAATAGAGTCCTGGATGGAAAGTGGCTGGAGGCTACGGATACAGTAGATTACAGATCTGCATTTATTATATTGTTGTATCGGTAAAGCTTGTTACACATAACAGTAACTACATTACCGCTCATGTATTATTCTGCCTATGAGCCAGAATACGGCACCAGCAGATCAGGAGGAAATGTGCGCCATCGTTTCCTCCAAATAATAATAATTAAAAAATTATCATTTTAAAAAAATTACCGCCACCCTAACAAAAATACTCACCATCTATACATGATACCTATGTTAAAGGGGTACTCCACTGCCCGAGTGCATGCTTGGTGCGGATTGCGTGGGTCTTGACATCACGGCCACTCATGATGTCACACCACACCCCCTCAATGCAAGTCTATGGGAGGGGGCGTGGCGGCTGCCACTCCCCCTCCCATAGACTTGCTTTGAGGGGGTGTGATGTGATGTCACAATGGGCGTGACCGTGTCGTTACAACCCCCGCAACCCGCACCCAGCATGCACTCGGGCAGTGGAGTACCCCTTTAAGTTGTCCTAGACTAAAATATTAGGATATATATCTGATCACATGGGTCTTGTACAAGCGCCACCAGCCACAGCGCCATGCACTCCATAGTGGCTGCACACGGTATTGCAGCTGGACCTATTCACTTCAATGGGACAAGCAGCATTACTGGGTACAACCACTATGGAATGTACGGAGCTGAGACTTGTAATGCAACATGCCCGACGTGTTTCTCCTCCCTGCAACATTATCTTAATTTATCATGAAACTTAAAGGCAACAAGTGTTTTTTAAGTACAGCCTATTAAAAAAAAAAAAAAAAAAAAATAAGTACATCCAAAGTACAGTTCCAGTCCTGCAGGAACGTGTGCAAACTGAGTTCCTGCACTTTTTCCACAGCAGGAACACCGTTTCCATTAACAGTAACAGCCCTTGAGTGGAAATCTTGAGTGAGTTCCCACACTTTTTTTCCCCCCAGGACTTGACCCCTGCATCAAAGTCTCTGTAACGGCTGTGGTAGGTGGATCCACGCCTCTCTTAGGCAACAAGGGCACAAAGATCCGGCAGGGAACAGTAGGAAGTGCCGGAACGAAATAGGGTTGGTTTGAGACAAGCACCAATTATTGGTGCACTGGCCCATTAAAGTTAGAAGAGCTGGCGCGCGCGCACCCTGGGAGGTGGGGACGCGCACGCCGGCAGAGATGGGTAGAAGGAGAAGAACAGAGCGGGGCTCGCAGTGTGAGGAAAAGGTCCAGCGGGGAGAGAAGAGGACGGGGTGGAAGGAGGGTGGCAGTCCGGGGTTCGCATGCGGGCGCTTCCCGTAATGCAAACTGCGCCACTGCGGGGAGCAGAGGGCAGAGCCCTAACAGTGTCATATGAAGTGGAGACAAAAAGAGTCTTTGCCCTTTGATGGTTGGGGGCAGGGGGGTCATGACATCACGGCCACACCCCTCGTGATGTCACACCACACCCTCTCAATGCATGTCTATGGGAGGGGGGGTGGGGTTCGCAACACCCCCTCCTATAGACTTGCATTAAGGGGGCGTGGTGTGACGTCACACCCCCATAGCCCGCACCCAGTGCTTCAAACAAAATGTTCCGAACGCTGGGGCAGTGGAGTACCCCTTTAAGACATAATTATTTCATAGTAACAATCACAAACGACATTTGTCGCCTCATATAAATGTATAATGTTGTACAGGAGCTGAGACCCTCATGTGATCTCCCTTAGAGGAAACCTTCTCGCCTGATCCCTTTGTCTCTCTTATTTCTTTCTGTCTTCCGGGGCTCGCGTGAGGAGCCAGTGGGGTAGATTAATAGGAATATCTATTTTTTACTAGAAAGATCTCATTTGAATATTTTCCGAGTGCGATCTATCAGCATCCACTTTGCACAAATAACATGTTTGCCCCAAGGACTGAGTGGTTAATGTGCCAAAACTCAGTATAATAAATATTGGAAGAGGCTGGATCCGGCAGGACACCGGGAGTCAGCTCCGCGCCGCGCGCTACATATCCACTTCATTATCCGTGTTATTAGGGAGCGCAGACGGTGTTCCTGCAGGTCGCCGAGGTCGTGAACTAGAGATGTGTGTGTTATGGGGGATCTTATGCATTGATTTTCTCATAGACTTAGATTAAAAATCTATAAATGCAGGAAATATAAAAACTTACATGATTTGGAGACTGTATTTTTTATGACGATTTAAATTGTAGCCATGAAGAGTCCGCGAGTGTAACAATTACCCAGACTCTTCTAGAAATGCAGAGACACAAAACATTAGAAGATATGAACAGATAGATGTGGGGTTCAGCACAGTGGTAATCTAGCATTCATGTGGAACAATAGAGGATGATTACACTTGGGGTACAGGATGATAACACTTGGGGTACAGGATGATAACACTTGGGGTATAGGATGATAACACTCGGGGTACAGGATGATAACACTTGGGGTACAGGATGATAACACTTGGGGTATAGGATGATAACACTTGGGGTACAGGATGAAGACACTTGGGGTACAGGATGATACACGTGGGGTACAGGATGATAACACTTGGGGTACAGGATGATAACACTTGGGGTACAGGATGATGACACTTGGGGTACAGGATGATAACACTTGGGGTACAGGATGATAACATTTGGGGTAAAGGAAAAAAACGCTTGGGGTACAGGATGATGACACTTGGGGTACAGGAAAATAACACTTGGGGTAGAGGATGATGACACTTGGGGTACAGGAAAATAACACTTGGGGTAGAGGATGATAACACTTGGGGTACAGGATGATAACACTTGGGGTAAAGGATGATGACACTTGGGGTACAGGATAATAACACATGGAGTACAGGATGATGACACTTGGGGTACAGGATGATAACACTTGGGGTACAGGATAATAACACTTGGGGTACAGGATGATAACACTTGGGGTACAGGATATTGACACTTGGGGTACAGGATAATAACACTTGGGGTACAGGATGATAACACTTGGGGTACAGGATAATAACACTTGGGGTACAGGATGATGACACTTGGGGTACAGGATAATAACACTTGGGGTACAGGATAATAACACTCGGGGTACAGGATGATGACACTTGGGGTACAGGATAATAACACTTGGGGTACAGGATGATGACACTTGGGGTACAGGATAATAACACTTGGGGTACAGGATAATAACACTCGGGGTACAGGATAATAACACTTGGGGTACAGGATAAAGACATTTGGGGTACAGGATGATAACACTTGGGGTACAGGTTGATAACACTTGGTGTACAGGATAACAACACTTGGGGTACAGGATGATAACACTTGGGGTACAGGATAATGACACTTGGGGTACAGGGTGATAACACTTGGGGTACAGAATGATAACACTTGGGGTACAGGATGATAACACCTGGAGTACATGATAATAACACTTGGGGTACAGGATAATGACACTTGGGGTACAGGATGATAACACTTGGGGTACAGGATGATAACACTTGGGGTACAGGATGATAACACTTGGGGTACAGGATAATAACACTTGGGGTATAAGATAATAACACTTGAGACACAGGATGATAACACTTGGGGTACAGGATTATAACACTTGGGGTACAGGATAATTAAACTCGGGGTGCAGCATGATAACACTTGGGGTACAGGATAATAACACTTGGGGTACAGGATAATAACACTTGGAGTACAGGATGATGACACTTGGGGTACAGGATAATAACACTTGGGGTACAGGATAATAACACTTGGGGTACAGGATAATGAGACTTGGAGTACAGGATGATGACACTTGGGGTACAGGGTGATGACACTCGGGGTACAGGGTGATGACACTCAGGGTACAGGATGATAACACTTGGGGTACAGGATAATAACACTTGGAGTACAGGATGATGACACTTGGGGTACAGGATGATAACACTTGGGGTACATGATGATAACACTTGGGGTACAGGATGATAACACTTGAGGAACAGGATAATAACACTTGGGGTACAGGATAATGACACTTGGGGTACAGGATGATAACACTTGGGGTACAGAATGATAACACTTGGGGTACAGGATGATAACACTTGGGGTACAGGATGATGACACTCGGGGTACAGGATAATAACACTTGGGGTACAAGATAATAACACTTGGGGTACAGAATAACACTCAGGGTACAGGATAATAACATGTGGGGTACAGAATAACACTCAGGGTACAGGATAATAACACTTGGGGTGCAGGATGATAACACTTGGGGTACAGGATAATAACACTTGGGGTACAGGATGATAACACTTGGGGTACAGGATAATAACACTTGGGGTACATGATAATGACACTTGGGGTACAGGATAATAACACTTGGAGTACAGGATAATAACACTTGGGGTACAGGGTGATGACACTTGGGGTACAGGATGATAACACTCGGGGTACAGGATGATGACACTCGGGGTACAGGATGATAACACTTGGGGTACAGGATGATAACACTTGGGGTACAGGATAATGACACTTGGGGTACAGGATAATAACACGGGGTAAAGGATGATAACACTTGGGGTACAGGATGATGACACTTGGGGTACAGGATAATAACACGGGGTACAGGATGATAACACTTGGGGTACAGGATAATGACACTTGGGGTACAGGATAATAACACGGGGTACAGGATGATAACACTTGGGGTACAGGATAATGACACTTGGGGTACAGGATAATAACACGGGGTACAGGATGATAACACTTGGGGGACAGGATGATAACACTTGGGGGACAGGATGATGACACTTGGGGTACAGGATAATAACACTTGGGGTACAGGATGATGACACTTGGGGTACAGGATAATAACACTTGGGGTACAGGATGATAACACTTGGGGTACAGGATAATGACACATGTGGTACAGGATGATAACACTTGGGGTACAGGATAATGACACTTGGGGTACAGGATAATAACAATTGGGGTGCAGTATAATGAAACTTGGGGTACAGGATGATAACACTTGGGGTACAGGTTAATAACACTTGGAGTACAGGATAACACTTGGGGTACAGGGTAATAACACTTGGGGTACAGGATGATAACACTTGGAGTACAGGATGATAACACTTGGGGTGCAGGATGATAACACTTGGGGTACAGGATGATGACACTTGGGGTGCAGGATGATAACACTTGGGGTACAGGATGATGACACTTGGGGTACAGGATGATGACACTTGGGGTACAGGATGACACTTGGGGTACAGGATGATGACACTAGGGGTACAGGATAATGACACTTGGGGTACAGGATAATGACACTTGGGGTGCATGATGATTACACTTGGGATACAGGATAATAACACTTGGGGTACAGGATAATAACACTTGGGGTACAGGATGATAACACTTGGGGTACAGGTTGATAACACTTTGAGTACAGTATAATGACACTTGGGGTACAAGATAATAACACTTGGGGTACAGGATGATAACACTTGGGGTACATGATGATAACACTTGGGGTACAGGATGATAACACTTGGGGTACAGGATGATAACACTTGGGGTACAGGATAGTAACACTTGGGGTACAGGATAATGACACTTGGGGTACAGGATAATGACACTTGGGGTACAGGGTGATAACACTTGGGGTGCAGGATGATGACACTTGGGGTACAGGATGATAACACTTGGGGTACAGGATAATAACACTTGGGGTACAGGATGATAAAATTTGGGGTACAGGATAATGACACTTGGGGTACAGGATGATAACATTTGGGGTACAGGATAATAACACTTGGGGTACAGGATAATGACACTTGGGGTACAGGATGATAACACTTGGGGTACAGGATGATAACACTTGGGGTACAGGATAATAACACTTGGGGTACAGGATAATGACACTTGGGGTACAGGATAATGACACTTGGGGTACAGGGTGATAACACTTGGGGTGCAGGATGATGACACTTGGGGTACAGGATGATAACACTTGGGGTACAGGATAATAACACTTGGGGTACAGGATGATAAAATTTGGGGTACAGGATAATGACACTTGGGGTACAGGATGATAACATTTGGGGTACAGGATAATAACACTTGGGGTACAGGATAATGACACTTGGGGTACAGGATGATAACACTTGGGGTACATGATGATAACACTTGGGGTACAGGATAATAACACTTGGGGTACAGGATATTGACACTTGGGGTACAGGATAATGACACTTGGGGTACAGGATAATAACACTTGGGGTACAGGATATTGACACTTGGGGTACAGGATAATGACACTTGGGGTACAGGATAATAACACTTGGGGTACAGGATATTGACACTTGGGGTACAGGATAATGACACTTGGGGTACAGGATATTGACACTTGGGGTATTTCAACTGAAATTCTGTTTGTTTTTCTCTGTATATTTTATCTTCCACTATAACTTTTTTTATTTTTATAACCAGTACATTGTAGATAAAGACGTATTTGTTTTCAGTGCATGGACACTTCAACTGAAAGAAAGATTAGTTATTTTAAATGACATTTATTTTTTAGTTAGTTGTTTGTTTTTTTATTTATTTATTTTAAGAAAATGTTTAATACAAATTAAAATACAAATATATTCATTTCTTTATCTTAATAATTATTTATTTAAAGATTTTTTTTAATAATAACACATCTTCCTTTGAGTTGATTTGTAAATATATTGAAATCAAAGTAATATCTCAAGCTACAATGTAACACATCCTCTTTTCCATCTATAAAGTTTTTTGGATGGAAAAAAAAAATCATAAAAAAAAACTTTTTCCCATAAACTTCTAGTTGGAAAATAAAACCAACACAGAAATAGTTCGTTCACAGTTACCAGGACATAAAAGTTTTGCGTCCTGACCGCGGGGCCGTAAACGTGTTCAGGTGTAGGGGAGGCTGCGCGCGTTATGGTCTGGGAGTGAAGCCGATCGCTATTCTGCGTGGAGTTCGGGGACCTGGAATGTTTTTGGAAATGTCTTTTGCTAATGTTTCCTTCTTGCAGGTGGTTTTCACGGCTATGTTTAAAACGGCAGCGGCCCCCGCCGTGAGGTAGTTATGGCACAGCGGGGAAGGAGGCAAAGAAGGGATTTCGGTGGAGGCTTCAAAGATTTCGCAAAATTGCAACCCTGAAAACGCGGTGTGCAGGTGCGCTTGACTGGCGGTTGAGGACCGCGACAAACCTCATGAACCATTACACTCCCCCTTTATTCTCTCACAGTGTCAGGCTCTTCACGTTGTTGCTAAAATTACTTTAACATTTTTTTTTTTTTTTTTTTTTTGGCGGTCGTATTGTGTCGCCGCTCAAAATTTCATGGCCAACCACAAAGTTGTCATTAATTAACTTTACAAAACTTTCCATTCTAAAAGTAAAGTCGATTGTTGGTGGTCATGGCTTAACTATTCTGCAATATATTTGTTTTTGTTTTTTACTTTATTTTTTTTTACTTTTTTGTTTGTCAAATTTGCTCAATGTATAAAAAAATAACATTTAATTTATAGTGTTATGAAAAGGACAATATAAATCCCATACGTGATGATATGATAGACACAGACTACTGCACAGACTTGATAAGATATAGAGCAGTGGTCTTCAAACTGTAGGACCTTCAGATGTTGCAAACTACAACTCCCAGTATGCCCGGACAGCCGTTGGCTGTCCGGGCATGCTGGGAGTTGTAGTTTTGCAATACATTGGCTCTTTGGGCATTCTAAGAGTTGTAGATTTGCAATACTTTGGCTGTCTGTGCATGCTGGGAGTTCTAGTTTTGTAAAACGTTGGCTGTCTGTGCATGCTGGGAGTTGTAGTTTTGCAATATGTAGGCTGTCTGGGCATGTTAGGAGTTGTAGTTTTGCAAAAGAATGGCTGTCAGGGAATACTGAGAGTTCCAGTTTTGCAACACGTTGGCTGTCCGGGCATTTTAGGAGTTGCATTTTTGCAATCAATTGGCTGTCTAGGCATGCTGGGAGTTGTAGTTTTGCACAATAGTGGCTGTCCAGGAATACTGGGAACTGCAGCTTTGCAATACAGTATGTTCACTGTCCGGACATTCTGAGAGTTCTAGTTTTCCAACACGTTGGCTGTCTGTGCATGCTGGGAGTTGTAGTTTTGCAAAACGTTGGCTGTGTGGGCATGCTGGGAGTTATAGTTTTGTAAAACGTTGTCTGTCTGTGCATGCTGGGAGTTGTAGTTTTGCAACACATTGGCTGTGTGGGCATGCTGGGAGTTGTAGTTTTGTAAAATGTTGGTTGTCTGTGCTTGCTGGGAGTTGTAATTTGGCAAAATGTAGGCTGGCTGGGCATGTTAGGAGTTGTAGTTTTGCAAAAGAATGGCTGTCAGGGAATACTGAAAGTTCCAGTTTTGCAACACGTTGGCTGTATGGGCATGCTGGGAGTTGTAGTGTTGCAGTACAGTGGCTGTCCGGGAATACTGGGAGTTCTAGTTTTGCAACACGTTGGCTGTATGGGCATGCTGGGAGTTGTAGTGTTGCAGTACAGTGGCTGTCCGGGAATACTGGGAGTTCTAGTTTTGCAACACGATGACTGTTTGTGCATGCTGGGCGTTGTAGCTTTGTAAAACATTGGCTGTCTGTGCATGCTGGGAGTTGTAGTTTTGCAATATGTAGGCTGTCTGGGCATGTTAGGAGTTGTAGTTTTGCAAAAGAATGGCTGTCAGGGAATACTGAGCGTTCCAGTTTTGCAACACGTTGGCTGTCCGGCATTTTAGGAGTTGCAGTTTTGCAATCAATTGGCTGTCTAGGCATGCTGGGAGTTGTAGTTTTGCACAATAGGGAATACTGGGAACTGCAGCTTTGCAATACAGTATGTTCACTGTCCGGACATTCTGGGAGTTCTAGTTTTCCAACACGTTGGCTGTCTGTGCATGCTGGGAGTTGTAGTTTTGCAAAACGTTGGCTGTGTGGGCATGCTGGGAGTTATAGTTTTGTAAAACGTTGTCTGTCTGTGCATGCTGGGAGTTGTAGTTTTGCAACACATTGGCTGTGTGGGCATGCTGGGAGTTGTAGTTTTGTAAAATGTTGGTTGTCTGTGCTTGCTGGGAGTTGTAATTTGGCAAAATGTAGGCTGGCTGGGCATGTTAGGAGTTGTAGTTTTGCAAAAGAATGGCTGTCAGGGAATACTGAAAGTTCCAGTTTTGCAACACGTTGGCTGTATGGGCATGCTGGGAGTTGTAGTGTTGCAGTACAGTGGCTGTCCGGGAATACTGGGAGTTCTAGTTTTGCAACACGTTGGCTGTATGGGCATGCTGGGAGTTGTAGTGTTGCAGTACAGTGGCTGTCCGGGAATACTGGGAGTTCTAGTTTTGCAACACGTTGGCTGTATGGGCATGCTGGGAGTTGTAGTGTTGCAGTACAGTGGCTGTCCGGGAATACTGGGAGTTCTAGTTTTGCAACACGATGACTGTTTGTGCATGCTGGGCGTTGTAGCTTTGTAAAACATTGGCTGTCTGTGCATGCTGGGAGTTGTAGTTTTGCAATATGTAGGCTGTCTGGGCATGTTAGGAGTTGTAGTTTTGCAAAAGAATGGCTGTCAGGGAATACTGAGCGTTCCAGTTTTGCAACACGTTGGCTGTCCGGCATTTTAGGAGTTGCAGTTTTGCAATCAATTGGCTGTCTAGGCATGCTGGCATGAGTTGTAGTTTTGAAATTCAGTGGCTGTCCGGGAATACTGGGAAATTCTAGTTTTGCAACACGTTGGCTGTGTGGGCATGCTGGGAGTTGTAGTTATTCAATACGTTGGCTTCCCGGGCATTCTGGGAGTTGCAGTTTTGCAATATGTTCACTGTCCGGGCATTCTGGGAGTTGTAGTTTTGCAACATGTTGGCTGTGTGGGCATGCTGGGAGTTGTAGTTTTGCAACACGTTGGCTGTGTGGGCATGCTGGGAGTTGTAGTTTTGCAACACGTTGGCTGTGTGGGCATGCTGGAAGTTTTTTCAACATCAGTTTTGCTATTACTGACATAGACGTAGGTGCCACAGGAATCCCACTTAAGTTGCCCACAGAATTGCAATAATTTATTAGCTAACAAAGGTTGGATCTCTGTAACATTAGTTTGTTTAAAGGAAATGTGTACTCAAAAACTTCCTGTTTAAATAAAGTTTTTTTTTTAAAGTATTTTTGAAGAATTTATAGTGTTTTTCTAATTTTATATTTTACTATTTAAAATATAACATACTCTTAGGTCAGTTTCACATAAGCTTATTATAGACGCATTGTTGTATTCACTTTATGGACATAAATGTCCCAGCCTAACCACAGGACTAAGGGCCCGACTGATAATTGTTAAAGGGGTACTCCGTTGGAAAAAAAAAAAATTAATCAACTGCTGCCACAAAGTTAAGCAGATTTGTAATTTACTTCTATTTAAAAATCTTAACCCATCCAGTACTTATCAGCTGCTGTATGCTCCAGAGTAAGTTGTATGGTTCTTTCCTGTCTGACCACAGTGCTCTCTGCTGACACCTCTGTTGGTACCAGGAACTGTCCAGAGCAGGATAAGATTGCTATGGGGATTTGCTTCTACTCTGGACAGTTCCTAAAATGGACAGAGGTGTCAGCAGAGAGCACTGTGGTCAGACAGAAAGGAAATTAAAAAAGAAAAGAACTTCCTGTGGATCATACAGCTGCTGATAATTACTGGAAGGATTACGATTTTTAAATAGAAGTAATTTACAAATCTTCAACTTTCTGGCATCAGTAGATTTTAAAAATATTGCACTAAAAAATTTAAATGACGTTCAACATTTTCATAATCTGAAGTTGGGGAATTTAGTGCGGTTCCACAGTTACTACAGATGTGGATTTTTGGTAGTCCTAAATCTGCAAGGTTTCCAATGCTAAAATTGACGCTGTGCATCCGAAATCTGAACCAAAGGTCAATGAGGGACATTTATCAATGTTTGCTTATGTATTCTATTTTTTTTAGTAATTTTTTCCTTACTTTTTTACTTTGGTAGCAGCTTTGTCTGCTCCATGTTTGAGCTGGAGTAAATTTAGTCAATTTTTAACCTTGTTGCAACTTTTTTTTTGCGCATTTGCGACTGTCGCTGTTGATAAATACCCGACTAAAGCAAATCCATTTAGAAAAAATTTACTATGTAAGCAAGTTTGAATTTTCTTGCTTTTCTTGTTCTTCATGCAAATTTTCGCACGAAAACACACGTAGTCGCAGTTGCGACAATTTTGCATCAATTATAGTAAAGAAAACCTGACTAAACCCGTTGATAAATGTCCATCAATATCCTTGTGTATTTTGTTACTTTATCCTCATAAAGAACTTGTAAGCAAAATATTCCACTTCCCCCTTTATTATATCAGAATTCGGATTGTGATAACGGATAGTTGATAAATATTTTCAGTAGTAATTAATTGAAAACAAAACATTTTTTCCTATTTAAAATAAGAAAAAAATTAAATTGAGATCATTAACAATAAAGTTAATAAAACGTAAACTATCTACGTTATTCATTGTAAAGGAAAGGCTTGCCATCTGTGACTGGATACATTTATTTTAATTTATTTATTAATTTATTAATACCGAATCCTCCTGCATCATATGATTTATAATGAGTGCAAAAATATTCTTCCGTTTTTAGGAAAACATTAAACAAACAAATCCTGGCAGGATAATTGGCTTCTCGTAAATTGTCCCTAGAGCTGAATGGTATTTTTGTGCCTTGAAGGAGAGAAATTAGGCTGCAAGCTCCGCTGGGACAGGAACGGATTTGGGGAAAAAAAAAAATATGTCTAAAGGAATTGAAAGTATCACAAATAATAAAAAAACAAAACATAAAATAAATTGAAATTTATTTGACTAAATCCAAAAATCATCAGCAGCATAGTAGCCATAGGGGGTGCAGAGGTAGCCGTCATACACCCAGCCCGGTGCTTCTGCACATAAGGAATCACAGAAATCACGTATGAGCTGGAATTGGGATAAAACAAAATCGGAATGAACACATTTTTAGAACTACCAGGAAATCTCTTTAAAGGGGTACTCCAGTGCTCCAGCGTTCAGAATGCTCAGAGCCGGAGGCCTTGATCATGATGTCATGGCCACACACCATTGTGATGTCACACCACGCCTCCATTTATGTTTATGCAAGGGGGCGTGTCGGCTGACACGCCCCTTCCCATAGACTTGAAAGGAAGGGGCGTGGCGTGACAGCACAAGGGGTGTTTCCATGATGTCCCGACCACTGCTGCGGAAATCCAGCATTTGTTTAGAACGCCAGGTGCTGCGGGAGATCGCAAGGGGCCCCCATGATCAGACATCTTATCTCCTATCCTTTAGATAGGGGATAAGATGTCTTGCAGCGGATTACCCCTTTAAAGACACATTGAGAAATTACCCATTTAACCGGAAAAGGAAAAGAAAATTAAAATATTACTTGTTTTACATATTATTATTATTATTATTATTAATAATAATATTTTATCATTATTATTTTTGTATTATTATTATTTTATTATTATTATTATTAATATTATTATTTTATTATTATTATCATTATTATTATATCTTTTTATTTTTTTTATTTATTTAATATACTTTTTTGCTTTTGTTCTAGTTTTCTAGTGTTTTTGTTGTTGTTTTTTGTAGTTTTTTTTGTACACATTAATAACAAGACCCTTGTATTTCTATTCCTTGTAAATACCAAACATTTTTTTGCCATTGGGAAGAGAATTCTACTTGTACGCCTATTATAATCTTGGCTGCATTGACTTGACCCCCAACCTGTTTCTGTAATCACGAAGGAAAACATTTGTAATCACGTCTTGTTGTTCAATCATCTGGAATTGGTTCTTCTTGATTCTCCATCCACATAATGTCCCTATATGCGCAAAGGCAAACAATACGGCGGCACCAACCTGGGAGCGCTAATATACGATATATGTATGCATGCAGGTAAGGCCCCCTGAGGAAATCAGGACTAAGTTGGGGGTTCAGCTGAGCCATTTTATGTCCTACTATTACTTATCTATTTTTTTAGTGAAGAAATAAATTATGAAAAAGCGCAAGATGTAGAGAAGCGAAAACGAAAAACCTACTAATGTAAACCGCCCCCCCTGCCCCTCGGAGATGAGTATGTGACGGTATATGTTCTACAATTGTGCAGATGAAATGAGAATTTCCAATCAATCGTAGGTTCCTGGGTTGATTATGTAGTGTTCAGTCTCTATAAACATCAAGTGATTTAGGCATCGGCACCGGGGCTCATGAATTTTCAAGTTTCCATCAATGGTCGTCGCTTCTATCCGAATAATTATGGTGCATGAAGATGAAGAATACATGTATACAGCTCAGATTCCCCGCCCGGGACATGACATATATCTCAGCATACATATTACCCCAGGTCAGTGTAGAGTAGTAATATATGCTGTATGTGGAGATAATACAAGCAGTGTCCTAGTTTTGCTTTAAGGAATTGTCCATTCTAAACAGTCCTTTTATGATTAAGTCAGCTGTGATCTAAAGAGAACCCCCAGTAACCAACTGTGATCTAAAGGGAACCCCCAGTGACTAACTGTGATCTAAAGAGAACCCCCAGTGACCAACTGTGATCTAAAAAGAACCCCCAGTGACCAACTGTGATCTAAAGAGAACCCCCAGTGACCAACCGTGATCTAAAGAGAACCCCCAGTGACCAACTGTGTCTAAAGAGAACCCCCAGTGACCAACTGTGTCTAAAGAGAACCCCCAGTGACCAACTGTGTCTAAAGAGAACCCCCAGTGACCAACTGTGATCTAAAGGGAACCCCCAGTGACCAACTGTGATCTAAAGAGAACCCCCAGTGACCAACTGTGTCTAAAGAGAACCCCCAGTGACCAACTGTGATCTAAAGGGAACCCCCCAGTGACCAACTGTGTCTAAAGAGAACCCCCAGTGACCAACTGTGTCTAAAGAGAACCCCCAGTGACCAACTGTGTCTAAAGAGAACCCCCAGTGACCAACTGTGTCTAAAGAGAACCCCCAGTGACCAACTGTGTCTAAAGAGAACCCCCAGTGACCAACTGTGATCTAAAGGGAACCCCCAGTGACCAACCGTGATCTAAAGAGAACCCCCAGTGACCAACTGTGATCTAAAGAGAACCCCCAGTGACCAACTGTGTCTAAACAGAACCCCCAGTGACCAACTGTGATCTAAAGAGAACCCCCAGTGACCAACCGTGATCTAAAGAGAACCCCCAGTGACCAACCGTGATCTAAAGAGAACCCCCAGTGACCAACTGTGTCTAAAGAGAACCCCCAGTGACCAACTGTGTCTAAAGAGAACCCCCAGTGACCAACTGTGTCTAAAGAGAACCCCCAGTGACCAATTGTGTCTAAAGAGAACCCCCAGTGACCAACTGTGTCTAAAGGGAACCCCCAGTGACCAACTGTGATCTAAAGGGAACTCCCAGTGACCAACTGTGATCTGAATTCCCAGTAGATTTCTGCGCTGTGGACATTACCATCAGTGTAAATGGGTCTTCCGCAAGACCCCTTCACACTGTTCTGCCGCTGAAATTGTTCCGCGCAAAGAAAGAACATGTTCTTTGTTTGCGCGGAATTCTGCGAGCACTGCATGGCCGTCAATGGTGACGGCGCAGTGCCACGAGGTCCTACCGCCAAAGTACAATCCTCGGTGGCTGCCAGGCGGAATTCTGCAACAGAGATTCCGCAGTCTGAACATAACCTAACATTGTAACAAAGATCTCAGTAGCACCACCACAGGGCAAACAAAGCATTACACAAGACCCGTTGAAACCAATGGACTGTCCATGTAACGGTGTAACGGTGTCCTCTCTAAACACATGAGGGTCCTGGCCACAAAACACCCTTTATTGCTCTTATATTTATACTTATAGACTATTTTAAAGTGCCGACTCTCACCAATGTTTAGTACAAGGTAGGCGAGGACTGCTGCTGAGCACGTCACTCCCTGATTTGCTGCAATCTCCGTAGGGGGAAAGTCAGAAGCCCCATTGGTTGGCCAATCCTGACATAATTGGTGAGTTCCCTTGATATGTGTCTGTTGTGTATGAGGCCATTACTCTTGAATATTACAATGAGATAGATTATTAAGCTGGAGGAAAACAAGCACTAGATGCTTCATGCCACCATCCCTGTTTTATGAACACTCCACCTGCATTATGAACAATGCACAGAGCGGGGCCCCGCTGACATGCCTGCTGTGGGGCCTCTCTTGGCTCTGTACCTGTGTATTTTATGATCTTCACTAATTTGTCATTTTCTATTTATTTAGTATTTTGTTTCTTTAGAATGTATTCATTTTTGTATCTTGTTTCTTTGGAACAAGGTCAATGACTTATTATTATGATTTAATACCCTAGAGTGTAATTCCGTCTTGTAGCCTCTAGGTGTCACTCTTATAAGCAACTTCTTCACAGGGGTTATCTGTTCCTACCTGAATCTTTCCTTTAAATGGGTACTCCGCTGCCCCAGCATTCGGAAACAATTTGTTCCGAGCGCTTGAAGCAGGCGGCGGGGGTTGTGATGTTATGGCAACGCCCCTTGTGAAGTCACACCACGCCCCCTCAATGCAAGTCTATGGGAGGGGGCGTGGTATCCCATAGACTTGCATTGAAGGTGCATGGTGTGATGTCACGAGGGGCGTGGCTGTGACATCATGACCTCCGCTTCCCACACCCAGCATTCTAAATGAATGCCGGGTGCTGCACAGAGATTGCGGGGTTCATAGCGGCGATCAGACATCTTTATCCTTTGTATAAGGGATAAGATGTCTAGGGGCGGAGCACCCCTTTAACTCCTTTTGTAACTTTATTTTCTCCTAATTCCCTCGGAAGACATTTATATGGGAACCTGTTCTCTTTACCTTTCTGTCTGGGAGCTCATCCTTGGCAAGAAAAGAAAATACGTAGTCCAGGTAACTCTTATTGACTCGGCAATCATTGTCGCTGACTATTCAAGTTGAAGATTTTGGAGCAGTGAGAAATCATTCAGAGACCATATTGTTAAAGGGGTACTCCGCTGCCTAGTGCTTATTTCACCAACTTTTTACCTCTTACTTGATGACTTCACATAACACACCTGTACTGTATGGGCCTTATCCATTAGCGTTGTCGTTCCCTGAGTTGGCGTTCTGTCTGGCTCACGTTGTTGCTTATTTCCTGTTGTTCGGTCCGTGAAAACTACCATTCCCCTAATACTTTGCGGCCTGATTATGCGCTTAGGTGCCACCTATTTTTCCTTGATATTCCGCCCATCCTTTTTTTTGTTCACGCCTATGTGCATGCCCCTTTTTTTTCATTTCCGCCCATAGGCGTCCTAGCTTCCGCCCCTTGTTTCTTCTTTCCACGCCCATTATGTTCTATTGTTCGGTAGAGAAATGTGCGCCTGCGCATCCCTACGCTGCCAGCGTAGCATACGTTAGTAGCGTAGCCATGCGCATGCGCAGTTCTCCTTCCAGTTCAGGGCTTACGTTCCTAGCGTAGCCCTGCGCATGCCCAGTTGTCCTTACAGCTCAGGGCTACGCTACTAACGTAAGCCCTTATCTGTAAGGACTACTGCGCATGCGCAGGGCTACGCTACTGACGTAGTGCTGAGAACGCGATTCACAAAATGACCAGACATGCGCACTACGCACCGAAGACGACTCTCAAAATAGACATGACGCATGCGCCTGGCGCAAAGGACGATTGGACCAGGCTAGGACCCTCACACAAGGGGCAGTCAAAGAAAGTGAAAAACGTCATTCCCACACAATTTCAAAGAATGAATATTCAAGAAGTGGGCCGGCTTGACTACGGACACGGAAGGAGGGAAATGCGGACGTCAATGCCGACACTGCAGGGCGGGATGACAACAACATGGCCGCAAACGTTGTCAGCAGTCACGAAGCACCAAAAAACTACACTACTTCCTGCACATAGGAACAGAAAGTATAACGGAAATAATATGCATTATTGACACAGCAAGCATATTCGAGAGTTAAACAACTTTACACAATGCGCAAATGTATTGATAAAGTCATAGCAGCGGAGTATCCCTTTAAATGTTTATACAACAGACACCCGTAATACCGGAGAACTATAGAAGAAGTAAAGAAGTAATGAAAGACGAGTCCTCTGCCGCTTGCGTCCTGCGGCCACTTTATATGTCTTCTGCTTCTCCGGCGCAAATAATACAAGGTCAATCTGTTCTGTCTCCGTACAGGAAAACATAGAATGCAATAAAAAAAAAAAAAAATTATGAATTCTGTTTTCCTCCGGTGCTACTTATCTGTATGTAAAGAAGGGCCCCGTCTCCTGCTCTCTGCCTGATTATGGCTGATTTGAACATTTCTGCAGATCCTTATAGAATTCATTTATATTCAAATGTTAAGAAGAAATAATGAAAGTATTTAGGTAGCTGGAAAGATTCTATTATAGTTGAAATTATTTTATTTTTTTTAGCTGAACTTTTTTTTTTTTTGCAGTCTGAAGAGCTGAATCTATATATGTAAGCGTATAATAAAATTATATATAACAAAGTCCAAGTATGAGGCACAGCTCACTCGATCACTCAAGCAACAATGGAACAGATGAAGAAATGTCCAGCGCAGGTTCCAAGCAATGCGAAAAATATTTATTCAGCGGTAATACAACATGATGACAGATAGGTGACGCGCTTCAGCCACAATCTGCAGCCTAGGGCCGCAGATTGTGGCTGAAACGCGTCACCTATCTGTCATCATGCTGTGTTACCGCTGAATAAATATTTTTCGCATTGCATGGAACCTGTGCTGGACATTTCTTCATTTGTTCCAAAATTATATATATATATTAATGAATTATAATTTAAAAAAATAATATATATATATATATATATATATATATATATATATATATATATATATATACATATATATATTAAAGGGGTATTCCAGGCAAAAACTTTTTTTTTTATATATCAACTGGCTCCGGAAAGTTATATATATATATATATATATATATATATATATATATATATATATGAATTATAATGTAAAAAAATAAGAATATATATATATATATATATATATATATATATATATATATATATATATATATATATATTAAAGGGGTATTCCAGGCAAAAACTTTTTTTTTTTTTTTTTTATATATCAACTGGCTCCGGAAAGTTAAACTGATTTGTAAAATTACTTCTATTAAAAAATCTTCCAATAGTTATTAGCTTCTGAAGTTTTCTGTCTAACTGCTCAATGATGATGTCACGTCACGGGAGCTGTGCATGATGGGAGAATATCCCTTGCATGATGGGAGAATATCCCCATAGGAGCTTGACAGCTCCCGGGACGTGAGTCATCAGAGAGCAGTTAGACAGAAAACAGCAGCTCAACTTCAGAAGCTAATAACTATTGGAAGGATTAAGATTTTTGTAATAGAAGTAATTTACAAATCAGTTTAACTTTCTGGAGTCAAAGTTTTTGCCTGGGATACCCCTTTAATAATAATTCATTATAATAAAATTTTATATATATATATATATATATATATATATATATATATATGTATATATAATTTATTTATGTTAAAATCTAATATTTCTCATGGACAGTTACCTCCTCAAACAATGGTGGCCAGGCTCCCAGTGTAAATGGTTCTCGTCTATGTCCATATTATTTTTGTGTGAGTCCTTTTTAATGCTCAAAAAATCTAGGCGACGCTGAATTTTAATGACAGATTGTAGGTTCCCGGTGCCATCACTTCTGGAAACAATTTATTTTTGAGTGGTTTATGGCCTTAACCTTGAAATGGTCTTACCCATCAGCATTGTATGTAAGCTATGGCATAGACCACACTATCAATCAGAGATCAGGGTTGGGTGGACCGGGGGGGGGGGGGGGGAATATGACAGAATAAAAGGATCCAATCAATTACCAAAATGGGGAGAAGGAAAATGGTTCCAGGTAAAGATTAAGATTTTGTTTTTTATTGAATATTTTTTACAGGGGGGAACATTTTTAAATATTTTAAAAACATTTTTTTGCTGTAAAATGTGATTATTTCCATTTAGGCAGATAAATGTAGAAAGCTCATTTTCAGATGTTATACAATGACTGGATGAAAACTGTGACTGTGAAAAGTTCCTCTAACAAGATTCTGTAGGAAATAAACTTAGAACATTACACGGTGAAGTCTAAGGCCAAGTAATAAGAAACAACAGAATCAGAGATGGTTCTGGACTGAACTGAAGCCGTACATGGTGTTTTTCATTGGTAAAGAAAGCCTGAAGTGTAACAGAACTGGGCCTGGAACGTCCTGCTCCGTCCTGCCCGGGCTGCAAAAAAAATGAAAATGAACCATCTCTCACCTTCCTGGGTTCCTGCGAAGCGTCACTACAGCTGATCGGTCCTCCGGTCCATCTCCTTCATACTTCCGTGTGAACGAAGCATCACATGGCGCTCAGCCTATCATTGGCCGGGGCTGAACATCACGGGGGCCGGTGATAGGCTGAGCACCATGTGATGCTACTATAATACTGCTCCTATATACAAGAATATAATTACTATAATACTGTCCCCTATATACAAGAATATAATTACTATAATACTGCTCTTATATACAAGAATATAACTACTATAATACTGCTCCTATATACAAGAATATAACTACTATAATACTGCTCCTATATACAAGAATATAACTACTATAATACTGCTCCTATATACAAGAATATATCTACTATAATACTGCTCCTATATACAAGAATATATCTACTATAATACTGCTCCTATATACAAGAACATAACTTCTATAATACTGCTCCTATATACAAGAATATAACTACTATAATACTGCTCCTATATACATGAATATAACTACTATAATGCTGCACCTATATACAAGAATATGACTGCTATAATACTGCTCCTATATACAAGAATATAACTACTATAATACTGCCTCCTATATACAAGAATATAACTACTATAATACTGCTCCTATATACAAGAATATAACTACTATAATACTGCCTCCTATATACAATAATATATCTACTATAATACTGCTCCTATATACAAGAATATAACTACTATAATACTGACCCCTATATAAAAGAATATAACTACTATAATACTGCTCCTATATACAAGAATATAACTACTATAATACTGCCCCCTATATACAAGAATATAACTACTGTAATACTGCCTCCTATATACAAGAATATAACCACTATAATACTGCTCCTATATACAAGAATATAACTACTATAATACTGCTCCTATATACAAGAATATAACTACTATAATACTGCCTCCTATATACAAGAATATAACTACTATAATACTGCTCCTATATACAAGAATATAACTACTATAATACTGCTCCTATATACAAGAATATAACTACTATAATACTGCTCCTATATACAAGAATATAACTACTATAATACTGCTCCTTTATACAAGAATATAACTACTATAATACTGCCTCCTGTATACAAGAATATAACTACTATAATACTGCTCCTATATACAAGAATATAACTGCTATAATACTGCTCCTATATACAACAATATAACTACTATAATAATGCTCCTATATACAACAATATAACTAATATAATTCTGCGACCCATGTGTAGAATCTTGGTGGCCGCTAACCACACGGAGTGACGTTCCAGCACCTACATGTAGTTTTTAGAATAGTTTGTCCTCACTGACATTATTCCGTGAGAAGAAGCGAAACTTTCCGAAAAGTGCGGTAAATGTCTGGGAACTCATTAAAGAAGAATTGTACATAAGATGTAACAAAATTTGTCCGGAATAATGTAGCCGTCTGTCGACTCCGCAATCACATGACACGACCCTGACATCAAATCCTTTAGGGAGGAAATAACACGTAATGAGACGGGGGGGATTGAGCAGGTGGCGGCTCGTATATGTAAAAAGAAAAAGGCCACTTTGACTAGTTAAATATCAGATGGCAAATCCCGTTTGAGACGCTTCGTTTTCTTGAGTCAACAGGCAGCGCTGGTATTTGAATGTCTCGAAATTCATCTGTCTGGATCTGGAACATGAACAATGACCTGAAGCTTGGGAGCTGCGCTCTCATTAGGACACTGAGATGAAGTGTTTTATTTTTTTATTCTCTCTAATTACTATGCGTGACCCGTCAGGTGACCCAGAAAGGACGGCGTTCAGACTTGTTCTTTTTGCATTGGGCGACCCAGAGCCCTCCAGTCTCCTTTTGTCATTTAGGCTCGGTTCAGACTATGGTATTTCTACCTGCAATTCTGTATTGAAATTCTGCTTTCTAAAATGAACAGGCTAGTGAATAGGTTTTCCGCTCACAAATTCACACTTTGGAATTTTGGAAGCAGAATTTGTGAACGGAAAATCCACTTTAAAATATCCGCCGGAAGATTGGAGTCTTGCAGTCTATTGGGGAGCATATTGCAGTCTATTGGGGGCTGCAATGTCCACACAGTCCTAGCGCCAACTGATTCAGAATCGGAATCTTTGTGTGGAAATGTTCCGTCTGGAGATTACGCAGTCTGAACCTAGCCTTAGGGTCTATTCACATGGCAGAATTTCCGCTTGTGGAATTCCTCCTCAAATTAAAGCCCATAGACTTCTATGGGATTCCACACTCCCATTTATACTTCTGAATTTCCGCTAGCAGAAATTCAGAAGTGTGAATGGGAGTGCGTAATCCCATAGAAGTCTATAGGCTTTAATTTGAGATGGAATTCCGCAAGTGGAAATTCTGCCGTGTGAATGGACCCTTAGGCTAGGTTCAGACTACGGAATCTCCAGGCAGAAAATTTCGGCCCGGAGATTCCGAGTGCGGCCAGCGCCGACTGAATCAGTTGGCGCTAGGACCGCGCAGACACTACAGTCTCCAATAGTCTGCAATGTGTTCCGCGCGGATTTGCGCCTGAAGAAAGAGCACAGCCTTTCTTCAGGCGGAAATTTCAAACCGGATTTTCAAAGCGGATTTTCCGCTTCACAAATTCCGAAGTGTGAATTTGTGAACGGAAACCCATTCACTACACTAGACATTTTCGCAAGCGAAATTTCTGACGAAAATTTTACGACTGAATTTCTGTCGGAAATTCCGTAGTCTGAACCTAGCCTTAGGCTTGGTTCACACTGCAGAATCTCCAAGCAGAAAGTTTCCACCTGGAGATTCCCTGTGCGGACTTCAGTCTCCAACAGATTGCAATGTGTTCCTCGAGTATTTCCACCTTATGAATGAGCAACGGCATTCTTCAGGTGGAAATTTCCAAGCAGATTTTCCATTGACAAATTCCGAAGTGTGAATTTGTGAACTAAAACCCATTCACTACACTATACATTTTAGCAAGCGTAATTTCTTCCAGCAATTTCAAAGCGGAATTGCAGGCGGAAATTCCGTAGTGTGAACCTGGCCTTACAGTTTAGACAGAGTAATCGGGATACCGATCTAATATTGGGAACTTTATTGTTTGGTTTTTTCAATGTTTTTTACATTCTAGACTTTTGTGCACTTGATTCCTCCTGTAGTTATAAATCTATTTCTGTATTTCCAAAATGTAACAACTTTTTGGGCAGAACTTCTGTGTTCTCAGAATTCTGCCAAAATTCAAGCCCCATTGATTTGAATGCTGCATATCTGAAATAAACAGGCAGAGCTCCTCCTAGGGTAATATAGCCTAAATCAATGGAACATATATGGTTTATTCTATAGCGAACTCAATGGAACATATATGGTTTATTCTATAGCCAACTCAATGGAAAATATATAGATTTATTCTATAGCCAAATCAATGGGACATATATGGTTTATTCTACAGCCAAAATCAATGGAACATATATGGTTTATTCTATAGCCAACTCAATGGAACATATATGGTTTATTCTATAGCCCACTCAATGGAACATTTATGGTTTATTCTATAGCCAACTCAATGGAACATATATGGTTTATTCTATAGCCAACTTAAAGGAATATATATGGTTTATTCTATAGCCAACCCAATGGAACATATATGGTTTATTCTATAGCCAACTCAATGGAACATATATGGTTTATTCTATAGCCAACTCAATGGAACATATATGGTTTATTCTATAGCCAACTCAATGGAACATATATGGTTTATTCTATAGCCAACTCAATGGAACATATAAAGGTTTATTCTATAGCCAACTTAAAGGAATATATATGGTTTATTCTATAGCCAACTCAATGGAACATATATGGTTTATTCTATAGCCAACTCAATGGAACATATATGGTTTATTCTATAGCGAACTCAATGGAACATATATGGTTTATTCTATAGCCAACTCAATGGAAAATATATAGATTTATTCTATAGCCAAATCAATGGAACATATATGGTTTATTCTACAGCCAAAATCAATGGGACATATATGGTTTATTCTATAGCCAACTCAATGGAACATATATGGTTTATTCTATAGCCCACTCAATGGAACATATATGGTTTATTCTATAGCCAACTTAAAGGAATATATATGGTTTATTCTATAGCCAACTCAATGGAACATATATGGTTTATTCTATAGCCAACTCAATGGAACATATATGGTTTATTCTATAGCCCACTCAATGGAACATTTATGGTTTATTCTATAGCCAACTCAATGGAACATATATGGTTTATTCTATAGCCAACTTAAAGGAATATATATGGTTTATTCTATAGCCAACCCAATGGAACATATATGGTTTATTCTATAGCCAACTCAATGGAACATATATGGTTTATTCTATAGCCAACTCAATGGAACATATATGGTTTATTCTATAGCCAACTCAATGGAACATATATGGTTTATTCTATAGCCAACTCAATGGAACATATAAAGGTTTATTCTATAGCCAACTTAAAGGAATATATATGGTTTATTCTATAGCCAACTCAATGGAACATATATGGTTTATTCTATAGCCAACTCAATGGAACATATATGGTTTATTCTATAGCGAACTCAATGGAACATATATGGTTTATTCTATAGCCAACTCAATGGAAAATATATAGATTTATTCTATAGCCAAATCAATGGAACATATATGGTTTATTCTACAGCCAAAATCAATGGAACATATATGGTTTATTCTATAGCCAACTCAATGGAACATATATGGTTTATTCTATAGCCCACTCAATGGAACATATATGGTTTATTCTATAGCCAACTTAAAGGAATATATATGGTTTATTCTATAGCCAACTCAATGGAACATATATGGTTTATTCTATAGCCAACTCAATGGAACATATATGGTTTATTCTATAGCCGACTCAAAGTAATATATATGGTTTATTCTATAGCCAACTCAATGGAACATATATGGTTTATTCTATAGCCAACTCAATGGAACATATATGGTTTATTCTATAGCCAATTCTAAAGCTCACCTGATTCAGTTGTGTAAAAGACTAAATGAGAGCATGAATAGCTCATTGCTGCCTCACAGTATCAGCTACGGTAAACTCCAGCCGAACAGTTGTAGAAGATCAAATGGAAACCAAGGAAATCCGGGGTGATGGCGCAATCCACGGACACAGATCCAGATCATAATAATAACCATTTAACACTTTATTTGCCAACCATAATGCGTTTCAGGGCATTGGAGCCTCGTCATCAAATGTACTGGAACGATAATGCCAGATACCATGCCCTGGAACGTGTTATGGTTGGCAAATAAAGTGTTTGATGGTTATTATCATCTGGATCTGTGTCCATGGACGGCGCCATCAGCCCGACTTTCCTTTGCTTCAGTTTCATCTTCTCTATTGAATTCAATGGGATTTTCCTGCAGAATTCCTCAAAATGTAAGACTGGTCTTCAATTTTTGCAGAATGCCACACTACACACTACGCCATTTTATGCGCCATACGTTCTGCTGTGTAAATTCTGGAACTCAGACGCCATCGAAATAACGAACATGTTCATTCTTTCGTCCGAATACTCTCTGAAATGCATTGTTGTGTATCGAGACGGCGCATTTCCGAACATTCCTAGTGGCGGCTTGTATTGCCGGCGCCTGCTCCAGAATAAATCTACGCCTGAAAAATATCTCCGGGCGGAGATTCCGTGGTGTGAATAGGCCCTTATTGCTTTGGGCAATTTGGGATTAATAAACCGTGGCTGCTTTCCATGTATGATGTCATACCGATGCAGGAGTTGTGTCTAGAATTGCAGCTGAAGTCAATGTGGATGAGCTGCAATACCAGACCCAACCAGTTTACAGGTGTGGCGCTGTTTGAGGAAGAAAACAGCAATGCTATGCTAATTCTGTGCACATTACAGAAATTCCTAAAATTTTAAAGGGGTTATCCAGGAATCGAAAAACAGATATAATTTCAAAAACTGCTACCTGTCTGTCTCCAGGTTGTGTTGTGGAATTACAACTTGGCTCCATTCACTTCAATGGAACCGAGCTGCAGACCCACACTCAACCTGGAGACAGACGAAGAGCTGTTTTTTAAAGATATTGGCTCTGTTTTTTTTATTCCTGGATAACCCCTTTAACTTGTTTTACAAGACGGTTTGAGGGTAAAGTGCAGCCCCATTAGTTTCCCCAGCATCGCAGCCAATACCAATTAGTTCTTTAAATAGTTTCGCACGTCACTCGTTACTCGCTTCGCCCCCTTCCCTCGCCCTATTTTTCTTTCTTTTTACTTTGATAAAACAAACACTTGAGCTTGTTAAATCACGAAGCCCGAGCACCGCAACCAATTTATAAGCAAAACATCACATTACAAGCAATATATACACTATGCAAATAATAAGCGCCTGTTCCGTTCCGCCACCGCGGTAGGTCAGCGCGACATTGTCCCATCTGAAAAGAAGACTGGTTCGCATATTGCTACATTGTTGTAGGAAATTTACCAGGAATAAAAGATGGTGAAAAAAATAAAAATAAAAAAAAACTTAACAACGTAATTGGAAGCGAGGAGTCCGCTCCGGAACACAATGGACTCGGTCTATTTCAGACTTGGCCTGATTCGAAAAACTTGTTGGTCAAGAAAATATAGTTATATCAGCATATAAAAGGCGCTCATTCTTTATTAAGTAAGATGAAATGATCCATTCAAAATCTGCACAGTGGAAATCCCTTTGCTCCTTTTCAGAAACATGGCTCAATTTAATTCTAGAAGCACAAGGGCACACGGTGATAAATCACGGGCCAGTACCGGCGTGCGTTGGCAACCCTCGCGTCTTGGCTCCGAGCATTTGGCTCCTGTTTATAGGCCTTACAGTGCTAGTTATTTCCTCCTGCAAACTTGCAAATTTAAGCATTTTATGTAGGAAAAATGATACATTGAAATAAAAATATTTCGGATTTTAGAATTTTTCTAACAATTATTTTTTATTTTTTTATTTGATTTATTAATTAATTATTTCAATAAATAAAATAACTTAATAAATAAATTACTATTATTATTATTATTATTATTGATGATGATAATAATAATAGTCATAGTAATAATAATAATAATAATGACAAGAATAATAATAATAATAATAATAATAATAATAATAATAATAATAATAATAATAACGATAATACTACAACAAAAACAACAACAACAACAACAACAACAACAATAATAATAATAATAATAATAATAATAACAATAATAACAATAATAATGATAATATTACTACAACAAAAGCAACAACAACAATAATAATAATAATAATAATAATAATATTAATAATAATAATAATAACAATAATAATAATGATAATACTACTACAACAAAAACAACAACAATAATAATAACAATAATAGTTAATTGATCAACAGATATAAAAAGATTACAGAATTGAAGGGGTATTTTCATCGCATAAATTCCCGATTTTCCGATTGCTCCAGTCTGTTCGTTGCCACCGAAGGTAATCAGGAAGCCAAAAGCATCCAAAGCAGAGAAGTGATGAATTTTCTTAACTCTTATTGACTTTAATGGTAGTTGCCCACAATGGTGTGACCCCGCAACATATGTTGTTCCCTTTAAACTGAATGGGAGTTACGTACATTGCTGCTTTCAGCTTCCCGACCATCTCCAATGGGCGTAAAATTGAATGAATGAGATGGAAAAATCCATAAATATCTGATTCGTAGGACTCTATTTCTGTTAGTCAGCATATCTGGTGGTCAGCTGATCGAAGGGAGCATCATATTCCCTTCACTGTTTATTAGGAATAGCGCTATACGCTTTGTGGTCACCATATCTGGCACTGCAGCTCAGTCCTGTTGACTTAAATGGGATGGAGTCGCACTGAGCTGTAATACCAGGCAGAGCCTCTACTAAAGTATGGCGCTGTGCTTGTTAAATAGGACGGAACACTCGTAGGAACATCATAGTTAGCCATTCCAACCTTAATGCCTCCAGGTGTTGCAAAACGACAACTCCCAGCATGCCCGGACAGCCTTTGGCTGTCCAGGCGTGCTGGGAGTAGTAGTTTTAGAACAGCTGGAGGCATACTGTTTGGGAAACACTGCCATAGGGTATCGGACTAGAGTCAACCCTACAGAAAGAGTGCTGCTTAGACAGTTTTGTGTCCCCTTAAGTTTATTGGTCGACGTGTTTTGAAATTGCACTAACTTCTTCAGCATTTTTTCATACATTTAATGTATTTACTTGATGTTTAAATTCTTACAATTTCTAAATGCATCTCCCAAAATTTCTACCACGTAAACCCTTCTTAATAGTCCAATCAAAGGCGCTGACTGGCTGACGTGTTTTGAGAGTAACCTCTCCTCTTCGTCAGGTCCCTGATATAGACCTGACGAAGAGAAGGGATTCCTCTCGAAACATGTTGTCCATAATACCATAATAATACAGCTTCTTTTTTATTATTTTACTACTTGTCCGGTATAGGTTCATTCCTGTTGCCACCATTTGGTGCCAGTAGTATCTGTGTACCCTCTACAACCAGTTAATTGTCTCCAAGCTTCTGATGTAGGAGATCAGGCAAACTTTGTCTACCTCCCCCGAGGTTTATCATCCACCAATGACTCTGGAATGTATCGTAGAGGATGTAACTTGGATGACATTAGGTAGGAATGTATGGATGATATTAGGTAGGAATGTATGGATGATATTAGGTAGGAATGTATGGATGATATTAGGTAGGAATGTATGGATGATATTAGGTAGGAATGTATGGATGACATTAGGTAGGAATGTATGGATGATATTAGGTAGGAATGTATGGATGATATTAGGTAGGAATGTATGGATGATATTAGGTAGGGATGTATGGATGATATTAGGTAGGAATGTATGGATGATATTAGGTAGGAATGTATGGAGGAGCATTTACCTTGGGGGAAGGCGGGAAATGGGTACAGTATATTATATTATGTGATATAAAGAAGACTATTATAGGATGAAACCTCACTTAAACAACCCATAAGCAATCAGACATCTTATCCCTTTGGGTAGGGGATACACTGTCTAGGGGCGGAGTACCCATTTAAAGCGGTACTCCACTGGAAAACATCTTTTTTTTTTTTTTTGGGGGACTGTCCAGAGCAGGATAGGTTTGCTATGGGGATTTTCTCCTACTCTGGACAGTACCTAAAATGGACAGAGATGTCAGCAGAGAGCACTGGTTTTTTTTTGACAGAAAATAAATTCAAAAAGAAGAGAACTTACTCTGTAGTATACAGCAGCTGATAAATTCTGGAAGGATTAAGATTTTTAAATAGAAATAATTTACAAATCTGTTTAACTTTCTGGCACCAGTTGATTTAAAATAAAAAATGTTTTCCAGTGGAGTGCCCCTTTAAAGGCTTATGCGCACTATGAAAATGCGGATTCCGCCTCTTTTATGGGATTCCACACTCCTATTCACACTTCTGAATTTCTGCATGCGGATTCCGCGTGGATTCCACACCAATTACGCACAAAGGCCGACATTTATCATAGTCTTTAGACGGTTTTCTGTCTAGAAAAGGCGCAATAAAGGCGCAAGCAGGGTTTAATTGCACCTTTTTTGCGCCTTTTGGTTTACACATTTCTGCAGATTTTGAGTTGCAATCCACTGATATTGGCAATACACATGATATGGAAGGGTTTTATGAACTGCGCCTTTTTGTGAAAAGGCACAAAAAAAGGCGCAAAACCACTGAAAAGTCTCTAAGACTACACCAGCCCAGACTTAGTTTAGCTTTTTGGTGCATGTGAAGAGAGAAATTTCAGAAAATGTGACCTGCACAAAATGTATCTAATACTCTAGGACCATTTAATAAATTTGGTGATGCTACACATCACCAGCACACAAAAGGTGTAAAAAAAATGCTTCACTTACACCTACAATGATAAATGCTTCACTTACACCTACAATGATAAATGCTTCACTTACACCTATAATGATAAATGCTTCACTTACACCTACAATGATAAATGCTTCACTTACACCTACAATGATAAATGCTTCACTTACACCTACAATGATAAATGCTTCACTTACACCTATAATGATAAATGCTTCACTTACACCTACAATGATAAATGCTTCACTTACACCTACAATGATAAATGCTTCACTTACACCTATAATGATAAATGCTTCACTCACACGTACAATGATAAATGCTTCACTTACACCTATAATGATAAATGCTTCACTTACACCTACAATGATAAATGCTTCACTTACACCTACAATGATAAATGCTTCACTTACACCTACAATGATAAATGCTTCACTTACACCTACAATGATAAATGCTTCACTTACACCTACAATGATAAATGCTTCACTTACACCTACAATAATAAATGCTTCACTTACACCTACAATGATAAATGCTTCACTTACACCTACAATGATAAATACTTCACTTACACCTACAATAATAAATGCTTCACTTACACATACAATGATAAATGCTTCACTTATACCTACAATGATAAATGCTTCACTTACACCTATAATGATAAATGCTTCACTTACACCTACAATGATAAATGCTTCACTTACACCTACAATGATAAATGCTTCACTTACACCTTCAATGATAAATGCTTCACTTACACCTACAATAATAAATGCTTCACTTACACCTACAATGATAAATGCTTCACTTACACCTACAATGATAAAACCGGCCAAAATCCGCACAAGCCAGAAACTACCCATATAAATGCGGAAGCGGAGTTGGAGCAGATGTGCGGAAATTCTGCTGTGTGAATAGACCCTTAGTCTCTGAATAGGGTTGAGCCTTTTCATAGCAGAGGACAGTCCTTGCTGCTGACTAGTGATGAGCGGCATAGGCCATATTAGATTTTGCGATATTTCGCAAATATATGGACGAATATTCATCATATGTTGGTGAAACTTGAATATTCATTTTTGTTTTTGCGCATATGTGAAAATATATGCGCATATGTGAAATTATATGTGCATATTCGCGAATATTGAGCCCTCCCTGCAGATGTTGCAAAACTACAACTCCAGCATGCACGGACAGCCGTTGGCTGTCCGTGCATGCTGGGAGTTGTAGTTTTGCAACATCTGGAGGTCCGCAGGTTGGAGATGACTGCACTAGCCCATTAGTTCCCTATACCATTAAAGAAGGGAGGGCTCAATTTTCGCGAATATGCGCATATGGGAAGAGCAGAAAGGGATGCAGTGATCACTGTGATGTGCAAATCATGAAAAGCAGAAGACTTGAAAAAAGCTGCACTCACCCGCTGAGAAGTATTTGCCAAACGATGCTTTATTCCAAGTGTCCATACAGCAGATGGCAAGTCAATAGCTAGAGGTGCGGGGAGCGAGAGCCAAAGCTCTCAGGTGCGGGGGGGCGTACCACTAGACATCACTGTGATGCGTACTGCGAACAAAGAAAACATTTTTTTTCTTTTAAAAAGCAAATATTCATAATTGCGAATCTATAGTGCTATATTCACAATATTCGCAAATTCGCAAATATGCAATATTCACGATTAAAATTTGAATTTCGAATATTTGTGAGCAACACTAGTGCTGACCAATGGGGTGGCAGTTCCTATGTTATCTATAAGCTCTTTATGCTCTAACTAATTTTTTTCGCACAGTTACCACCTGCAGTATAGATGTCATTGTCAACAAGCCGCTCGCTTTCCTGCCATTATCTGTTTTTACAGCAGATGAATAGCATTCTGCTTCCCACACGCTGCTTGTTGCATAATACATATCATTGCACGCGTGTTGCACAAAGCACTTCCTGCATCAGGATGAGTGGGTGCGTCACGTACTTCAGTAGTTAGAAAGAATTTGTTCTCGTAGTGGTTTTTTTATTTTTTTTTTATCCACACAATGTGAAAACACAAACACGAGTATCTTGCTCATCCAATGCCTGGTCTATGCAGGGAAGTTATGCATACATAGGGAAAAATGGAAGGAAATACGAGAAATACCCACTGCGGGCTGGAACACTGATAAGGCTCCTTAAGGAGCAGTGAAAATATTGGATTTCTGTCATTTTTTTTATTTATTTATTTTTTTGCATAGGTCAAATTTGCTGACGCTTTGCAGAAATGCTATATGCTTGTATATGATCAATGCAATCCACACGTGAGCTAGACCTGCTCCATTATCGTGAAGAGAGGCTTAACCACAGCAAATAATTCCCCTCTAGGACAGGTAATGGAGCACAAACAGCTACATATTAAAGGGGTACTCCGTTGGAAAACGTTTTTTTCTTTTCTTTTTAAAGTTAAACAGATTTGTAAATGACTTCTATTAAAACAATCTTAATCCTTCCAGTACTTATTAGCTGCTGAATACTACAGGGGAAATTCTTTTCTTTTTGGAACACAGAGCTCTCTGCAGACATCACGACCACAGTGCTCTCTGCTGACATCATGACCACGGTGCTCTCTGCTGACATCTCTGTCCATTTTAGGAACTGTCCAGAGCAGCATGTGTTTGCTATGGGGATTTTCTCCTACTCTGGACAGTTCTTAAAATGGACAGAGATGTCAGCAGAGAGCACTGTGGTCATGATGTCAGCAGAGAGCTCTGTGTTCCAAAAAGAAAAATAATTCCCTCTGTAGTATTCAGCAGCTAATAAGTACTGGAAGGATTAAGATTTTTTAATAGAAGTAATTTACAAATCTGTTTAACTTTCTGGTACCAGTTAATAAAAAAAAAAAAAAAAAAATTCCACCGGAGTACCCCTTTAAAGAATTGTCAGAAGGTGGAGGAGATGTTTTTAGGCTTTTCATAACTCTAGACCTCCACATTTCAATAAACAAGTGACCTTCAGACCATAAGGACTCAATGTGAGGTCTTGTGGTTGGTTTCCTCTGATCTCGCTCAATACTAGGCATGTATGGTAATTTACTCACTGTACAGGTTTACAAGAACTTGAGGAATTGTATAAGGGACTCAGTGGGTAAATTCCCATCTTGCCTCCTTCTTCTGCCTGACTAGTGCTTTCTTAGCCAATAGATATCTCTCCTGATCCCCCCATAAGCATGCATGCTCCGGTTGGCCCAAGTGTACATGTGATCTTAAAGTGTACTCCGCCAGAAAACATCTTATCCCCTATAAAAAGGATGTCTGATCACGGTGGTCCCGCCACTGGGGACCCTCTTGCTCTCCTGGTCAGCAGCCATGGTGGCGTCCAGAACACGGAAGCTCCAAGCTTCAAGTTTGTGAGGTCACGCCGCGCGCCCTCCATTCATGTATTTGGGAGGGGGCATGACGGCTAGTACATAGCCATCACGCCTCCTCCCATAGACATGAATTATGGGTCGTGGTGGCTGTAGTCACCAGTCCCCTGGCACCGAGTGGAGTTCACGAATGACTAGAGTGCCACAGCGGAGATCATGGGGTGCCCTTAGCAGCGGGACACCTGCGATTTTTATCCCCTATCCTTTGTTTTACGGAGGAGTACCCCTTTATCTGGAAAAGAAAAGGTGTTAGATTCCAATGGTGGCTTATTTCCAGGGCACAAGTTCTGCAGGAATGCCTGGAAATGGAGTTCCTGCACTTTTTTTCACAATAGGCTGTTCGGGTATGCTGGAAGCTGTAGTTTTGCATCAGCCAGAGGAAAACTGGTTGGGAAACAATGCATTAGGTCGTCTGTAGTGTTGGGAAGTTCAGTTTCTTGAAACCAAAGACTATGCAGATAACACCAAAAAAGCATTTCAGGGTTTAAGTCCTCTTCATCAGTTGCCATTACCAATGATGGGTACCTGATGAAGGAAGAATAAACCCTGTAACACGTCACTGGTATTATCTGTCGAATCCATTCACATCAGGTCAATGTTTCCCAACCAGAGTGCCTCTGGCTGTTGCAAAGGCTGTCCAGGCATGCTGGGAAATGTAGTTTTGCAACAGCAGGAGGCACTTTGGTTGGAAAACATTGACCTAATGTTGCGGGGGGGGGGGGGGGGTTATGGGTTCAGTTTCTTCAAACCAAAGACTATGCATACAACACCAAAAAAGCATTTCAGGGTTTAAGTCCTCTTCATCAGATGACAATACCAATGATAGGTACCTGATGAAGGCGGAATAAACCCTGAAACATGTCACTGGTATTATCTGTCAAATCCATTCACATCAGGTCAATGTTTCCCAACCAGAGTGCCTCCGGCTGTTGCAAAACTACATTGCCCAGCATGCCCGGCTGTCCGGGCATGCTGGGAAATGTAGTTTTGCAAAAGTCGGAGGCACTTTGGTTGGGAAACATTGATTTAATGTTGGGGTGAGGGGGGGGGGGTGGGGGGGGGTCAGTTTCTTGAAACCAAAGACTATGCAGATAACACCAAAAACACATTTCAGGGTTTAAGTCCTCTTCATCATATACCAATACCAATGATAGGTACCTGATGAAGGGGGAATAAACCCTGAAATATGTCATTGGTGTTATCTGCTGAATCCATTCACTTTCGGTCAGCGTTTTCCATCCAATGTGCCTCCCTGGTGCTGTCCAAATGCCCAACTATTCAAGATGTTGATAGCCATATATGATCTCAATAACCCAACACCCCCCCCCCCCCTTTCTTCCCAATAAAATCGATTGTTTTTATTCTAACAGATCATTTCCTTCCAACTCTTTTGCTCCATTATTAGAATTATGCTTTCTACTCTTCCCATTTGTGCTAATTGTTAAGGAACAACAAAAGCCATCTCCTCTCCTCTTATTTTCTTTTCTTATTACATCGTAACAATGTTGCGCATTTCTCTATAGTGCGGGTAATGTAATTTCACAAAAATGCCAAGATAAGGAACGATACATAAAACGATGAGGCGGATAAGTATCTAGGACTCGTGTTCCTCCTATAATAACCGCCCTTATAGCAATAATTGCAGCACTTATCTCCTGAGATATGGCCGGCCTCATATGTTATTACCCGTAAAGATAGTCGCCATAGGAAGCGTTGACCTGAACCTTCCATTAATGAATGTGCCAGGAGATGGTGCCATGTATACACCTCATGGAGCATCCAGCTCCCACCTAGTAGATCATTTTCACTGATGAATGGCCGGAGAACATCCGTCTTTTTCTCCCCGTGTACATGGCGTCACCTATTATTCTGACCCAAAATACATTATAAATTATATTGTCTTTTTTCTCAATTTTATTTCATTTAAAGGGGTACTCCGGTCAATTTAATTTAAATTTTTTTTTTTTTTAAATCAGTGGTCTCCAAACTGCGGCCCTCCAGATGTTGCAAAACTACAACTCCCAGCATGCCCGGACAGCCAACGGCTGTCCGGGCATGCTGGGAGTTGTAGTTTTGCAACATCTGGAGGGCCGCAGTTTGGAGACCACTGATTTAAATTAACTGTTGCAAGAATATTAAACAGATTTGTAAATTACTTCTATTAAAAAATCTTAATCCTTCCAGTACTTATCAACTGTTGTATGCTCCACAGGAAGTTGTGTAGCTCTTTTCTGTCTGTCCACAGTGCTCTCTGCTGACACCTCTGTACATGTCAGGAACTGTCCAGCGCAGGAGAGGTTTGCTATGGGGATTTGCTCCTATTCTGGACAGTTCCTGACACGGACAGAGGTGGCAGCAGAGAGCACTGTGGTCACACAAAAAATAATACACAACTTCCTCTGTAGTATTCAGCAGTTTATAAGTCCTGGAAGGATTAAGATTTTTTTTTTTTTTTTTTTTTTTTTTTTTTTTTTATAGAAGTCATTTACAAATCTGTTTAACTTTCTGGAGCCAGAAAAAAAATAAAAAATAGTTTTCCACCCGAGTTCAAACGTATTCACACGTACAGTATTCTGCGCAGATTTGATGCGCAGGATTTTCTGCTGCAGATTTCAATGTAAACTAAATGACTGAGCATCAAATCCTGCGTATAAAATCTGCACAGGGTACTGTACGTGCGAATAGACCCTAAAGGAACATTTTACATTTTACAATGGTAAATTATAAATCATAAAATGCATAAAATGAACACATAAAATGTCAATAAATAAATACATACGGTAATTAATAAAAAAATAAAATAAAAAATATATATGAATTCAACAGACATGGTCGCACATCCACCATTTGTAATTTGATCTATTTGCTTCTCAGCATAAATTCAAAAACTAACAGGTTGTTATTATGCATTTTGATCAGAAAGTACAAGCCCACTCGCCACGTCAAGGCCACCTATTTAGAGTGGGTCCCTAACGTCCCTAGCATAAAATGGCGTAGCACTGGGCGGCGACCACCACTGTCGCAACACCAGCGTCCACAGGGGGAACGACGCACTGGCAGAGCGGCCCCAATGCCACTCAGACCAGTCCCAGGGCCGCGCCTCCCCACAGACACGGCGCCATAGCAGCAATGGACGCCGCACAGCACCACACCAGTGTGTATACTAACAACCTGCTGGTTTTAGAATTTATGCTGAGAAGCAAATAGATCAAAATACAATTTGTGGATGTGCGACCATGTCTGTCTTCTCTACTTGAATTCACATATATATATATATATATATATATATATATATATATATATATTCATGATTGTATCATTTGACCTATATTCATCTTATATTATTGGGAACCAGCTTTACATATGGCCGTCCATTGCAAAATGTAGTAAACTTTGGGGGGCGATTGATCAAAAACTGTACAGAGGAAGAGTGGTGCAGTTGCCCAATGGCAACCAATCAGATCGCTTCTGAAAGAAGCGATCTGATTGGTTGCCATGGGCAACTGCACCACTCTTCCTCTACACAGGTTTTGATAAATCTTCCTTGATCGGTGACCTCTAGAGGCTGGGAGGAATGATTGCACTGCTTTATAAGTGGGGGGAAAGCACATTCGTCATTGTTTTAAAGGGGTACTCCAGTGAAAAATTTTTTTTTTTTTTTTTTTTAAATCAACTGGTGCCAGAAAGATAAACAGATTTGTAAATTACTTCTATTAAAATTTTTTAAACCTTCCTGTACTTATTAGCTGCTGAATACTACAGAGGAAATTCTTTTCCGTTTGAAACACAGAGCTCTCTGCTGACATCACGAGCACAGTGCTCTCTGCTGACATCTCTGTCCATTTTAGGAACTGAAAAGATATATCACAACAAGCTCCTCTATCCATTCCTTTCAGGTATAAAACAGAAAAAACAATCCTAAGATCCATCTGAATAGTTTGTTTCCTTCCACTTGAAGGGGTTATCCATGAAAAAACGTTATATATATATATATATATATATATATATATATATATATATATATATATATAGATATATATATATATATATATATATATATATATATATATATATATATATATATATATATATATATATATCAACTGGCTCCAGAAAGTTAAACAGATATGTAAATTACTTATTAAAACATCTTAATCCTTTCATTACTTATGAGTTTCTGAAGTTAAGGTTATTCTTTTCTGTCTAAGTGCTCTCTGATGACATGTGTCTTGGGAACCGCCCAGTTTAGAAGAGGTTTGCTATGGGGATTTGCTTCTAAACTGGGCGGTTCCTGAGACACGTGTCATCAGACAGAAAAGAACAACCTTAACTTCAGAAGCTCATAAGTACTGAAAGGATTAAGATTTTTTAATATAAGTCATCTACAAATCTGTTTATCTTTCTGGAGCCAGTTGATATATATAAAAAAAAGTTTTTTTCCTGGATAACCCCTTTAAGACAAATTAGATTGATTCTAGAAGAAAATGGTTAATTTAAAATATTCCTCAAAGACATTAAAGGGGCACTCCGGAGGGGGAAAAAGTCAAGTCAACTGATGCCAGAAACTTAAATAGATTTATTCATAACTTCTATTTAAAAATCGTAATCCTTCCAGTACTTAACAGCTGTTGTATGCTCCACAGGAAGTTGTGTATTTCTTTCCAGACTGACCATAGTGCTCTCTGAAGCCACCTCTGTCCATGTCAGGAACAGTCCAGAGCAGGAGCAAATCCCCATAGCGAACCGCAGTTCCGTACACAGACAGAGGTGTCAGCAGAGAGCACTGTGGTCAGACTGGAAAGAACTACACAACTTCCTCTGGATCATTCAACAGCTGATAAGTCTTTTACATAGAAATAATTTACAAATATTTTTAACTTTTTGCCACCAGTTGATTAGAAAAAAAAAAAATGTGTTTGCCACCGGAGTACCCCTTTAAACTTCCTGCGATGGAGAGAACAGAATCCTTAAAGGGGTACTCCAGGGAAAACTTTTAATTTTTTTTATTTTTTTTTTTAAATCAACTGGTGCCAGAAAGTTAAACAGATTTGTAAATTACTTCTATTAAAAAATCTTAATCCTTCCTGTACTTATTAGCTGCTGAATACTACAGCGGAAATAATTTTCCGTTTTAAACACAGAGCTCTCTGCTGACATCACGAGCGCAGTGCTCTCTGCTGACATCTCTGTCCATTTTAGGAACTGTCCAGAGTAAAAGGAAATCCCCATAGCAAACATATGCTGTTCTGGACAGTTTCTAAAATGGACAGAGATGTCAGCAGAGAGCACTGTGCTCGTGATGTCAGCAGAGAGCTCTGTGTTTCAAAAAGAAAAGAATTTCCGCTGTAGTATTCAGCAGCTAATAAGTACAGGAAGGATTAAGATTTTTTAATAGGAGTAATTTACAAATCTGTTTAACTTTTCGGCACCAGTTGATTAAAAAAAAAAAAAAAGTTTTTCACCGGAGTACCCCTTTAATACAGACCCAGAGGGCCCCCTGGCTACAAGTTGACGGTTCTGTCCCATTGGCTGGCCAGCGATGCATTCTAGCTGTGTTCTACGGAAAACGTGTAAAAAATCAAATAAAAATATGTTTTATTCCGAATTTATTTATTTTTTTTCTTCTGACAAGACTGTGTGAAGCGACTGAAGCGGGAGACCGAGAGTAAACATTTCATAGGAAAAAGTACATAAACCGCCGAGTTCTAATAAGCATAGAGAGAATGTGTTTGAAGGCGCGTTCTCCTCCAGAGCCTATCTGCCAAATATTAAAACTCATTACACGCCGATTGCCTCAACGTGCAAAATATAAAAAATAAAATAAAATAAAAATAAAGAAATATATAAAGAAAATAAAAAAATATAATATTAATAGTAAAACCTTCTGGGCTGGAAGAAACGGAATATTAAAGTATCATTAGGCTGCAAATGTTCCGGACTAAACAGTTTGTAAACATCGGGGGAAGGGCGGTCGGGCGGTCGGGCGGTTTCGGATAATTTGGGAGACCATGTGTGTAGGAGGACAATAGCGGATGACGATACATCTTGTGTTCGCAGTTCCTCCGGTTTCCTCCCGTACTCCAAAACATAAATGTTATCCTGTTAAATGTGACTTGCATGCTGGGAGTTGTAGTTTTGCAACAGCTGCGGGTTGTGCGCCCATTGATCCAATGCAGGGGTCTCCAAACCGTGGCCCTCTAGATCTGCTTTTTTGTGTGCCTCCAGCTGTTGCAAAACTACAACTCCCAGCATGCCCGGACAGCCGTTGGCTGTCCGGGCATGCTGGGAGTTGTAGTTTTGCAACAGCTGGAGGCACACTGGTTTGAAAACGCTGCTTTAAAGGGGTATTCCCCTGGAAAACATTTATTTATTTATTTATTTATTTATTTTTAAAATCAACTGATGCCAGAAAGATAAACAAATTTGTAAACGACTTCTAATAAAAAAAAAAATCTTAATACTTCCAGTACTTCCAGTAATTTTCTATCACTACCACAGTGCTCTCTGCTTTCACCTTTGTCCATTTTAGGAACTGTCCAGAGCAGGAAAGGTTTGCTATGGGGATTTGCTCCTACTCTGGACAGTTCCTAAAATGGACAGAGGTGGCAGCAGAGAGCCAGAAAGGAAATTCTAAAAGAAATGAACTTCCTCTGGAACATACAGCAGCTGATAAGTACTGGAGGGGGTAAGATTTTTTTTAACAGAAGAAATTTACAAATCTGTTTAACTCTCTGGCAACAGCTGATTATAAAAAAAAAAAATGTATTTCACTGGAGTACCCCTTTAAGCCCAAAGGAAGGACAAACCTCCAGCCATGGTTCCCTAGACGTTTGCTTCACAGTAGTTTTTTTTTTCCGGGCACATTGGGAGTTGTAGTTTTGCAACATCTGAAGGTCCACAGTTTGGCGTCCACTGTCCTAGGGAAAAGGGACCCATTTTACTTTCTTTTAACTCTTGGAATCAATAAAGCCACATACTGTAAACATGAATCATTTTAAATAAAATATAATGCTGGGAGTTGTAGTTTTGGAACAGCTAAATGGCCACAGGTTGAATGCCCTTTGGTCTAATGCAGTGGTCTCCAAACTGTGGCACTCCAGACGTTGAAAAACTACAACTCCCAGCATGTCCAGACAGCAATTAGCTGTCCCGGCATGCTGGGAGTTGTAGTTCTACAACAGCCAGAGACGCACTCTTTGTCAAACAGGTCTGTAGATGTTGCAAAACTACAACTCCCAGTGTGTCTGGACAGTAATTAGCGGTCAGGGCATACTGGGAGTTGTAGTTTTGCAACGGCAGGAGGGCCGCAGGTTGGACGTTCATTGGTCTAATGCAGTGGTTTCCAAACTGTGGCCCTCCAGATGTTGCAAAACTACAACTCCCAGCATGTCCAGACAGCAATTGGCTGTCCAGGTATGCTGGGAGTTGTAGTTCTACAACAGCCAGAGTGTTGCAGGTTTGACACCCATTAGTCCAATGTATTTGGGGACTTCCCGATTCCCGCTTGCGGAGCAGAAGATCGGGCATATAGGATTTCTACTGGCCAATCTTTTAGTCATCTGAGAGATAATCTAGCACCAGAGGAGTCTGGCAGCAGCTCACCCCTCTCCTCTCATTTAGAATATATGTACGCTCTTTTGAGTCTACCGCTCATGTGCATGAAGAGATAAGGAGAGAGTGCAGTCGACTGCGACAGATATCTTTACAGTGCCATCAGGATAGAGAAGACAATAGGCGGTCATCCTCCCCCTCCCTGTAGATAGAAAAGACAATAGGAGCTCAGCCTCTTTGTGGATAGAGAAGACAAAAAGAGATCATCTTTCCCCTCCCTGTACATAAGGAAGACAATAGGAGCTCAGCCTCCCCCTCCCTGTAGATAGAGAAGACAATAGGAGGCCATCCTCCCCTTCCCTGTAGATAGAAAAGACAGTAGGAGCTCAGCCTCCCTGTAGATAGAAAAGACAATACAAGCTCAGCTTTTCCCTCCCTGTAGATAAGAAAGACAATAGGAGCTCAGCCTCCCCCTCCCATGTAGTCAGGTGGTCACAGAGCATGATTACAAACCCGCCCCATACAAACAATAAGGTCTGGCGATGTTTATTGTCATACATAATATCTCTACATGCTGCTGAAAAAAAAGCTCCGGCAAGATGGCTGCTCTTATAATAATGTACAAAAAATAAGATATGAAAAAAAAAAATTACAATCAGAAAATTAAAAAAAATGAGATCGACAGAACATATTTCAGTAATGAGTGAAAGAAATACAAATCTAGGCGATACATTCTGATTAAGGCTATGCGTGTTCCTGCCTCTGGATGACGCCCTAGGCCGCCTCCTACTCTGCATCCCCCACATCTCGGCTCCGCATAGGCGGAACAATAATCTGGACCAAGGAGTAGAAATTGGAGTCTGGGGATTTTCACTTAAAGGGGTACTCCGGTGGAATTATTATTATTATTATTATTATTATTATTATTATTATTATTATTATATATTTTTTTTAAATCAACTGGTGCCAGAAAGTTAAACAGATTTGTAAATTACTTCTATTAAAAAAAATCTTAATCCTTCCAGTACTCATTAGCTGCTGAATACTACAGAGGATATTTTTTTTCTTTTTGGAACACAGAGCTCTCTGCTGACATCATGACCACAGTGCTCTCTGCTGACATCTCTGTCCATTTTAGGAACTGTCCAGAGCAGCATATGTTTTCTATGGGGATTTTCTCCTACTCTGGACAGTTCTTAAAATGGACAGAGATGTCAGCAGAGAGCACTGTGCTCATGATGTCAGCAGAGAGCTCTGTGTTCCAAAAAGGAAACCATTTCCTCTGTAGTATTCAGCAGCTAATAAGTACTGGAAGGATTAAGATTTTTTTATTAGAAGTCATTTACAAATCTGTTTAAAATTTCTGGCACCAGTTAATTAAAAAAAAAAAAAAAAAAAAAAAAAAAAAGGTTTTCCATGGGAGTACCCCTTTAATTTGCATTTCTTGGGTGACAAAATGCAACAGGAAAAATGATACATCAATAGATTATTCCAGTGTTTCCCAACCAGGCTGCCTCCAGGTGTTGCAAAGCTACAACTCCCAGCATGCCCGGACAGCCAACGGCTGTCCGGGCATGCTGGGAGTTGTAGTTTTGCAACAGCTGGAGGCACCCTGGTTGGGAAACACTGTATTATTCTCTTAGAATCGTTGAACCTGCTGAATCTATTCAGTTATTAAATCCTTACGGCCGGAGGAAGGGGAATTGTTTTGTAAATTGAAGAAAACTTTTGTCGCCTCTTTTGCTTAGAATAACTTGAAATAACATAAAAATTATTCTCTGTTACATTAAATGTTATATTTCAAAGGGATGTATTTTAAATTTAATTTTTAATCTAATTTTATTTATTTATTTATTTATTTTTTTATTTATTTTTTGCCCCCCCCCCCAAAAAAAAATGTAATTAATTAATAAAATTAGATAAAAAATTAAATGTAAAATACATCCCTTTGAAATATAACATTTAATGTAACAGAGAATAATTTTTATGTAATTTCAAGTTATTCTAAGCAAAAAAGGCGACAAAAGTTTTCTTCAATGTACAAAATTCTGTAAAAAAATAAAGCATAAAAAAAAATTAAAAAGAAATTTCGGGAGTTTTAAGTAAATTCCGGACAACTGACAAACTGCTATTTTGTGTTTCTGACAATACTAAGAAGAGAGGAAGAAAAGTTTCGACTAAAACAAAGGATTTTTTGGACCGAAGATATATTTATATAGATATATTTTTTATGTCAAGAATTTGCGCTGCCTGAATCGCCTTCGTCTTCTTTCGCTTTTCATACTGTGCAAATGTCTAAAATCTGCTGAATCATCCATTCCGGCGGTTGGCATATAGGATAATGAGGATACAACTGTCAGCCGCCTCAGATCATGTTCTGATACATTGTATCCGATCCACTGGAAAAGCTTCACCTTTATGCAAACGCTCTCCAGAGCCCACGGAACGCCGCGATGTCTACCTTCCTAAAGGTACGAAATTAATGTCGTAAAAATGATTAGGGAAGTCGTCCTAATGAGAAGGAAAGTTGTTTAGTAAAAAAGAAAAAAAGAGAAAAAAAAAATCCTTAGGACCCATATTAAATAATTTAACGTTTTTGGAGTTAATAATTTACGAAAACACAAAGTGAAAAATCAGCAGGACTTGGGATGTTGGGAGTTTGATCTCATCGGAACGCCTTTGTAATGAGGTGGCGCGTGCCGCTTTGATGTATTTATAATGAGAATTTAGAGGATTCACTAATTATATCAAAACTGAGAGAAAAAAAAAATGTCCATATTGTTCCCCCCTCTCGTAATGGACCCAAATGGTTTTGCCTTGAGATATGGAAATAAGCGGAAAAAATTTCATGTTTGTGTTTAAGTGAAGCCGGAATAACCGACGCGCCAGGATTTAGGGCAAAAATATTCGATTTCCCTTTAAAAAGGGAAATTGAGACCCAGTCAGGCGGCTGATGGGTCAAAAACTGACCGGAAATAATGATGGTGGCAACTAGTTGGCATAATACTGGGTACGGTTACCCAGTGACAATCCTATGGGAAACGTAAGAGACTTTCTGCTGATAGTTAAAGGGGTACTCCGCTGCCCGAGCATTCGGAACATTTTGTTGTGGGCGGCGAGGTCATGACGTCACAACCCCCGCCGCCATCACCCAGCGTTCTAATCCAATGCTGGGTGCTGCGCAGAGATCGCGGGGGTCCCAGCTGCGGGACCCCCATGATCAGACGACATCTTATCCCTTATCCTTTGGATAGGGGCAGAGTACCCTTTAACCCTTGGCTGATCCATGACTGATCTGATCCATCATGGGCCTGCTAGGGGCCCCGGACTCAAGCACACTCTATACCCAGCAACCTGCATTGATCTGTATAAGTAATCTAGTGATTGCTCATAACAGCACCTAAGTATCACTGGCATAATACTGGGTACGTTTACCCATTGACAATCCTATGGGAAACGTAAGAGACTTTCTGTTGATATTTAAAGGGGTACTCCGCTGCCCCAGCATTTGGAACATTTTGTTCCAAACGCTTGGAGTGGGCGGCGAGGTCATGACGTCACAACCCCCGCCGCCATCACCCAGCATTCTAATCGAATGTTGGGTGCTGCACAGAGATCGCGGGGGTCCCAGTTGCGGGACCCCCACAATCAGACATCTTATCTTCTATCCTTTGGATAGGGGCAGAGTACCCTTTGGGCGGACCCATGACTGATCTGATCCATCATGGGCCTATTAAGGGCTGCCTGGGCATGCTGGGAGTTGTAGTTTTGCAACAGCTGGAGGCACCCTGGTTGGGAAATACCGGTCTGTAGTAAGGGTGTGTGAAGGGGTTAATGTAGAATTGTTTGAATACATTGTATCCTATGTTTCTGCATCATGTATAGAATCCCCCAACACTTGTATCCAGGATGATCATGTGATCCGGAGGGCGCAGATTCTCGGTGGCGGCTTTTATCAGTCCCTCGGCGGTTGTCACGTACGGAGCTCATTATCTAAGTAATGCGTTCTGAAAAGAGAGAAAATACAGAGGTGGCAGCAGAGAGCACTGTGGTCAGACAGAAAAGAAATTCTAAAAGAAAAGAACTTCCTGTGGATCATACAGCAGCTAATAAGTACTGGAAGGATTAAGATTATTATTTTTTTTTATAGAAGTAATTTACAAATCTGTTTAACTTTCTGTCACCAGTTGATTTAAAAAAAAAAAAAAAAAAAAAAAAAAGAATAATAATGTTTTCCACCGGAGTACCCCTTTAATTTCTAAACTAACCCCAATTCCGGGAAGCTATTGATGCCAAAGAAGAAAAAATTTGTTTACAGTGGAATTTTCTTCTTGTTGACTATGTTTGTCTGTAGTAGTGTTTCACAACCAGGGTGCCTCCAGCTGCTGCAAAACTACAACTCCCAGCATGCCCAGGCAGCCTTCGGCTGCCTGGGCATGCTGGGAGTTGTAGTTTTGCAACAGCTGGAGGCACCCTGGTTGGGAAATACTGGTCTGTAGTAAGGATGCATGAAGGGGTTAATGTAGAATTGTTTGAATACATTGTATCCTATGTTTCTGCATCATGTATAGAATCCCCCAACACTTGTATCCAGGATGATCATGTGATCCGGAGGGCGCAGATTCTCGATGGCGGTTTTTATCAGTCGCTCGGCGGTTGTCACGTACGGAGCTCATTATCTAAGTAATGCGTTCTGAAAAGAGAGAAAATACAGAGGTGGCAGCAGAGAGCACTGTGGTCAGACAGAAAAGAAATTCAAAAAGAAAAGAACTTCCTGTGGATCATACAGCAGCTAATAAGTACTGGACGGATTAAGAATTTTTTTATAGAAGTAATTTACAAATCTGTTTAACTTTCTTCCACCAGTTGATTAAAAAAAAAAAAAAATGTTTTCCACCGGAGTACTCCTTTAATTTCTAAACTAACCCCAATTTCGGGCAGACATTGATGCCAAAGAAGAGACATTTTTTTTACTATGGAATTTTCTTCTTGTTGACTATGTTTGTCTGTAAAAGTGTTTCCCAACCAGGGTGCCTCCAGCTGCTGCAAAACTACAACTCCCAGTGCTGGAAGTTGTAGTTTTGCAACAGCTGGAGGCACCCTGGTTGGGAAATACCGGTCTGTAGTAAGGATGCATGAAGGGGTTAATGTAGAATTGTTTGAATACATTGTATCCTATGTTTCTGCATCATGTATAGAATCCTCCAACACTTGTATCCAGGTTGATCATGTGATCCGGAGGGCGCAGATTCTCGATGGCGGCTTTTATCAGTCGCTCGGCGGTTGTCACGTACGGAGCTCATTATCTAAGTAATGCGTTCTGAAAAGAGAGAAAATACAGCGGCTATAGGGCCGCGACTTCTGGATGGGAGCGCGACGCCTGAAGATGATAGTACGCGCCCCCCCACGTAAACGTTATAATAAGCTCCCCTTTTGATTAGGTGTCACCGGAAAATCTCCAAAGGCCCCAAAACAGGCGAATGTGCGCGTTACGTATAGGAGACGTTCCTCATCGTCTCCCCCTAATATCTTCAATCTAATTGCATTTAGTTTGTTAATAAAAATCAGATTATAATTGTAAAACCCATTAGATGCATTATACCGCGCTGTACCGGATTTGTGTCAACACCGTATTAAATGGAATTATTTGCTGCTATTACAGCCGGGATTTCTGCGTTCAGACAAAGCGTCGGATATAATTGGTAACAGTAAATACTGGAATAAACACATAAGAGACGCTGTATAGCACTATCCACCGCGTGTCCGGAGCCCTGTATACTGTATTATGCATAGTGTTGAGCACCAATATTCGAAATGTGAATTTTTACCGTGATTTCGTGAATATTTAGAATATAGTGATAGATATTCGCAATGACAAATATTTTATTTTTTTATATTTTTTCATGCAAATTTTTTATATATATTCGTAATGACAAATATATATATATTTTTTAATGCAAATTTTTATTCAAATTTATGCGACTATCGGCACTTCCAGACTGGACCCCGATCCCTCCCTTTTTTTAAGTGAAAGATATAATTGCGCATACGCACTATGCAAATTTTATTACAAATTTTCGCATAAAAAAAAAAAAAAGAACAAACATGGCGAATATGCGAATTTCATGAACATAGGATGAATAGTCGTCCATATATATTCGTGAAATATCGCAAATTCGAATATGGCCCCTGCCGCTCATCACTATATGCATACATATGGCGGCCTCTGATCCTTCCGGTTCCAGTTGTCTTCCCCCATTATGTGGTACCGCTACATGTGTCATACAGTGTCAGTATTATCACATTATTCAACTAACTCAAAGGAGATACTATAGTGCTGGGGTTATAGGCACCACCCAAATGTAGTCATGATGTGGCGGTACTATTTATTTGGTAATATTGGTCTGTGCACAGTGATTTTTTTATTAAGTGACTGTATAGTGGTATTATTGAGTCATGTTGGTGGTCATGGTGTTGCGGTATTATTTTGTCCATACATAGCAGTATCTTTGGTAATATTAGTCTGCATACAGTGTTTGTTTTTATTTTAATCAGTAACAGTATGGCAGTAATATTAAGTCAGTATGTAATGGTCATGGTGTGGCGGTATTATTTTGCATATATATATATATATATATATATATATATATATATGTGGCGGTATTATTTTGCATATATATATATATATATATATATATATATATATATATATATATATTAAATAATACCGCCACACCATGACCATTACTGTTACTGAAAACGCTTCATAGAGACTAATATTTCCAATTATACTGATATATCAGTATGATTGGAAATATTAGTCTCTATAAAGTGTTTTCAGTAACAGTATAACAGTAATATAAAGTCACTATGTAGTGGTAATGATGTTGCAGTATTATTTTGTCCTTGTATAGTGGTATCATTGGTAATATTGGTCTGTGTACAATGTTTGTTTTGTTCAGTAACAGTATGACAGTAATATTAAGTCGGTACATGTCGGTCATGGTGTTGCGGTGTTATTTCGTCCATACATAGCAGTATCATTGGTAATATTGGTCTTTTGCAGTGTTTATTTTATTTTTTATTCATTAACAGTATGACAGTAATAAGAAGTAGTTACATAGTAGTCATGGTGTGGCGGTATTCGGTATTATTCGTAATATTGGTCTGTGTGTAATAATTTTTATTCATTCAATAACAGTATGGTGATATTATGTAGTGGTTATGGTGTTGCAGTATTATTTTGGCCTTGTATACCAGTAGCATTGGTAATATTGGTCTGTGCATAGTTTATTTATTTATTTATGTATTTACTTATTTTTTTGTTTTGTTCTTTTATTCAGTTATAGTATGATAGTAATATTAATTTGGTATGTAGTGGTAATGGCGTGACAGTATTATTTCATCCTCATACGTATGGCAGTAATATAGATCATGTAATGTAAAGTGTTCATTCAGTAACATTATGGTGGTATCATTGAATCATCATATTTAGACATCATTGTGTGGCCGTATTAATTTGTTTTTGTATAGTCATGGATAATAATGGTATTTTTATTTAGTAGCAGTGGTAGTCATTATGTAGTGGTCCTAGGTTGGCGGTATTATTTGATATGTTTTAAAATGCACTTTTATTAGCTTTTAACAATGTGGGAATACAAAGCAAATAATGGCATTATGTGGACCTCATTATATTGATTGTAGTATATTGCATTTTGTTCACTGACAATATACAGTGGTCCCTCAAGTTACAATATTAATTGGTTCTGGGACACCCATTGTATGTTGAAACCATTGTACTGTACTGTAGGGGGCGCTACCAGACACCAGTCAGTACATACACTTCAGTAATACAGGTAAAGAGTACAGAACATGTAATACCTCCCTGTACTGTAGGGGGCGCTACCAGACTCCAGTCAGTGCATACACTTCAGTAATACAGGTAAAGAGTACAGAACATGTAATACCTCCCTGTACTGTAGGGGGTGCTACCAGACACCAGTCAGTGTATACACTTCAGTAATACAGGTAAAGAGTAATACAGAACATGTAATACCTCCCTGTACTGTAGGGGGTACTACCAGACACCAGTCAGTGCATACACTTCAGTAATACAGGTAAAGAGTACAGAACATGTAATACCTCCCTGTACTGTAGGGGGTGCTACCAGACACCAGTCAGTGTATACACTTCAGTAATACAGGTAAACAGTAATACAGAACATGTAATACCTCCCTGTACTGTAGGGGGTGCTACCAGACACCAGTCAGTGCATACACTTCAGTAATACAGGTAAAGAGTACAGAACATATAATACCTCCTGTACTGTAGGGGGCGCTACCAGACACCAGTCACTGCATACACTTCAGTAATACAGGTAAAGAGTACAGAACATATAATACCTCCTGTACTGTAGGGGGCGCTACCAGACACCAGTCAGTGCATACACTTCAGTAATACAGGTAAAGAGTACAGAACATATAATACCTCCTGTACTGTAGGGGGCGTTACCAGACACCAGTCAGTGCATACACTTCAGTAATACAGGTAAAGAGTACAGAACATATAATACCTCCTGTACTGTAGGGGGCACTACCAGACATCATTCAGTGCATACGCTTCAGTAATACAGGGGTTTTACCAGTAAAATATCCATTCTGATTGGTCAATTCTTCCAGCCATTGACACGTCACAGATCTGGACTGTCTGTATCATTGTATGTTGAGTCTGGTTTCAAGATACAATGGTCCAGAAAACACCAGAAAAGACCATCGTATGTTAAAACTATTGTATGTTGAGGCCATTGTAAGTTGAGGGATCACTGTATATAGGTAATATTTATTTTCTGTATGGCAGTAATATTTGTTTTTGCTTTACTGGTATTGTAACTATAAATGTATAGAAATATTTTTTTTGTGTATATGGGGGGGAGGGGGTATATTCCTTATGACTGGGGACTAGTAGCGCCCCTGGAAGCACTGGAGGACTGAAGGGGAGCGCTGCACTGAATGTTCTCTTGGTTCATTAATTCTGCATTTTTTTGGCCCAATGTATTATTTTACCCAGGCGCGCACTTTGTTTCACACCAGGGAGCCCCTCACTTCTATACACCCCGTCTTCAGTCGTCTCCAATGACCCACAGCTAATGGATACATTGACCCTTGTTGCTCCTGCATCATTTCCTAAACAGACGTCCTATTAATGAAGCGGCGTCGCCTCGTAAATATTACTCAGGTTTTACAATAAAGACATTCTGATTTCCTATCCGCGATGAAAGGTAAAATACAGAACTAATGACCTATAAAAAATAATCGCATTTTAAGTGCCGTTATGTACGGAAAAAAGAGGAACGCGCTGTAGAAGATCAGTTAAATGAGCGCAATGCACCTCATTAAATTATACTGCTACAAACCGCTATGCGGGGCAACACATCATAAAATAGCTGCAGCTTTACTTATCTCCTACTGATCTGGTCTTATACTGCGGTCACATCCACAGCTGGATTCACAATTCTGCCGGCAAATATTAAGCAACAATATTACTGTCGCATAATATGAAAATGTGATGTTTATTAGAATATCTTAAAGGGGTTATCCAGGAATAGAAAAACAGAGGTAATTTCTTTCTTTTTTTTTTTTTAAACCACTCCCTGTCTGTCTCCAGGTTGGGTGTGGTTCTGCAGCTCAGTTCCATTGAAGTGAATGGAGCCAAGTTGTAATACCGCAGCCAACCTGGAGACAGACGGGGAGCAGTACTGAACATATGAAGGGACCATTTAGTATCAGGAATGGTATGCCACCAATGAGAGTAGACACGGGGGGCGAGAAGAAAGAGAAGAGAGAGAGAGAGGAAGAAGAGAGAAAGAAAAAAGAGAAGGGAGAGGGGCAACAGAAAATAGGTGACAAGAAAAGAAAGGGGGGGGGGGGAGTAAGATAGGACTAAAAGGCATACAATCTAGAATCGTAGAACCTCGTGGAATCGAGCGACTCCGGTATTCCAGGATTTTAGTTAGTGTAGTTCAGAATATAGTTCCTGTGCCTGTGTTTGATGTTGGTCTTGCATTTCTTTTAGATTTTTGCCCCGATGTTTGTTTTTAACAGCATAAAAAATTAGTGTTGTCTCAGGTTTTCCCAGGTTGCAGTGCGGCCCGAGACATTACATCACTAGTCAGGTGTTCAGTGGGAGCTTGGCAGTGCTTCAGTGGGTGAAGCGACCGCTGGATAGGAGGGCAATCATTCTGCAGGGAATTGTAGTTTTGCAACAGCTGGAGGAACCATTAGGGCTGCCATCAGAAAGTGTGGGGCCCCTTACACAGATTATGACCTGGGCCCCCAGTGACCCGCCGCTCAAGTCTGCCCCAGGGCCCGCCATGCAGTTTTATTGCACCAATATATATGGGGGAAATATTATCATTATAAATATTACCACCATGCTGTAACTGACCAAATCCTGTACACTGAGACCAATATTACCAATGATATCAGTATACAAGGAGGAATTATCACCATACATATTACTACCATACTGTTACTGACCAAATCCTGTATACTGAAACCAATATTACCAATTATATCAGTATACAAGGAGGAAATATCACCATGCATATTATCATCATACTGTTACAGACCAAATCCTATATACTAATACCAGTCATACCTTTTTGTACATAAATCACTATGCTTAAAATTCTCCTCTTCTCACCCCTATATGTTTTTTTATTTTATTTTTTTGTATACAGTGATGTATAAGGGCTAATTTTTTTGTGCTGTGATCTCTTGTTTTTATTGGTACCATTTTTGCTTTGGTGGGACTTTTTGATCACTTTTTATTAATCTTTTTATGGTGGCCAAAATACGGATTTCTGGACTTTGTTTTTTTTTTTTTTTTTTTTTTGACGCTTATACCATTGACCGTATGGTTTAATTAAGGTAATATTTTAATTGTTTAGACATTTATGCAGACGACGATAACATGTATATATTTTTGTTTAGATAATTGAATTTGAAAAGGGGGGGGGATTTTACTTATATTAGGGAAGGGGCTTGTTCACATTTATTACCATTTCCTGCATTTAGATGCTGTGATCAACTTTGATTGCGGCATCTAAAGGGTTAATGCCGGACATCTGCCTGATCAGCAAAGTCCAGCCTTAGCCGTTGGTCCTGGCTGCTGCGAGCAGACGGGACCCTTCGGGTATGAAGCATGGTCAGCTCCTGATCGTGCTTCAAGCTGCGTCCTTAAAGGGTTATGCAGTACAATTTATATTTTAGTCGGTCAGTATTGCTTTATATAGTTTGGGTAGACCCTTCTGTTAAAGGGGTACTCCGGTGGAAAACAATTTATTATCAACTGGTGCCAGAAAGCTAAACAGATTTGTAAAAAATAATTCTTCCAGTACTTATTAGCTGCTGTTTATTACAGAGAAAGTTATTTTCTTTTTTAATTTCTTTTCTGTCTGACCACAGTGCTCTCTGCTGACACCTCTGTCCATGTCAGGAACTGTCCAGAGCAGGAGAGGTTTGCTATGGAGATTTGCTCCTACTCTGGACAGTTCCTGACACAGACAGAGGTGTCAGCAGAGAACTGTGGTCAGACTGGAAAGTGGTCAAACTGGAAATATTCAAAAAGAAAAGAACTTCCTTTGGAGCATACAGCAGCTGATAGGTACTGGAAGGATTAAGATTTTTTTTAATAGAAGTAATTTACAAATCTTTCCATCTCTTTACTCATACATTCCCCTCCATTGTCAGTGCGTATTATTCCAGGCTTCCTATGAAACTTATTGCTTGTCATAGCTACAAACTCTTGAATTGAGGGGGTGGGGTGTGACATCACGAGGGGGCGGGGCTATGACATCACTAGCTCCTGGCAGCATGTGTACTGAATGGCACTGTTATGGGTGTACAGTGTACTGTATGGCACTATTAAGTTTGTATTGTATAGTGTTATGTTGTTTTGCTGTATGGTATTATCATTATATTATAATACTATTATGTGTGTACTGTATGGTGCCATTATATGTATGCTATATGACACTTTTTTATGTGTACCGTATGGCACTGTTATGTGTGTACTGTATGGTGCTATTATGTTTTTACTGTATGACACTATTATCTGTATATTGTATGGCATTATATGTATGCTATATGACACTTTTTTATGTGTACTGTATGGCACTGTTATGTGTGTACTATAAGGTTCTATTATGTTTGTACTGTAAGACACTATTATCTGTATATTGTATGGCATTATATGTATGCTATATGACACTTTTTTATGTGTACTGTATGCCACTGTTATGTGTGTACTGTATGGTGCTATTATGTTTGTACTGTAAGACACTATTATCTGTATATTGTATGGCATTATATGTATGCTATATGACACTTTTTTATGTGTACTGTATGGTACTATTATATGTATGCTATATGACACTTTTTTATGTGTACTGTATGGTACTATTATATGTATGCTATATGACACTTTTTTATGTGTACTGTATGGTACTATTATATGTATGCTATATGACACTTTTTTATGTGTACTGTATGGCACTGTTAGGTATGTACTATATGGCATTGTAACGTGTGTAATGTATAACACAGTTTTCTATACTTTGTCATTATCGTACAGTATATGAATGTATTCTGCAGTTAGAACAGTTATGTAGCACAGTATGGCAGCATTATATACAGATCAAAGACAACAATGTAATAACGTAACTCTTTAATATGCAGCAGTCATTTACAAAACTACAACTCCCAGCATGCCGTTGGCTGTCCAGGCATGCTGGGAGTTGTAGTTTTGCAACAGCTGAAGGCACCCTGTGAATGCAGCTCCGGATGTTACTGGGAAATAAAATATAATAACCAAAGGAAACCCTTGGCTTGTATATCTTTTCGGTTCGGATACAATGTATCACTTTCACCATTTTTCAGATTTTTTTGTCCTCCGCTGCCAACAGGGCAGTCATTTTGCGAAATCCTCGGAAACGGAGGGCAAAGCAATTACCATGGCGGAGATTTTCCCTATTATTTATGAAATGGAAAGTGCAGACAGCATGGCTGATAATGGAGGCGCGCCGCAGAACGCACGGTTTTCTAGGTATTTTAGTCGTTTTCTCTTTTTTTAGGATCAGGGTATTAATGATAAAGAACCCGAAGGCTCCTTTTATTTCCCAGTCTTATATCTCGCTGTGTTGTGGAGACTTTTGTCTCTGTATATTGTGTTATCGGGGGGACCGGGGCTTTATGGGACTCAATGGCGAGGACTGCGACAATGAAGCGATAAACTGAGCAAAACTCATCTGCAGGATTATTAGGGCTCCTGGTCTCGCTGCTTCTGTATTTGGTTCCATAGGATTAGGTTATAGGGCATCATTGTGGTCCCTGCCATACAGGCCTAGGGGGTCACTGCCTCCCCCAACTGCAGATTTAGGTCATTATACTTGGGGACATCCAGCACGCTCCCCCATATTGTGTGCCCCCACTAGTAGAAGCAGGGGCCTCCTCATCTCCCCCCTTATATTGTGAGCCCCCCAATAGTAGCATCAGGGGACTTCTCCTTTTCCCCCCTCCCCTCATATTGTGTGCTCCCAGTATTAGCAGCGGGGGCCTCCTCCTCTCCCCTACCTCCTTATTGTTTTCCCCCAGAAGAAGCCCATATTGTGTTCCCCCCAGAAGAAGCAGCAGGACCCCCCCCCCCTCTTCCATATTGTGAGCCCCCCAGTAGTAGCAGCAGGGCTTCCTTCTTTCCCCCTTCCCCCTATATTGTATTCCCTCCAGTAGTAACAGCAGGGGCCTCCTCCTCTCCCTCTCCCCCATATAATGTGCCCCCCAGTAGTAGCAGCAGGGGCCACCTCCTCTTGCCCCGTATTGTGGCCCTGCCCCCCCCCCCCCACAGTAGTAGCAGAAGGGGCCTCCTTCTCTTGCCCTTGCCCCTATATTGTGTGCACCCCAGTAGTAACAGCAGGGGCCTCCTCCTCTACCCCATATAATGTGCCCCCCAGTAGTAGCAGCCGGGGCCACCTCCTCTTACCCCCTATTGTACCCCCAGTAGTACAGTAGTATCAACAGAGGCCTCCTCCTCTCCCCCACATATTATGTGCCCCCCAGTAGTATCAGCAGGAGACTCCTCCTCTCCCCCACATATTATGTGCCCCCCAGTAGTATCAGCAGAGGCCTCCTCCTCTCCCCCACATATTTTGTGCCCTCCAGTATTATCAGCAGGGGACTCCTCCTCTCCCCCACATATTATGTGCCCCCCAGTAGTATCAGCAGGGGACTCCTCCTCTCCCCCACATATTATGTGCCCCCCCCAGTAGTATCAGCAGAGGCCGCCTCCTCTCCCCCACATATTATGTGCCCCCCAGTAGTATCAGCAGGGGACTCCTCCTCTCCCCACATATTATGTGCCCCCCAGTAGTATCAGCAGAGGCCGCCTCCTCTCCCCCACATATTATGTGCCCTCCAGTAGTTTCAGCAGGGGACTCCTCCTCTCCCCCACATATTATGTGCCCTCCAGTAGTATCAGCAGGGGCCTCCTCCTCTCCCCCACATATTATGTGCCCCCCAGTAGTATTAGCAGAGGCCTCCTCCTCTCCCCCACATATTTTGTGCCCTCCAGTAGTTTCAGCAGGGGACTCCTCCTCTCCCCCACATATTATGTGCCCTCCAGTAGTATCAGCACGGGCCTCCTCCTCTCCCCCACATATTTTGTGCCCACCTGTAGTATCAGCAGGGGACTCCTCCTCTCCCCCACATATTTTGTGCCCTCCAGTAGTATCAGCAGGGGACTCCTCCTTTCCCCCACATATTATGTGCCCTCCAGTAGTATCAGCAGAGGCCTCCTCCTCTCCCCCACATATTATGTGCCCTCCAGTAGTAGCAGCAGGGGACTCCTCCTCTCCCCCACATATTATGTGCCCTCCAGTAGTATCAGCAGAGGCCTCCTCCTCTCCCCCACATATTATGTGCCCTCCAGTAGTAGCAGCAGAGGACTCCTCCTCTCCCCCACATATTATGTGCCCTCCAGTAGTATCAGCAGAGGCCTCCTCCTCTCCCCCACATATTATGTGCCCTCCAGTAGTAGCAGCAGAGGACTCCTCCTCTCCCCCACATATTATGTGCCCTCCAGTAGTAGCAGCAGGGGACTCCTCCTCTCCCCCACATATTATGTGCCCTCCAGTAGTAGCAGCAGGGGACTCATCCTCTCACCCACATATTTTGTGCCCCCCAGTAGTAGCAGCAAGGGCCTTCATGGTGCCTTTACCCTTGAACGTCTGTCCCCCTCTACGTTTCTGCCACCATCCCCATGTAAATACCGTAACTTTTCTGTTCTTTTGCGCGGCCGCACATCCCGGTATCTCCAGCCTTATCTAGGATGGACTGACAACCTGCCCTTGATATCCTCCATACAATATGCTAATACAACCCAACATCCTGAATATTTAAATATTTAAAAGTACCGTGAGTTCACGAGTCGGATAAAGTTTTAGGTCAAACCGTGACTTCATTTAAATATCATTTGGAAAGAGGAAGCAATTTCCGTGGCTTTAACCCTTGGTGCGCTGGATGATGACAGCATAAGCTCGTGTCTTACAGCGCTGCTCACCAACCTGCGCCTCCAGCTGTTGCAAAACTACAACTCCCAGCATGCCCAGACAGCCATAGGCTATCCTAGCAGGCAGGGAGTTGTAGTTTTAAAACAGCTGGAGGCGCAGGTTGGAGACCGCTGGTAATTGTTATACATGATCTTCAACCGGTGGCTCTCCAGCAGTTGCAAACCTACAACATCCAGCATGCTGGGACAGCCAACGACCGGTCCAAGCATGCTGGGAGTTGTAGTTTGGTAACAACTGGAGAGGTTAAAGACTGCTACATATTAACTGTTACCTAATAAGACATTGGTCTCATACCTTTGGCTTGACAGCGGCTGCGAAACTACAACTCCCAGCATGCCTGGACAGCCAGCGGCTGTCCAGGCATGCTGGGAGTTGTAGTTTTGAAACAGCTGGAGGGCCACAGAGTAGAGATTGACACATGTAACAGTTACCTAATATGCACTTATTATTGTATTAAGTTTCTCTGTTAAGTGAGACCACGACTATTACGTCAGCTGTCTGGGCATGCTGGGAGTTGTAGTATTACATCTGGAGAGCCACAGGTTGGATACCACAGTTTTTGAGAACTGCATATATAACAGTTACCTAATATGTACTGAGAAATTCAGTACAATAATGAGACAACAACTACTATTTTGACTGTCCAGACATGCTGGGAGTTGTAGTTCTGCAACAGCTGGAGAGCCAAAGTTTGCAGACCACTATCTTAATAGGTAACTACTGTATATGTAATTCTTGTAATGTGTAATGTGTATATGTAATTCTTGTAATGTGTAATGTGTATATGTAATTCTTTGAACTTCACCCTTTCCAGCTGTTGCACAACTACAGCACCCAGCATGCCTGGAGAGCCGACAGGGCTGTCAAAGCATGCTGGGAGTTTTAGTTTGTGCAACAGCCAGTGAGCCACAGGATGGATTGAACTATTTTAGAGAATTGCATATATATATATATATATTACCTAACATGTACTCAGGAGACAATTACTACTACTACTTTAACTGTCTGGGCATTCTGGGAGTTGTAGTTCTGTAACAGCTGGAGAGCCAACAATTACTACTACTACTTTAACTGTCTGGGCAAATAGTATACTACTATTACTTTAACTGTCTGGGCATGCTGGGAGTTGTAGTTCTGCGACAGCTGGAGAGCCAAAGATCACTACTACTTTAACTGTCTGGGGAATTACTACTATTACTTTAACTGTCTGGGCATGCTGGGAGTTGTAGTTCTGCAACAGTTGGAGAGCCAAAGATTACTACTACTACTTTAACTGTCTGGGCATGCTGGGAGTTGTAGTTCCACAACAGCTGGAGAGCCAAAGATTACTATTACTTTTTAAACTGTCTGGGCATGCTGGGAGTTGTAGTTCTGCAACAGTTGGAGAGCCAAAGATTACTACTACTTTAACTGTCTGGGGAATTACTACTATTACTTTAACTGTCTGAGCATGCTGGGAGTTGTAGTTCTGCAACAGCTGGAGAGCCAAAGAATACTACTACTACTTTAACTGTCTGGGCATGCTGGGAGTTGTAGTTCCACAACAGCTGGAGAGCCAAAGATTACTATTACTTCTTAAACTGTCTGGGCATGCTGGGAGTTGTAGTTCTGCAACAGTTGGAGAGCCCAAGAATACTACTACTACTTTAACTGTCTGGGCATAGTGGGAGTTGTAGTTCCACAACAGCTGGAGAGCCAAAGATTACTATTGCTTCTTAAACTGTCTGGGCATGCTAGGAGTTGTAGTTCTGCAACAGCTGGAGAGCCAAAAATCACTACTACTACTTTAACTGTCTGGGCATGCTGTGAGTTGTAGTTCTGCAACAGCTGGAGAGCCCAAGAATACTACTACTACTACTTTAACTGTCTGGGCATGCTGGGAGTTGTAGTTCTGCAACAGTTGGAGAGCCCAAGAATACTACTACTACTACTACTACTTTAACTGTCTGGGCATAGTGGGAGTTGTAGTTCCACAACAGCTGGAGAGCCAAAGATTACTATTGCTTCTTAAACTGTCTGGGCATGCTAGGAGTTGTAGTTCTGCAACAGCTTGAGAGCCAAAAATCACTACTGCTACTTTAACTGTCTGGGCATGCTGTGAGTTGTAGTTCTGCAACAGCTGGAGAGCCAAAGAATACTACTACTACTTTAACTGTCTGGGCATGCTGTGAGTTGTAGTTCTGCTACAGATTTGAGACCTCTATGTTATAAGGTGACTGTTATATACTGTATGCAGTACAATACTACAACTCCCAGCATGCTTGGACAGCCTACGGCCACAGCAGTTGTGCCACAGGTGGATTCCACTGTCTTAGAGAATTGTATGTGTAACAATGACCTTACATGCACTTATTATGTGACCACAACTGCTACTCCCTCTCCTGCTGCTGCCATTCACTGACAGCAAGCAGACAAGAGGAATCAAGTCACAAAATACTGTATATTGGTGATTTCCAGAATGACGTCCCAGCTCTGCCGCATTCTCTCAACGCGTTTCTACAATCTGTTTTCACGGAATCGGCCTTTCGATGACCGGCATTGCATTTTCTGGTGGAGTTCCCCTTTAAATCCGCCAGCGTTCCAGAACGGTATCTTTGCTCTAATCTGATTATGCATGCAAAGTATTCCATTGTAAAACGGAATTTTAAACAGCTTATCAAATCTGCCCAAAAGACATTGGAAAGCCGATAACAAGTGACCTTGCAGACGTCCATCTTTCCCGACCACTTTTGCATTTTTTTATTATTTTTTTTCTATTCTATGCAAATTTCTTTTTTTTTATTTTTTTTTCCTTCTGTTTTTTAAACCCAAATTGTCTGCGGATGAAAACCAGAAGTGATTTGCTTTGTCATTGTGTTACTTATTGTTACCGCAGCCGTCGTCTAATTACAGTTATTAAAGTGGTAGTGACAGCGGTATTTAGTGCGGCTGTATTAATATATTACCGTATTCAGCGCGATATTTCAGGTGAGATTAAAAGGGACGCGACCGAAAGAGACGGGAGGAAGACTATTGGGTTTTACCTAAAGTATACAAAGGAACCACTGGGGGCCCGACCATGGAAGGTTAAAGGGTTCACATACTTAAAAAAGTCACATTGGATGCTCTATTGCAGTGGTCTCCAAACTGTGGCCCTCCAGATGTTGCAAAACGACAACTTCCAGCATGCCCGGATAGCCAGCGGCTGTCCGGGCATGCTGGGAGTTGTCGTTTTGCAACAGCTGGAGGTCCGCAGGTTGGAGATCACTGCTCAATTCCATTACTTACAGCTTTTAGGGGGAGTCTTAAATACACATTGTATCACTCCCATCATCCCTGACCCCAGCAGCACACAATCTAATCTCCTATCACATACAATGTATCACTCCCATCATCCCTGACCCCAGGAGCTCACAATCTAATCTCCTATCACATACAATGTATCACTCCCATCATCCCTGACCCCAGGAGCTCACAATCTAATCTCCTATCATACAATGTATCACTCCCATCATCCCTGACCCCAGGAGCTCACAATCTAATCTCCTATCATACAATGTATCACTCCCATCATCCCTGACCCCAGGAGCTCACAATCTAATATCCTATCATACAATGTATCACTCCCATCATCCCTGACCCCAGGAGCTCACAATCTAATCTCCTATCATACAATGTATCACTCCCATCATCCCTGACCCCAGGGGCTTACAATCTAATCTCCTATCATACAATGTGTCACTCCCATCATCCCTGACCCCGGGAGCTCACAATCTAATCTCCTATCACATACAATGTATCACTCCCATCATCCCTGACCTCAGGAGCTCACAATCTAATCTCCTATCATACAGTGTATCACTCCCATTATCCCTGACCCCCAGGAGCTCACAATCTAATCTCCCATCATACAATGTATCACTCCCATCATCCCTGACTCCAGGAGCTCACAATCTAATCTCCTATCACATGCAATGTATCACTCCCATCATCCCTGACCCCAGGAGCTCACAATCTAATCTCCTATCATACAATGTATCACTCCCATCATCCCTGACCCCAGGAGATAACAATCTAATCTCATATCACATACAATGTATCACTCCCATCATCCCTGACCCCAGGAGCTCACAATCTAATCTCCTATCATACAATGTATCACTCCCATCATCCCTGACCTAGGAGCTCACAATTTAATCTCCTATCACATACAATGTTTCACTCCCATCATCCCTGACCCCAGGAGCTCACAATCTAATCTCCTATCATACAATGTATCACTCCCATCATCCCTGATCCCAGGAGCTCACAATCTAATCTCATATCACATACAATGTATCACTCCCATCATCCCTGACCCCAGGAGCTCACAATCTAATCTCCTATCATACAATGTATCACTCCCATCATCCCTGACCTAGGAGCTCACAATCTAATCTCCTATCACATACAATGTATCACTCCCATCATCCCTGACCCCAGGAGATCACAATCTAATCTCCTATCATACAATGTATCACTCCCATCATCCCTGACCTAGGAGCTCACAATCTAATCTCCTATCACATACAATGTTTCACTCCCATCATCCCTGACCCCAGGAGCTCACAATCTAATCTCCTATCACATACAATGTATCACTCCCATCATCCCTGACCCCAGGAGCTCACAATCTAATCTCCTATCACATACAATGTATCACTCCCATCATCCCTGACCCCAGGAGCTCACAATCTAATCTCCTATAATACAATGTATCACTCCCATCATCCCTGAGCCCAGGAGCTCACAATCTAATCTCCTATCATACAATGTATCACTCCCATCATCCCTGACCACAGGAGTTCACAATCTAATCTCCTATCATACAATGTATCACTCCCATCATCCCTGATCCCAGGAGCTCACAATCTAATCTCATATCACATACAATGTATCACTCCCATCATCCCTGACCCCAGGAGCTCACAATCTAATCTCCTATCATACAATGTATCACTCCCATCATCCCTGACCCCAGGAGTTCACAATCTAATCTCCTATCACATACAATGTATCACTCCCATCATCCCTGACCCCAGGAGCTCACAATCTAATCTCCTATCACATACAATGTATCACTCCCATCATCCCTGACCCCAGGAGTTCACAATCTAATCTCCTATCACATACAATGTATCACTCCCATCATCCCTGACCCCAGGAGCTCACAATCTAATCAGATAGAACCCCCTGGGGGCTGTCAGGCGTCTGGGTGGCATCAGTCTCTCTCCAATCGAAATGACTGTGAATAAACCGCGTCCCTTCCTCACCCCATTCTCTGTGCTCAGGTCTGGGCCATGATGAGTCCAGTGTAAAGTAGAACTCCGTGTATTGCTATGGGGGTCCCATGTGTTAGCCCACAGCCTCTTATATGTCTCCAAGTTACAATGTTTCCAGTTGAAGGAAATGTATTATTTTTCACTTTCTGGCACAATAGTGACTGGTGAAATTTATAGAGCCATTATAGTGGTTATCAATTCCTGATTATTGATAGACGGTGATCTCCGGCGCCTCCTGGAGTCCTGTGTGGAGTGAAGCGGAGACTGGGGAGCTCTGCAGACAGTCAATCGACGAGCCATGGATCATTCTACAAGAAGCACTTTGTCAGGATAAATGGTTCACGAAAATGAACAGCATTTTGGGAGTAGTTTAATTCACTTTCTATGAATGAATTAGTTGCTTGCAGATGGTGTAACAAGAAGGCGCCGAGCGAGTGTTGTTATGTTACTGATACATCCTGATCCTCCCGCCTGCCATCACCCCCACTGCTGGAACAATAATAATGATAATTGTATTAGTATTATTATTATTATTATTATTATTGGTGATGACAGAATAAGAAATATTTTCCTCTTCCTCCTTTTCTTTGTTTATGTTTATTTGTTCTGACATTTGATGATTTATCTCTTTTTATTCTTGGTCTTTTTCCAGTTTTCATTCCTGTTCTTTGTTCTCTCCTCCCTATTCTTGTTCTTCTTTCTGTGACTCCTTTTCTTTCCATTTATTTCTCTATCTCTTCCACTTCTTTGTTCAGTTCTTCCTCTGATATTTCCTTCTTTTTCTGACTATTCTTCTGCTTCCAACTATTCTTCCTACATTTCTTATGATTCTCAAGTTTTCCTCCTTTTCTATTTTTTTGCCCCTGCACTAATTCATCTTCCTCTTGTTGCTTTTCTTTTTACAATTCTTCTTGCTCCTGTTCTTCTTCTTGTTCTATTCATTTTCTTCTTCCTCTGACGTCCTCATATTTTTCCTCCTGTTTTATATTCTGCTCCTTCTTTTCTTCCTCCTCTTTCTTCTATTCCTTGTGTTCTTCTTCCTTTTCCTCCTCCTTCTTTTCTTCCTCCTCTTCTTTCTATTTCTTGTGTTCTTCTTCCTTTTGCTCCTCCTGATTTTCTTCCTCCTCTTCCTTCTATTCCTTGTGTTCTTCTTCCTTTTCCTCCTTCTTCTATTCTTCCTCCTCTTTCTTCTATTCCTTGTGTTCTTCTTCCTTTTGCTCCTCCTGATTTTCTTCCTCCTCTTCCTCTTATTCCTTGTGTTCTTCTTCCTTTTCCTCCTCCTGATTTTCTTCTTCCTCCGATGATGATCCTCATATTCTTCCCAGTTGTTTTTTTCTCCCTCCAGTTCTTCCTCTTCCTGTTATTCTTCTTGCTTCTCCTTTTCTTCTTCTGTTCTTCTTCCTCTTCCACTTTACATTACATGCTTTTCTTCCTTCTCTCCTTCTCCTTCCTCCTTTTTATCTTCATGTTCTTCCTTCCTTACTCCTCCTCTTCTTCTTCCTGATGTTCTTCCTCTCTACTTCCTCATGTTCTTCTTCTTCATCATCCTCTATTTCTTCCTCTACTTCCTCTTCCTTCTATTCGTATATTATTCAATATTGGGATGGGGAAGGTTTAAAGGGGTATTCCATTTTTTTTTTTTATTTGACTATGCTACAGGGGCTGTAAAGTTAGTGTAGTACATAATATAATGTCTGTACCTGTGTGTGACGGTTTTCTCACAATTCTTATGTGATTTTCAACCCAAAATTTATTTTTACCAGCATACAAAATGACTGTTGTCTCAGATTTTTCCCAGCTTGCAATGCGGTCGAGACCTGACTCACTAGTCAGCTGATGACAGGGAGCCTGTCTGCTTCAATGGGTGGAGCGATCGCTTGGTGGGAGAGAGAGCAATCTGCAAGTAATGCAACAGCTGGAGGCACCCTGATTGAAAACCACAAGTCAGCAGCTCATTTATGTTTCAATGGGTGGGGTAGCTAATGTGAGGGAAGGAGGAAAATGATATCATGGGATTTGTAGGCAAACAAGAAAACTGAAAACAGGAAATACAAGTTCACAGAAAGCTAGCCACAGTGTTATGGTAATCTCACAGCATAGCCATTTAGCCCAAGACAAGCGCAGATCCTTCCTAAGCATGTCCATTACTGCCTGCCGGGTACGTACTAAAATCACCTTATCAAGGAAAACCCCTTTAAGCTATAAACCAGTGGTCTTCAACCTGCAGACCTCCAGATGTTGCAAAACTACAACTCCCAGCATGCCCGGACAGCCGTTGGCTGTCCGGGCATGCTGGAAGTTGTAGTTTTGCAACATCTGGAGGTTCGCAGGTTGAAGACCACTGCTATAAACAACCCATCATATCTAATTTTTCACTACATTTCCCCCAATAAGTTGTAGTTTTAGGATTTCTGTAGGGTTAGAGACATTGGGTCGCTGGGTCCTCTTTATGGGGTGTCCTCACGTGATTGGAGAGATTTTGAGACGTAGCACAAACAAGTAAAGTCTTAAGTATAAAAGAAGTAAAGACATTGGATTCATTGCAGTTTTTATGGTTTTAGACGTTTATGTGAATATGACAGAAATATCATGAGGGCGCAGCGGAGAATTCTAGATAAAGTGAATGTCTGGAGAAGAAAAAGACAGGGAATCGATGGCATCCCAGGAAAACACCTCCATTGGCCGTAAGACGCTTTCAGCTTCTAAAGGTCAACAGTAAACAGAGAATTCCTGAAAACATTCCGTGATGGGTGCGAGGCCTTCATTCTCATGTCTGTCAGAAAAAAACTATTTACTACCATTTATGTTGTTTTTACTTCATTTCTGAGTATTTTATACTAAACCATTAAACAAGGAAAGAAAGAGAGAAAAAAAGAAATAAAGAAATGTGGTGTTACATAGGACTGCAAGTCACTTCTACTACATTATCTGTACTCAGAGAGTTATCACTGTGTGTTATCTGTGGTGTTACATAGGACTGCAGGTCACATCTATACATTATCTGTACTCAGAGAGTTATCACTGTGTTATCTGTGGTGTTACATAGGACTGCAGGTCACATCTATACATTATCTGTACTCAGAGAGTTATCACTGTGTTATCTGTGGTGTTACATAGGACTGCAGGTCACATCTATACATTATCTGTACTCAGAGAGTTATCACTGTTATCTGTGGTGTTACATAGGACTGCAGGTCACATCTATACATTATCTGTACTCAGAGAGTTATCACTGTTATCTGTGGTGTTACATAGGACTGCTGGTCACATCTATACATTATCTGTACTCAGAGAGTTATCACTGTTATCTGTGGTGTTACATAGGACTGCAGGTCACATCTATACATTATCTGTACTCAGAGAGTTATCACTGTGTTATCTGTGGTGTTACATAGGACTGCAGGTCACATCTATACATTATCTGTACTCAGAGAGTTATCACTGTGTTATCTGTGGTGTTACATAGGACTGCAGGTCACATCTATACATTATCTGTACTCAGAGAGTTATCACTGTTATCTGTGGTGTTACATAGGACTGCAGGTCACATCTATACATTATCTGTACTCAGAGTTATCACTGTTATCTGTGGTGTTACATAGGACTGCAGGGAACATCTATACATTATCTGTCCTCAGAGAGTTATCACTGTGTTATCTGTGGTGTTACATAGGACTGCAGGTCACATCTATACATTATCTGTACTCAGAGAGTTATCACTGTTATCTGTGGTGTTACATAGGACTGCAGGTCACATCTATACATTATCTGTACTCAGAGAGTTATCACTGTTATCTGTGGTGTTACATAGGACTGCTGGTCACATCTATACATTATCTGTACTCAGAGAGTTATCACTGTTATCTGTGGTGTTACATAGGACTGCAGGTCACATCTATACATTATCTGTACTCAGAGAGTTATCACTGTGTTATCTGTGGTGTTACATAGGACTGCAGGTCACATCTATACATTATCTGTACTCAGAGCGTTATCACTGTTATCTGTGGTGTTACATAGGACTGCAGGTCACATCTACTACATTATCTGTACTCAGAGAGTTATGACTGTTATCTGTGGTGTTACATAGGACTGCAGGTCACATCTACTACATTATCTGTACTCAGAGAGTTATCACTGTGTGTTATCTGTGGTGTTACATAGGACTGCAGGTCACATCTATACATTATCTGTACTCAGAGAGTTATCACTGTGTTATCTGTGGTGTTACATAGGACTGCAGGTCACATCTATACATTATCTGTACTCAGAGAGTTATCACTGTGTTATCTGTGGTGTTACATAGGACTGCAGGTCACATCTATACATTATCTGTACTCAGAGAGTTATCACTGTGTTATCTGTGGTGTTACATAGGACTGCAGGTCACATCTATACATTATCTGTACTCAGAGAGTTATCACTGTTATCTGTGGTGTTACATAGGACTGCAGGTCACATCTATACATTATCTGTACTCAGAGAGTTATCACTGTTATCTGTGGTGTTACATAGGACTGCTGGTCACATCTATACATTATCTGTACTCAGAGAGTTATCACTGTTATCTGTGGTGTTACATAGGACTGCAGGTCACATCTATACATTATCTGTACTCAGAGAGTTATCACTGTGTTATCTGTGGTGTTACATAGGACTGCAGGTCACATCTATACATTATCTGTACTCAGAGAGTTATCACTGTGTTATCTGTGGTGTTACATAGGACTGCAGGTCACATCTATACATTATCTGTACTCAGAGCGTTATCACTGTTATCTGTGGTGTTACATAGGACTGCAGGTCACATCTACTACATTATCTGTACTCAGAGAGTTATCACTATGTTATCTGTGGTGTTACATAGGACTGCAGGTCACATCTATACATTATCTGTACTCAGAGAGTTATCCCTGTGTTCTCTGTGGTGTTACATAGGACTGCAGGTCACATCTATACATTATCTGTACTCAGAGAGTTATCACTGTGTTATCTGTGGTGTTACATAGGACTGCAGGTCACATCTATACATTATCTGTACTCAGAGAGTTATCACTGTTATCTGTGGTGTTACATAGGACTGCAGGTCACATCTACTACATTATCTGTACTCAGAGAGTTATCACTGTGTTATCTGTGGTGTTACATAGGACTGCAGGTCCCATCTATACATTATCTGACTCAGAGAGTTATCACTGTGTTATCTGTGGTGTTACATAGGACTGCAGGTCACATCTATACATTATCTGTACTCAGAGAGTTATCACTGTGTTATCTGTTGTGTTACATAGGACTGCAGGTCACATCTATACATTATCTGTACTCAGAGAGTTATCACTGTATTATCTGTGGTGTTACATAGGACTGCAGGTCACATCTATACATTATCTGTACTCAGAGAGTTATCACTGTTATATGTGGTGTTACATAGGACTGCAGGTCACATCTATACATTATCTGTACTCAGAGAGTTATCACTGTGTTATCTGTGGTGTTACATAGGACTGCAGGTCACATCTACTACATTATCTGTACTCAGAGAGTTATCACTGTGTTATCTGTGGTGTTACATAGGACTGCAGGTCACATCTATACATTATCTGTACTCAGAGAGTTATCACTGTGTTATCTGTGGTGTTACATAGGACTGCAGGTCACATCTCTACATTATCTGTACTCAGAGAGTTATCACTGTGTTATCTGTGGTGTTACATAGGACTGCAGGTCACATATATACATTATCTGTACTCAGAGAGTTATCACTGTGTTATCTGTGGTGTTACATAGGACTGCAGGTCACATCTACTACATTATCTGTACTCAGAGAGTTATCACTGTGTCATCTGTTGTGTTACATAGGACTGCAGGTCACATCTATACATTATCTGTACTCAGAGAGTTATCACTGTTATCTGTGGTGTTACATAGGACTGCAGGTCACATCTATACATTATCTGTACTCAGAGAGTTATCACTGTGTTATCTGTGGTGTTACATAGGACTGCAGGTCGCATCTACTACATTATCTGTACTCAGAGAGTTATCACTGTTATCTGTGGTGTTACATAGGACTGCAGGCCACATCTACTACATTATCTGTACTCAGAGAGTTATCACTCTGTTATCTGTGGTGTTACATAGGACTGCAGGTCACATCTATACATTATCTTTACTCAGAGAGTTATCGCTGTGTTATCTGTGGTGTTACATAGGACTGCAGGTCACATCTATACATTATCTGTACTCAGAGAGTTATCACTGTGTTATCTGTGGTGTTACATAGGACTGCAGGTCACATCGACTACATTATCTGTACTCAGAGAGTTATCACTGTGTTATCTGTGGTGTTACATAGGACTGCAGGTCACATCTACTACATTATCTGTACTCAGAGAGTTATCACTGTGTTATCTGTGGTGTTACATAGGACTGCAGGTCACATCTATACATTATCTGTACTCAGAGAGTTATCACTGTGTTATCTGTGGTGTTACATAGGACTGCAGGTCACATCTATACATTATCTGTACTCAGAGAGTTATCACTGTGTTATCTGTGGTGTTACATAGGACTGCAGGTCACATCGACTACATTATCTGTACTCAGAGAGTTATCACTGTGTTATCTGTGGTGTTACATAGGACTGCAGGTCACATCTACTACATTATCTGTACTCAGAGAGTTATCACTGTGTTATCTGTGGTGTTACATAGGACTGCAGGTCACATCTATACATTATCTGTACTCAGAGAGTTATCACTGTGTTATCTGTGGTGTTACATAGGACTGCAGGTCACATCTATACATTATCTGTACTCAGAGAGTTATCACTGTGTTATCTGTGGTGTTACATAGGACTGCAGGTCACATCTACTACATTATACAATGTTCCGTCAGGGCCATTGCAGTTATATAGTAGATGGGCCCATCACCTCGTCACATGTGGCTGAGGCCTCAGAGGACGCACCCTGAACCTCTTCTCCCTTTGTTTCAATCATTTTCATTATTCAGCCGCCATAGATGAGAAATCACCCGGCGCCAACAATAAAGCCGTGCTGCGTGATTAGTAATTTCTGTAGTTTTTAATTATGCCGAGCGCTCCAACATTTTTATTTGATAATCATCCACTAATATTAAAATCTTGACACCGTTGACCCGGCCGCTCCATGGTTGCAGTAAGGATTAGTGTAGTGGGAGACAAGCGGCTCTGATGAGCAGTGGAGGAAGACAAACTGCAAAGGTCACTCTCATCTGTTTATTTTCTTTATTAGAATTATATTTAGAGCCAAGTTCTAGTCAATGGCGTCCAGTGGGTGAGAGCGCTATAGGGTGCAACAAATCCGGGTAACAGAACGGCCTCCGGAACCTCAACAATTCATCATGGAGGTGGTGTAGATGCCGCCGGGTGATGGAATCGTTCTGTTGGATATCGGCCCATGCGGACAGGGTCGCTTCTCGAACTTCTCACCACATATTCGATAGGCGTCCTGAAAGAAAGATCTGGGGACTGTGTGTCATGTTCCTGGAGCCAACCCATAACTATATGACCTTTATGGATGGTGCAATGTCCTGCTGACTGTCTCCTTCTGTCACTTTCTTGGCTACAACAATGTTTAGATAACCCCTACTGTCCAAATGTCCATCCACAAGTATAAGGGCAGCCAGATAAACATTCCTCCCAACATCTGACCAGGCAATGTTTCTCTGCAGCAGTGCTTCCCAACCAGAGTGTCTCCAGCCATTGCAAAACTACAACTCCCAGCAAGGCTGTCCGGCCATGCTGGGAGTTGTAGTTTTGCAACAGCTTGAGGCACCCTGGATGTATAACACGGCTCTATAGAGATCTGGATCCATCTGACCAGGTCATGTTTCTCTATAGAGATCTGGATCCATCTGACCAGGCCATGTTTCTCTATAGAGATCTGGATCCATCTGACCAGGCCATGTTTCTCTATAGAGATCTGGATCCATCTGACCAGGTCATGTTTCTCTATAGAGATCTGGATCCATCTGACCAGGACATGTTTCTCTATAGAGATCTGGATCCATCTGACCAGGTCATGTTTCTCTATAGAGATCTGGATCCATCTGACCAGGCCATGTTTCTCTATAGAGATCTGGATCCCTCTGACCAGGCCATGTTTCTCTATAGAGATCTGGATCCATCTGACCAGACCATGTTTCTCTATAGAGATCTGGATCCATCTGACCAGGCCATGTTTCTCTATAGAGATCTGGATCCATCTGACCAGAACATGTTTCTCTATAGAGATCTGGACCCATCTGATCAGGTCATGTTTCTCTATAGAGATCTGGATCCATCTGACCAGGCCATGTTTCTCTATAGAGATCTGGATCCATCTGACCAGGTCATGTTTCTCTATAGAGATCTGGATCCATCTGACCAGGCCATGTTTCCTTATAGAGATCTGGATCCATCTGACCAGGCCATGTTTCTATACAGAGTCCTGGATCCATCTGACCAGGACATGTTTCTCTATAGAGATCTGGATCCATCTGACCAGGCCATGGTTCTCTACAGATCTGGATCCATCTGACCAGGCTATGTTTCTCTATAGAGATCTGGATCCATCTGACCAGGCTATGTTTCTCTATAGAGATCAGGATCCATGTAACCAGGTCATGGTTCTCTACAGAGATCTGGATCCATCTGATCAGGTCATGTTTCTCTATAGAGATCTGGATCCATCTGACCAGGCCATGTTTCTCTATAGAGATCTGGATCCATCTGACCAGGTCATGTTTCTCTACAGATCTGGATCCATCTGACCAGGTCATGTTTCTCCATAGAGATCTGGATCCATCTGATCAGGTCATGTTTCTCTATAGAGATCTGGATCCATCTGATCAGGTCATGTTTCTCTATAGAGATCTGGATCCATCTGACCAGGCCATGTTTCTCTTTAGAGATCTGGATCCATGTGACCAGGCCATGTTTCTCTATAGAGATCAGGATCCATGTAACCAGGTCATGGTTCTCTACAGAGATCTGGATCCATCTGATCAGGTCATGTTTCTCTATAGAGATCTGGATCCATCTGACCAGGCCATGTTTCTCTATAGAGATCAGGATCCATCTGACCAGGCCATGTTTCTCTATAGAGATCTGGATCCATCTGACCAGGACATGTTTCTCTATTGAGATCTGGATCCATCTGACCAGGTCATGTTTCTCTATAGAGATCTGGATCCATCTGACCAGGCCATGTTTCTCTATAGACATCTGGATCCATCTGACCAGGCCATGTTTCTCTATAGAGATCTGGATCCATCTGATCAGGTCATGTTTCTCTATAGAGATCTGGATCCATCTGATCAGGTCATGTTTCTCTATAGAGATCTGGATCCATCTGACCAGGCCATGTTTCTCTATAGAGATCTGGATCCATCTGACTAGGCCTTGTTTCTCTATAGAGATCTGGATCCATCTGACCAGGCCATGTTTCTCTTTAGAGATCTGGATCCATGTGACCGGGACATGTTTCTCTATAGAGATCTGGATCCATCTAACCAGGTCATGTTTCTCTATAGAGATCTGGATCCATCTGACCAGGCCATGTTTCTCTATAGAGATCTGGATCCATCTGACCAGGCCATGTTTCTCTATAGAGATCTGGATCCATCTGACCAGGACATGTTTCTCTATAGAGATCTGGATCCATGTAACCAGGTCATGGTTCTCTACAGAGATCTGGATCCATCTGATCAGATGAACTTTCCAACTTTCCGTTCCGCTTAAAGGGGTATTCCAGGCCAAAACTTTTTTTCATATATATAATATAATATATATATATATATATATATATATATATATATATATATATATATATATATCAACTGGCTCCGGAAAGTTAAACAGATTTGTAAATTACTTCTATTAAAAAATCTTAATCCTTCCAATAGTTATTAGCTTCTGAAGTTGAGTTGTTTTTTTTCTGTCTAACTGCTTTCTGATGACTCACGTCCCGGGAGCTGTGCAGTTCCTATGGGGATATTCTCCCATCATGCACAGCTCCTGGGACGTGACATCATCATTGAGCAGTTAGACAGAAAACTTCAGAAGCTAATAACTATTGGAAGGATTGAAATTTTTTAATATAAGTAATTTACAAATCTGTTTAACTTTCCGGAGCCAGTTGATATATAAATAAAAAGTTTTTGCCTGGAATACCCCTTTAAGCTAAATGGCGATGGAGCTCGTCGTCCGCTGTTGTAGCCCATCCGTGCTGAGGAGCGGAGAGTTGTGGGATTGGACACCATTGTTGTATTTGACTGCATATTCCTGTCTGTTCCTCAGAACGATTCCTGACATAAGCCTGTGATCCCTTTTTGGTAATGAGTTTTTTTCATTCCCAGGATCCCCAATAACTTGATGATCTTCCTCATTCCCACCATTTGCACCCAAATAATGTTACACGCGACACAATTTTGCGACCCAAAAAAAACAAAACCCTCCATTTTACAAGGAAAACCCAAAAAGGGGTCGTGGTCACGGGATAAATTGGGCATGGTACTGACAAAAGGGGCGTGTCCCCGACAGTCGTGAAAAATCCCAACATATTTACTAAGGTTTCCACAGAAAATGTGGTGGATTTGAGTTGAGGAAAACCGGACAGATCGGAACATGTGTAAAAAAAGCAAAATGTAGGGAAAATGGAAAATTTAGGAAAACCTTAGTAAATACCTTGGGAAAATACTTGTTGGAAATCAAAACCCACAAAGAAAATTCTACTTCACTAAATAAACCCAAATATGTTGACACCATTGCACCTCTTTCCTTTGACTCTATGGCCCTGATTGAGTGGAGTGTTTGGGATTTCAATATCACTCGTCTATTTTTTTTTTTCAGGCTTATTTACTATTCTGTCGCACATGTCGATTACTTTTCTTTCGCCCGTTTTTTTGTGTCACACTCGTCAATTGTGTCGCACAAACTCCGAGCTAAAGAAATTAGTTGTGTGAGTCAAAATGGTTTAGACTCATTTGTTTAAAAATGTTTCCATGAATAAAAAGTCTTCATGTGTTATAATTTTTCAAACATTACAACAATTCTCCTTGTTTACCATCTTGGGTGTTAAATTGGTTTAAACATTAACTATCACAAAAGCCTTCAATATTTTATTCATAAAAGTGTTGAACTGTTACAAAATGTTTTCAGGTTATAAAACAAGTTACTTTCACTCAAAACACAATGGTAAACAGTCCCTTGTTAGAAATCGCTCCATTTTTGGAATTTCACTCGGCCTCTTGGCTGTCGGTTATTGTGGGAGGCAAACGTATATACTCGAGTATAAGCCGACCCGAATATAAGCCGAGGCCCCTAATTTCACCCCAAATACCCGGGAAAAGTTATTGACTCGACTATAAGCCTAGGGTGGGAAATTTATCATCCCCCCATGTAATCATCCAGACCCCCATCATTAATACCCCTGTCATCATCACCCCCCCTTCATCATCACCGCCTGTCAATCCCTTCATCAGTGGTCTTCTACCTGCGGACCTCCAGATTTTGCAAAACTACAACTCCCAGTATGCCCGGACAGCCATCGGCTGTCCGGGCATCCTGGGAGTTGTAGTTTTGAAACATCTGGAGGTCTGCAGGTTGAAGACCACTGCGGTCTTCCTCATCATCCAGACCCCCCTTTAGTTTTATACTCCCCTCGGTGGGAAGGAAGAGTGAGCTGGTCCAGGCCATCTATGCTGCAGGGACCGTCCGGTGGGGAAGGTTAGACGTTCCTGGCTGTCCATCTTCACCGGGAGGCCCTCTTCTTCGCTCCGGGCCGGCCCCAGACTAGTGACGTTGCCTTGACGACGACGCACAGGGATGTCCCTGTGCATCGTCGTCAAGGGGGGTCTGGATGACGACGAAGACCGCAGTGGTCTTCAACCTGCGGACCTCCAGATGTTTCAAAACGACAACTCCCAGCATGCCCGGACAGCTGATGGCTGTCCAGGCATGCTGGGAGTTGTAGTTTTGCAACATCTGGAGGTCCGTAGGTTGTAGACCACTGATGAAGGGATTGACAGTTCACTCAAGTATAAGCCGAGGGGGGCGTTTTCAGCACGAAAAATTGTGCTGAAAAACTCGGCTTATACTCGAGTATATACGGTACTCCAAGTATTTTTTGTCGGTAAAACGCCCATTTTTGCATAAAACACGCCCATTTCAGAGTGGCTTCTAAAGTGTCAGTTGTGCGACTAAAATTTGGTCTGACGCACTGATGTTGCGACTAAAATTTAGGCGCAATAACCGAGAAAAAGAGTTCGGCCTATATGTGTTGTCTTGTAAGCTATGTGAGGGATTTCCTCCTTATCCAATATTGTCAGCGTCTTCTCCTTTAATCTGGGGATGAGCGGTGGCCATGGAGTTAATACGGAGCGGCTCCGAGCTGCTTTGTGTGCCTTGAATAATTCACGCTGGCCCTTTAATATATACCGGGTGATGCTGCACTTTCTCCTCTTTATTTATTCCTTATTTTTCGATTTGTTTGTTCCTTGGTTCTGGTTACTGGAAATCTGCGCTACTTGTTAGAATTTTGGCAATTTGTGAGAACAGTACAGCAGGAGAATAGAAAAACAGGGAGCGGGTCTGTGCGCTATATTCCTGTTTGTCACTGTACGTTACATATGTAATCTCCTGCTCCATCAGAACAGATGATATGAGGGAGGAGAAGAGCTGCACTGCGTATTCCACCAAGAGCCAACTGCATGTTCTCTATTAAAGGGCCCAGAAAGGCCTCTGTGCTTTATTATAGATAGATTATAGATATTATAGCCAGAAGATCCAAGAGAGCAGCACTACCACACAGGTGGAGCATCGACAGGTGCTGGCAGTGGAATGTCCCGGGTTAGGGGTCACATAGATATCCACTCCAAAAAGAACGGTACTGCAGCATCCAAGTAGTAAATGTGGTTTATTGACCTAACATCAAAAGCAACGTTTCAGCTGCCCGCTTGAAGCCTTTTTGCAAGTGGGCAGCTGAAACGTTGCTTTTGATGTCAGGTCAATAAGCCACATTCACATTTACTACTTGGAGTGCTGCAGTAGCCTTCTTTTTGGTTTGGTTATAGATATCCAGTTGGTGGAGCGGCAGTACCACACAGGTGGAACATCGATGGGTGCTGGCAGTGGAGTGTCCCAGGTTAGGGGTCACATAGATATCCACTCCAAAAAGAAGGGTACTGCAGAAGGGTACTTCACAAGTAGTAAATGTGAATGAGGTTTATTGACCTAACATCAAAAGCAACGTTTCAGCTGCCCGCTTCCAGGCGGGCAGCTGAAACGTTGCTTTTGATGTCAGGTCAATAATAGTGTTGAGCGGCATAGGCCATATTCGAATTTGCGATATTTTGCGAATATATGGACGAATACTCGTCATATATTCGCTAAATTCGCATATTCGTAATATTCGCATTTTATTTTTGCGTATGCGAAAATTAACATATGCGAAAATTAGCATATACAAAAATTAACGTAAGCGGAAATTCGCATATGTAATACAGTAGTATTAGAGCCTTCTTTACACCACACAAGCTGGAAGCAGAGAGGGATGATCACTGTGATGTGTACTGTAATTACGAATATATAGTGCTATATTCGCGAATAAAATTCGCATTGCGAATATTCGCGAGCAACACTAGTCAATAAACCTCATTCACGTTTACTACTTGGAGTGCTGCAGTAGCCTTCTTTTTGGTTTGGTTATAGATATTATAGATATCCATTTGGTGGAAGTCCAACTGTGTCCAACAATCCTAAGAAGAAGGACACCAAGTCCACAGGTCTCTCTGTAGTGTTCTCCTCGTGTAAGCTGTCACTCAACACAGGACCTACGGAATTGTCCTGGTGAATCCCATAGTCTGTAATGGAAAGTGACCACATATGTGCAGTCAACTCTACATCAGTAATATGTATACAGGTGGACATCCAATACGTGTATAACACTCTAGTGCATATATAGTGGGATTACACGGGAACCCAATGAAGAACACAAATGGTAAAAATAAAGTTTCCTGTAAGTAAATGAAAGTCTTCTCAGTCAGAGGTATGAGAAGAGATCAGTAAAAATAACTCCAGCTCACCTACCGAGTGTCGTGCACGGATCCACACGCAGAACCTCCGTGTCCAACCATGAGTAAAAATCATATGATCCAGCACTGGAAGAAACTGCAGCTTTATTGATGAATCCTCTAAAAACAGCATGAAACAACATCACAACTTCACAAAGTCTGACACATCTTGACGTGTATTTTATTTATTTTTTTATTCTGGCTCCAGAAAGTTAAAGGGTTACTCCGCTACCCAGCGTCCAGAACATTGAGTTCTGAATGCTGTGTGCAGGCTTCCGTATTTACACCCGCCCCCTCGTGACATCATGCCCCGTCATGTGACATCACGTCCCGCCCCCTCAATGCAAGTCTATGGGGGGGGGGGGGGGCTTGACGGACATCACTCCCCCTTCCCATACACTTTCATTAAGAGGGAAAGCCATGATGTCACGAGGGGGCGGTCGTGAACACGGAAGCCCGCACACAGCGTTCGGAACGCAATGTTCCGGACCCTGGGGAGCAGAGTAACCCTTTAAACAGAATTTTAAATTACTTCTATTAAAAAATCTTAATCCTTTCAGTACTAATGAGCTGCTGAAGTTGAATTGTTCTTTTCTGTCTAAGTGCTCTCTGATGACACGTGTCTCGGGAACTGTCCAGAGTAGAAGCAAATGCCCATAGCAAACCTCTTCTACTCCGTGCAGTTCCCGAGACAAGCAGAGATGTCAGCAGAGAGCACTGTTGCCAGACAGAAAAGAACAACTCAACTTAACCAGCTGATCATTATTGTAAGGATTAAGATTTTTGAATAAAGGTAATTTACAAATCTGTTTAGCTTTCTGGAGACAGTTGAGATATATATATATATATATATATATATATATATATATATATAGTAAATGACTCTTTATAAGTGGGGGCCATTGCAGATTTTACTTTAGGGTCCCGCATCTTCAAGTTACACCCCTGTTTGCACCATTGCAGAGGCAGAATAATGGCAGAATAATGTTTAAAACATTTTGGAATTCTATCAGTAGTGAACTCTGCATATGGTATATAGAATGCTTAAGCTATAAACAATATACACACATAACCCCCATCCTCCGTTCCGCCCGCTGAGGAGCACATTTCCTTTCAGAACAGATTATCTTTAATGGCAGACATCTCGCTCTTATTTCTCACCCTTGTTTGTTTCTTATACATTACAAGTTGATATTTGGAAATGGGAAAAAAAATAAAGGTTTTATTCTCCCGGAGACAAGAATTGACCATTTACTGCATCGTGTGAAATGGCGACAATTGTCACTGTGAAAAAACGAAAAGCACTAGAAGCCATTACATGTAATCTTTGTGTCCTCACAGATGTATTGTCTTTGCTTCACCAAACCAGGGAACCTTCTTCTTTTGCTGTGAGTTCTGTCAGGTTTCCTGAATAGACAGAGTCATAATATGAAGCTCCCAGGGTCCTAATGCCTAATCTGTAGCGGGGCCCCCCACTTACCTGTGTGGCTTGGGGTAGCATTATAAGCCTTATTTTCACCATGTATTTTAATGGTCTTTTATCTCTGGTTCCTTTTGTATCTTGTGATTATTATTCGTTTTTCTCCATCCCCTGATGATCCTGGTATCGTGCAGTTGAAACACGTTGGGAAAGTTAATGTTGTATATGGTTTTGTTGCTCTTACCAGTACCATGCACTACATTTTATTGGTTTTGATCTTGCACCATAGACCTGTCATTCAGGCTTCTACTATATATTTCTGAGACAAGAATTGACCATTTACACCATCGTGTGAAATGGCGACAATTGTCACTGTGAAAAACGAAAAGCACTAGAAGCCATTACATGTAATCTTTGTGTCCTCACAGATGTATTCTCTTTGCTTCACCAAAACAGGGAACCTTCTTCTTTTGCTGTGAGTTCTGTCAGGTTTCCTGAGGCTCCCAGGGTCCTAATGCCTAATCTGTAGCGGGGCCCCACACTTACCTGTGTGGCTTGGGGTAGCATTATAAGCCTTATCATTTTCACCATGTCTTTTTATGGTCCTTTATCTCTGGTTCCTTTTGTATCTTGTGATTATTATTAGTTTTTCTCCATCCCCTGAAGATCCTGGTATCGTGCAGGTGAAACACGTTGGGACAGTTAATGTTGTATATTTGTTGCTTTTACCTGTACTATGCTCTACATTTTTTTGGTTTTGACCTTGCACCATAGACCTGTCATCCAGGCTTCTACTATATATTCCTATATGTTTCATTGGGTATTATGCGTAGGCCTTAAACCAAACCCTAGTTTGCTATTGATGTATTTCTTTTGGAAAGTTATTTTCTTGTATCGTCTCATACACATTTCACAATTTTAATAAAATCAGTGGACTCTGACTGTTTTTTTTAATGTGTATGGAAGCCTTTGCATTAGAGTTTAGGGAAAGATCTAGGGATAGATTAGGGACAGTTAACATCCATTTCTCTCTGTTTGTCACCTAACATCAAATGGTTGGGTGTTGACTATCCCATTATTTTAACCTTACAGCAATGTTTCCCAATGAGTGTGCCTCCAGCTGTTACAAAACTACAACTTTCTTGTGCTCTTCTGCCTGTTGCACTAGATTTTATTGGTTTTTGACCTTGCACCATAGCCCTGTAATTCAGGCTTCTAATATATATTCCTGTTTCCCTGGCTATTATTCGTAAGGTCTTGAACCAAAACATTCTTGCTATTGATGTATTTCTTTTGCAGAGTTAAAGGGGTACTCCGGAAGATGCCAGAAAGTTAAACAGATTTGTAAATTACTTTTATTAAAAAATCTTAATCCTTCCAGTACTTATTAGCTGCTGAATACTACAGTGGAAATTATTTTCTTTTTTGGAAAACAGAGCTCTCTTCTGACTCACGAGCACAGTGCTCTCTGCTGACATCTCTGTCCATTTTAAGAACTGTCCAGAGTAGGAGAAAATCCCCATAGCCAACATATATGCTGCTCTGGACAGTTCCTAAAATGGACAGATATGTCAGCAGAGAGCACTGTGCTAGTGATGTCAGCAGAGAGCTCTGTGTTCCAATAAGATAATAATTTCCTCTGTAGTAGTCAGCAGCTAATAAGTACTGGAAGAATTAAGATTTTTCAATAGAAGTAATTTACAAATCTGTTTAACTTTCTGGCACCAGTTGATTTTAAAAAAAAAAATAATAATTTCCACCGGAGTACCCCTTTAATTACATGCATTGTGTCATATACACTTCCTAATATTAATAAAAGTTACTTTTTTGTACTATGCGATTGTGAATTTTTTGAAGGACTTGTGCCAGGTCCTGGTGCAATTACTGCCTCGGCAAATAACGCACATTTGGTGCACACGCTGTTGGATTTGTCAGGGGCGCGTGGACCCGGTATTCACCGCGCCAGCAGAAATGCATTTACATTTGCATTAATTTCCCCAATGTCTTCGCGCTGCACTGGGCTCAGCAGGGATTTTGGAGAAAAGAAATTGCAAAATGAGAATGTCTGGGGTTACCTGAGGATATCATCTCGCTGTAGGGACAATGGGGGAATGATTGTGGTCACCCTGCGCTGTACGTCCATCCGCTTATCCGCTTGGCCAATCAGAGAACTAACTATGTGGATGTATATGACTGAAGGTAGAGAACTGTCTTAAAGGGGTACTCCGGCGGAAGATGTTTTTTTTTGTCAAATCAACTGGTGCTAGAAAGTTAAACCGATTTGTAAATTACTTCTATTTAAAAATCTTAATCCTTCCAGTACTTATCAGCTGCTGTATGCTCCACAGGAAGTTGTGTAGTTCTTTCCAGTCTGACCACAGTGCTCTCTGATGACACCTCAGTCCATGTCAGGAACTGTCCAGAGCAGCAGCAAATCCCCGTGGCAAACCTCTCCTGCCTTGGACAGTTCCTGACAGGGACAGAGGTGTCAGCAGAGAGCACTGTGGTTAGACAGAGCCTCCCTACTATTTCCCATCTATTAGCCTGTTTGGGTCTCCTGGCCTGATCCAGAGTTACAGATCAGACAATCTTGATTGCTCTCGCCTGAATATTTTTGTGTGTTCCTACTAGTTAGCCTTTCTGTAAAATATCTATGGCCTGTGCACATTGTGTTTCTTGCATCTATCTGTTTTTCTCCTCTTGTTCTTCTTGTATCTAATTTTAGGTATTTCTTGATTCCAGCTCGTTGCTGGAGTCTTTCTCATTTTTTTCCCTGCAAATTTCTGAGTTTCAGGTTTGTTCAGCTGTGTGTTTCTGCTGGTTCTATCATCTTGTTGTTGCTTTTGCAGTAGATGGTTTATAGTCTAGGGATATTGCAGGGATTTTGAAGGGGCAGGGAGGTTTAGTGTTTGGTGTTAAGGTGTCCATACATGATCAGTGGTCAGCTATCTCTCACAGTCCCTCCATACACAAGCGCTAGGGTCTGCCAAGGGGGGAAGTTGCTGCCAGACATCTCTGGTGGCAGCTTATTTCCCCTGACTACAAAAGGATTAGGTGAAACTGAAATCCAACATCCCCAACCCTTCTCTTCTCTGACATCATGTGTTTGTTGAAAGTTGGGAGGCCACCATAAACATTAGACAGTTGACCGGACAGATCAGTGGACAAATCAGTGGATTTAGAATACTTTTCTATAATCTGTATGAAAGCCACTAGATTAGAGTTTAGGGAAATATCTAGGTATAGAATAAATCAAGTTGTTTTTTTTTTTTTCCTCATCTAACATTAAATGGTTGGGTGTTGGCAATCACATTCTTGTTACCTTACAACAGTGTTTTACTTTTCTTTAATATGTTTGGAAGCCATTAGATTAAAGTTTAGGGGAAGATCTAGGGATAAATTAGCGACAGTTCATATGTTAAGTTTATACATTTACCTCAGTTTGTCACCTAAGATCAAATGGTCGGGGGTTGGCAATTACATTCCTACTACCTTACAACAGTGTTTTACTTTTCTTTAATATGTTTGGATGTCCTTCGATTAAAGTTTAGGGGAAGATCTAGGGATAGATTAGGGACAGTTAATAAGTCAAGTTTTTGCATTTACCTCTGTTTGTCCCTAACATCAAATGGTTGGGTGTTGGAAATCACAATCTTGTTGCCTTACAACAGTATTTTATTTTTCTTTAATATGTAAGGAAGCCTTTAGATTAGAGTTTAGGGGAAGATCTAGGGATAGATTAGGGACAGTTAATAGGTTGAGTTTCTTCATTTCCCTGTTTGCCACCTAACAACAAATGGTTGGGTGTTGGCAATTGCATCCTTGTTACCTTACCATAGTGTTTTACTTATGTTTGGAAGCCTTCAGATTAGAGTTTAGCGGAAGATCTAGGGATAGATTAGGGACAGTTAATAAGTCAAGTTTTTGCATTTCCCTCTTCGTCACCCAATCGCATTTTTGTTACCTTACAGAAGTGTTTCTCAACCAGCTTGCCTCCAGCTGTTGAAAAACTTGGCTGTCCGGGGCATGCTGGGCATTGTAGTTTTGCAAAAACTTGAGGCATACTGGTTTGGAAACACTGCCTTACAGTTTTGAAATATGCTTTTAAGTTTTTTTTAGTTTTTTTTTTTTTTAATTGCAAACTGCATGCTGGTCATACTATTTTGCTGCACTGTAAGTCCTGGGGGTATCTGAGTCATAGCCACAGTTTAGAATTATAATAACAAATTATTATAACAAATTTAAAATAATTAATTTGTCGAGTCTCTGGTTCCTATTAACTTGATAGGGTTTTGCCCCCTTGTATAAGTCCCCCCCCCCCCCTTTGTTAGTCACTGACTGGTGCTCTTCAACTATTCAACTATAGACCCCCCCCCCCCCCCCACGCCTCTGCCAATCGCTGCCTGTCACAGCGCCAACCATTCTCTGTTTATTAGAAATTGCGATAAATTCCATTCAGCCCTTTTTTTTTTTTAAGATTACCGCTTCCTAATACCACATCAAGCTTCACTCCCTGCCGTGATAATTTGCGATATTTAAAATTAAGTTAAAAACCGTTCCCCACCGGCTGCTTCAGTGTATTTATAGATTCCCTTCTTTTTTGACTACAGTACCTTTTTACGGCATGGGGGATTTTGTTTCTGAGATTGAATTATACTTTGCAGACTTCTGGAGGCCCCACAAGTCTATTCTGTGAGTTTAGCGGCGCTGCGTTCAGCGTGTCTGCGTACGATATCATTTCAGGTTTGAGATTCGCGTCCTCTTTATGGGATGTGATAATTCTTGTGACATCAAGGTCAATGGCTTTACCCTACGAGAATCATGAAAAAGACCGAGCTGTCTTGAGCGGTTTATTCCGATAGCACATCAAAGCGAGAGAGAGAGAGAGTGTGCGGGGCCGGAGCGGCTCTGGATCAGACGAAGCGGCGCACAGTAATGATTCCGGGAGAGTTCTGCGTTGGATGATACTGGGGGGGGGGGGGGGCAAAGGGGCAAAACCCGGGATGTGCACAGACATTTTGAGCGGCAGGGGATGAACTTGAGAAGAGGAAACTTCTCGTAAACATTTATATAAATGCCCACATAATGATGTCATACTCCCCAGCAGTGCCCAGGGCATTTTTTAGGAGGAACATCAAAAGGGCAGGGGCTCGAGCCCCCTTTCTAGTCAACCTGTGCACTTCCCTGGGCAAAACCATCCAGTGGCCTCTTGCCCTCCCTTCTGAAGGATTAACATCTGATACGGCAACATAGAGATTGACCTGTTGCGTAGAGTATATATGGGCGGTAACTGATCTTACAGAAATGGTCGGTCTATCATTTTTGTTGTTGGTTTATTTGGACAGTGAGAGACAGAATAACAACAGCAAAATCCAGAAAAATGTATTCCAAATAAGTTATGAAACGATTTACGTTTTACTCAGCGAAATAAGTATTTGACCCTCTATTAATCAGCAAAGATTTCTTCCCCCTCCAAGGGTCTTTTGTACAGGTAACAAGCTGAGATTAGGAGCACTCTCTTAAAAATAATCTACAGGGTGGGACATTTCTATGGATACACCTTAATAAAATGGGAATGGTTGGAATGGTTGGCGACATTAACTTCCTGTTTGTGGCACATTAGTATATATATTGGCCATGACGGCCATTTTGAAGTCGGCCACTTTTGTTTTTTCAATAGGAAGAGGGTCATGTGACACATGAATCTTATTGGGAATTTCACAAGAAAAACAATGATGTGCTTGGTTTTAACATAACTTTATTCTTTCATTAGTTATTTACAAGTTTTTCTTTGTTTACAGCCATTGACATGCCGTCGAGGTTAACACGTGAGAACCGCTGATCTATAGTACTGTATGATAGTGTTTGTTGAGCACTGTGTGGCTTTATTTGATATGTTATGATGGTATTTGAGTATTTGGCAGCTGTATTTTATGACCTGCTTTATATGACATTGTCTTGGACACTTTAGCTGTTTTATAATATTTTAATATAACACACATCTGTCTTATTTTTGGGTCTTATTCTCCCTTTTCAAAAATATTATAGCGGAGAAGCCCTGCACTGTCAGTAAAGTATTTAATGTACATTGGAAGAGTGTATAACGCAGTGTTTTCCAATCAGTGTCTCTCCGGCTGTTGCAGAACTACAACTTCCAGCATGCCCTGCAAAAATTCCTAAGTGGAGGAAACCTCTAGGAAACCATGGCTGAAAGATTGACCTTCCCTTGGGTTTATTGCATTGTTTCTCAACCAGTGTGCCTCCAGCTGTTGCAAAACTACAACTCCCAGCATGCCCAGACAGCTGGGAGTTGTAGTTTTGCAACAGCTGGAGGCGCACTTGTTAGGAAACACTGATCTTTTGCTGTCCAGGCATGCTGGGAGTTGTAGTTTTGCCACAGCTGGAGGCGCACTTGTTAGGAAACGCTGATCTTTTGCTGTCCAGGCATGCTGGGGGTTGTAGTTTTGCAACAGCTGGAGGCACACTTGTTAGGAAACACTGATCTTTTTCTGTCCGGGCATGCTGGGAGTCGTAGTTTTGCAACAGCTGGAGGTGTACTTGTTAGGAAACACTTTTCTTTTGCTGTCCGGGCATGCTGTGAGTTGTAGTTCTGCACAAGCTGGAGGCGCACTTGTTAGGAAACACTGATCTTTTGCTGTCCTGGCATGCTGGGGGTTGTAGTTTTGCAACAGCTGTAGGCACACTGGTTAGGAAACACTGATCTTAGGCTGTCCGGGCATGCTGGGAGTTGTAGTTTTGGAACAGCTGGAGACACACAAGCTGAGAAACAATCCACTAAGCCCAAGAGAATGGCTCTTTTTTAGCCATGGTTTCCTAGAGGTTTCCTCCACATGGGGTTTTTTCCGGGCATGCTCAGAGTTGTAGTTTTGCAACAGCTGCAGGCACCCTGATTGGAAACCACTGCTCTGGAACATCATAGTCTTTGTCTCATCACCATTTAACTTCATGACCCATCTAAATATGTAGCAGAGCTGAGTTTGTAATTTGGCGTGACCGACCAGTGATTTCTGTGCTTTTACATAGGACTGCAGGGAATACACCCATTGTTCGGTGGGTTCTCACATATAGTGTAATGTTAACAACGTATCCCCCTCTCCAAAGGTTACTATCCAAAGGATAGGGGATAAGATGTCATTGGTCGGAATACCCCTTTAAGTAAAGCTGTCGGCTCTGCTCCATTTGTATGCAGTATAATGCAGCCTGGCAGCGCGGTACGCTGGGTGTAGTGGTGGCGAGCCGGGCCGTACAGAGATGGAACCTGCCTCATTGTGCGCCGATTGTTTTCACAAGCAGAATGAATGACATTAGTATTCATCCCGGCAACGCGCGCTTTACCCACTGAAGGCGTCCGGTGAAATATGAGGCTTTTTACCGTCACTTAGCTTTTTCGTTTTTTTTTGCACCTGAATCTCCAGCTTTCGTGTCGATGACTCCAACAAGGGCGCTCGGAGGTCGCCCGTAACGACCGCACAACTTTGACGAATGCGATACTCTGTAACCTGCCAGGGGAGAACACCATTTGGTATTCCGCCCGAGGCTCCGCCATTCCGATACGAAATGCGTTCGGCTCTTAAGTGATTTTGCTTCGCTCTACACTTTTAATACATTTTGCCAGCCAGTCATGGTGCCCGCTCCGGCCCCAGATAACAGAAGGAGAATTAAGTGTCACCGGCTGTGATTAGAATGGCGTCTGCCGCAGAGGTCAATGGCAGCGCTGTAAAGGGGCACTCCGAACTCAGGTTACAGAACATCACAATGCTGCCGAGGCCTAAGGCATGGCTTATCTGTCCGCCCCCGCGCTGAAACCACCAAAAATCTATTTGTTTTGGGGTCTTAGGGGGAGATTAATCAAAAGCTGTGCAAAGGAAAAGCTGCCCATAGCAACCAATCAGATCGCTGCTTTCATTTTCCAGAGGCCTTGTTTAAAAGGAAAGAAGCCATCTGATTGGTTGCTATGGGCAACTTTTCCTCTGGTCAGGTTTTCAGAAATCTCCCCCTTAGTCCTTCATTCAGGAATCCTAAAGGACTGGCTTGGATACTCTGACGCTGCAAACAGTATCACACATGATATAACTAGATACAGAGGCTCAATAGACAGGATTATATAGGATTAGCTTAGATACTCTGAATCTGCAGACAGTATCACACATGATATAACTAGATACAGAGGCTCAATAGACAGGATTATATAGGATTAGCTTAGATACTCTGAATCTGCAGACAGTATCACACATGATAGAACTAGATACAGTGGCTGAATAGACATGATTATATAGGATTAGCTTAGATACTTTGAATCTGCAGACAGTATCACACATGATAGCATTAGATACAGAGGATTACAGTATCACACATGATAGCATTAGATACAGAGGGTTACAGTATCACACATGATAACATTAGATACAGAGGCTTACAGTATCACACATGATAGCATTAGATACAGAGGCTTACAGTATCACACATGATAGCATTAGATACAGAGGCTTACAGTATCACACATGATAACATTAGATACAGAGGCTTACAGTATCACACATGATAGCATTAGATACAGAGGCTTACAGTATCACACATGATAGCATTAGATACAGAGGCTTACAGTATCACACATGATAACATTAGATACAGAGGCTTACAGTATCACACATGATAGCATTAGATACAGAGGCTTACAGTATCACACATGATAGCATTAGATACAGAGGGTTACAGTATCACACATGATGGCATTAGATACAGTGGGTTACAGTATCACACATGATAGCATTAGATACAGAGGCTTACAGTATCACACATTATAGCATTAGATACAGAGGCTTATAGTATCACACATGATAGCATTAGATACAGAGGCTTACAGTATCACACATGATAGCATTAGATACAGAGGCTTACAGTATCACACATGACAGGATTAGATACAGAGGATTACAGTATCACACATGACAGGATTAGATACAGAGGATTACAGTATCACACATTTTAGCATTAGATACAGAGGTTTACAGTATCACACATGATAGAATTAGATACAGAGGCTTACAGTATCACACATGATAGCATTAGATACAGAGGCTTACAGTATCACACATGACAGGATTAGATACAGAGGGTTACAGTATCACACATGATAGCATTAGATACAGAGGGTTACAGTATCACACATGATAGAATTAGATACAGAGGCTTACAGTATCACACATGATAGGATTAGATACAGAGGCTTACAGTATCACACATGACAGGATTAGATACAGAGGCTTACAGTATCACACATGACAGGATTAGATACAGAGGATTACAGTATCACACATGATAGCATTAGATACAGAGGCTTACAGTATCACACATGATAGCATTAGATACAGAGGATTATAGTATCACACATGATAGCATTAGATACAGAGGCTTACAGTATCACACATGACAGGATTAGATACAGAGGCTTACAGTATCACATTTTAGCATAGTATTGCTCTCTGTTTGGATACAGTAGAACGTTACTCGTTTTTTTTATTCATGATCAGCTCAGATACGGTATCACTTCAAGCAGTTTCACACGTTATGCCCTTAGATACAATAGAACTTTTGCAGTACCGCACACGATGGCCCAGATGTATCAAACTGTGTGAGAGGAAAAAGTGGAGGGATTTCTCCACAGCGACCAATCACAGCTCAGATAACGCGCTGTGGTAAAGTGAAAGCTGAGCTGTGATTGGTCGCTGTGAGGAAACCTCTCCACTTTTTTCTCTCACACAGTTTGATACATCTGGGCCTATGTGTTTAGATACACAAGTACTTCATGAAGTTATAGAGGTGATTTGCTTAGATACATTGGCTGAGAGATACACTCACAATTTAGGAATAACTGACGTGACTTCTGGGTTTCGGGGACAGAGACCCGGCATGAAATCCCATAACAATAACCCAGTATATAGCGGCGGCTGTCGTGTTATTGACGCAAACTGATATGTAGCTTTTAATGGGTGAGGAAATGGCGTGTTTTTTTTTTTTGCGAGTGATAAGTTAGGATGTAAATGAGTCGCGTTTTATTCCAGGCGACACAATTCCATTCGCTTCATACATATAAATGAGAGCAGTGCTGCGCAGAACCTCGGCAGCTCCACAATAGGCGCGGCGCGGTTCGGAGGCTGAGGCAGATAAACACGTATTACTCCGAGAAGCCTTGACACCATTGTGTCTCCATTGACGTCGCTTCCAGGGTTTAATTCTCTTCTATTCTTCTCGCACAATTCCAGGGCGACTGACGGAGGGGACCGGGTTATCCCCACAGAAGGCGGAAAGTGACAGGACGACACTTGATACATTGTAACCTGTTGCTGGGAAAATGTATCCAACTTTACTGCTTCCTCCATTGAGATCCAAGATGTCAGCGTTCTTATTAGACCATGTTCACATCACGCTTTTATATAAACTGTAGCATATCCGTAGACGAGTACAGTGATCCCTCAACTTACAATGGCCTCAACATTTCAACATACAATGGTCTTTTCTGGACCATTGTAAGTTGAAACCAGACTCAACATACAATGTACAGACAGTCCAGATCTGTGAGACGTGTCAATGGCCGGAAGAACTGACCAATCAAAATTGGCAATTTACTGGTAAAACCCCTGTATTACTGAAGTGTATGCACTGACTGGTGTCTGGTAGCGCCCCCTACAGTACAGTGAGGTATTACATGTTCTGTACTCTTTACCTGTATTACTGAAGTGCATGCACTGACTGGTGTCTGGTAGCGCCCCCTACAGTACAGGGAGGTATTACATGTTATGTACTCTTTACCTGTATTACTGAAGTGTATGCACTGACTGGTGTCTGGTAGCGCCCCCTACAGTACAGGGAGGTATTACATGTTCTGTACTCTTTACCTGTATTACTGAAGTGTATGCACTGACTGGTGTCTGGTAGCGCCCCCTACAGTACAAGGAGGTATTACATGTTCTGTACTCTTTACCTGTATTCCTGAAGTATATGCACTGACTGGTGTCTGGTAGTGCCCCCTACAGTACAAGGAGGTATTACATGTTCTGTACTCTTTACCTGTATTCCTGAAGTATATGCACTGACTGGTGTCTGGTAGCGCCCCCTACAGTACAGGGAGGTATTACATGTTCTGTACTCTTTACCTGTATTACTGAAGTGCATGCACTGACTGGTGTCTGGTAGCGCCCCCTACAGTACAGGGAGGTATTACATGTTCTGTACTCTTTACCTGTATTACTGAAGTGTATGCACTGACTGGTGTCTGGTAGTGCCCCCTACAGTACAGGGAGGTATTACATGTTCTGTACTCTTTACCTGTATTCCTGAAGTGTATGCACTGACTGGTGTCTGGTAGCGCCCCCTACAGTACAGGGAGGTATTACATGTTCTGTACACTTTACCTGTACCAGGGTTACCTGCTCCTTTGGACACCAGTTGAGGGCGATTCCATGTTACTTTTTTTTAGGACATCTGTACAGGACCCGGAAGAAGCTCCTGTCCTCTACATATACCAGTGTTTCCCAAGCAGGGTGCCCCCCAGCTGTTGCAAAACTACAACTCCCAGCATGCCCGGACAGCCTTTGGCTGTCCGGGCATGCTGGGAGTTGTAGTTTTGCAACAGCTGGAGGCTCCCTGCTTGGGAAACACTGACATAGACAGTGATTACAGCTCCCAGCAGATCTTTCTTACTTTTATATGTAAGGATTTGCTTTATCTATATTAGTTATCTACTTATTTTTCTTCAATCCGCCCTTTTTTTCCCCTATTTTTGGAAGACATTTTGGTGGCTTCAGAACCAATTACCAGGTTTCCATAGAGTTCTGGTCTCAACATACAATGGTTTCAACATACAATGGTCGTCCCAGAACCAATTACTATTGTAACTTGAGGGACCACTGTATATGTTTCACTAGTGCAGTGTTTCCCAAGCCGTGTGACTTCATGAACTCCCATCATGCCCAGACGGCCATTTGTAGCACGTTTCACGTATAGATGTCGCAGCCCGGCCCATATTAATGGCTTTTACGAGTGCAGTGTTTCCCAACCTGTGTCACTACAGCTGTTGCGAAACTACAATTTCCAGCATGCCCGTACAGCCTTTTGAAGCACATTTGCAGCATTCCTCCATTTGTATCACGCTTCACGTATAGATATCGCAGCCCGGCCCATATTCGTGGCCTTTTCATGTTCGTGAGCCTGGGGCGGGCGGTTTGTCAGCGCAGTCGTGTCATCGCATACATTAGCCGAACACTTTTTAGATTTTTTTTTTTTCCATTTCCCCAGTGATTCCGACTTGTGGAGCGCTCCCGCCGCCAGCTGGGGTTCACATACATCTCCAGCCCAGAGTGCACTGAGTAATTGCTCCGCAGCCTACTCATTCTGCGCCTACATTTCTATATGCAATTTGCTTTCAATTACAGAAGAAAGAGACAGAACTTTCCATCTGAGCTTCATACAGAACTGATTTAATATGAAAGGAATCCAGAGTGTAAGGAGGTTCAATATCCCCGTACATAAAGGAACATGCTGTTATATCCTATGGAAATGAGAATATACAACAGCGCTGAATTATTAGCTCAGGGCTCTGCATTAAAGGTCTATTCACACATACGGTATCCTGCGCATGATATATGTATCCGTTCCAAATGGACCATCGTTTGTTGAAACCATCACATGTTGAGGGATCTGTGCAATGTAAAGTATAGGACAATGGTCTACAGCCTGCGGACCTCCAGATGTTGCAAAACTACAACACCCAGCATGCCCGGACAGCCGTTGGCTGTCCGGGCATGCTGGGTGTTGTAGTTTTGCAACATCTGGAGGTCCGCAGGTTGTAGACCACTGTTAGAGGAAGTTGTACTCACCTGTCCCTGCCGCTCCGGACCGTCACCACTCGTCACCGTTCCGTGCAATGTAAAGTATAGGACAATGGTCTACAACCTGCGGACCTCCAGATGTTGCAAAACTACAACACCCAGCATGCCCGGACAGCCGTTGGCTGTCCGGGCATGCTGGGTGTTGTAGTTTTGCAACATCTGGAGGTCCGCAGGTTGTAAACCACTGTTAGAGGAAGTTGTACTCACCTGTCCCCGCCGCTCCGGACCGTCACCACTCGTCACCGCTGCCCGGGATGTCGCCGCCCATCGCTGTCGCCGCGTCCCCGGGGTGTCCCCGACGCTCCGGCAAGGCCTCTGCTTCCCCGGCATCCTCGCTCTCCGTCACCGCCATCACGTCGCTACGCACGCCGCTCCTATTGGATGACGGGACGGCGTGCGCAGTGACATGATGGAGAGCGCCGACGATGCAGGGGATCCCGAAGAGGACGCGCCGGAGCCCCGGGGACAGGTAAGTGATCGTCAGCGGACCACACGGGGCACCGTAAACGGCTATCTGGTGGCAGCTGAAGCAGTCTGCGCTGCCGGATAGCCGTTTATGCGATGGCCCCGACATACAAAATCATTGTATGTTGATGCTGCCTAGAGATGAGCGAACTTACAGTAAATTTGATTCGTCACGAACTTCTCGGCTCGGCAGTTGATGACTTTTCCTGCGTAAATTAGTTCAGCCTTTAGGTGCTCCGGTGGGCTGGAAAAGGTGGATACATTCCTAGAAAAGAGTCTACTAGGACTGTATCCACCTTTTCCATCCCACGGGAGCACCTGAAAGCTGAACTAATTTATGCAGGAAAAGACATCAACTGCCGAGCCGAGAAGTTCGTGACGAATCGAATTTACTGTAAGTTTGCTCATCTCTAATGCTGCCTTCACCATGCGATGGCCTCTGAGAGTGATTGTATGCTGAAATGGTCGGGGGGGGGTCACTGTATTTGAAGCTGTGCTCAGTTATTAAAGCACAAATGTATTACCACAAAACAACCATTCCCTTGAGTGGAACTGCAATACCACACAAAAACTGAGGACAAGAGTGGTGCTGTTTACCTAATCCAGGGAAATCCCTTTTAGGGTACGTTCCCACACGGCGTATTTTGCTGCGTATTTGCTGCGTATTTGCTGCGTATTTGGTGCTGCGTATTTTCCTACCCATTGACTTCAACAGGGAAAATAAAATACGCAGCAGCAAATACGCAGCAAATACGCCGTGTGGGAACGTACCCTCAAGGTATTGTTTCAGTGAGATTAGATAGTAAGTCAGTTCTCAGATGTAGTAAGTCTGCATTACAAATCTGATAATAGTAAATCAGGCTTCAGGTACAGTAAGTCAGGGGTTTGATATAGTAAATCCGAGTTCTTATATATGACTCAGGATTTTCATATAGTGACTTGGGGTTTGGGTCTAGTAAGTCAGGGTTTTTATATAGTGACCAAGGGTTTGGATATGAGTAACACAGGGTTCTGCTATAGTAACTTTGGGTTTTGGTCTAGTAAGTCAGGGTTTGGATTTATAAATCAAGGTTTGGATCTAGTAATTTGGAATTTTTATATAGTGACTTAGGGTTTGAATATAGTAAGTCAGGGTTTTGATGTAGAAAGTTTGCGCTCTAATGTAGTGACTTAAGGTGAGGGTCTTGTAAGTCAGGGTTTGGATCTAGTAAGTCAGAGTTCGTATATAGTGATTTAGGGTTTGGATCTAGTAAGTCAGGGTTCGTATTTAGTGATTTAGGGTTTGGATCTAGTAAGTCAGGGTTCTGATATAGTGATTTAGGGTTTGGATCTAGTAAGTCAGGGTTTGGATCTAGTAAGTCAGGGTTTGTATATAGTGATTTAGGGTTTGGATCAGGTAAGTCAGGGTTTGGATCTAGTATGTCAGGGTTCATATATAGTAATTTAGGGTTTGGATGTAGTAAGTCAGGATTTGGATCTAGTAAGTCAGGGTTCATATATAGTGATTTAGGGTTTGGATGTAGTAAGTCAGGATTTGGATCTAGTAAGTAAGGGTTCTGATATAGTGATTTAGGGTTTTGATCTAGTAAGTCAGGGTTTGGAGCAGGTAAGTCAGGGTTTGGATCTAGTAAGTCATGGTTCGTATATAGTGATTTAGGGTTTGGATCTAGTAAGTCATGGTTCATATATAGTGATTTAGGGTTTGGATCTAGTAAGTCAGGGTTTGGATCTAGTAAGTCAGGGTTCATATATAGTGATTTAGGTTTTGGATCTAGTAAGTCAGGGTTTGGATCAGGTAAGTCAGGGTTCGTATATAGTGATTTAGGGTTTTGATCTAATAAGTCAGGGTTTGGATCAGGTAAGTCAGGGTTTGGATCTAGTAAGTCAGGGTTCGTATATAGTGATTTAGGGTTTGGATCTAATAAGTCAGGGTACTGATATAGTGATTTAGGGTTTTGATCTAGTAAATCAGGGTTTGGATCAGGTAAGTCAGGGTTTGGATCTAATAAGTCAGGGATCGTATATAGTGATTTAGGGTTTTGATCTAGTAAGTCAGGGTTTGGATCAGGTAAGTCAGGGTTTGGATCTAGTAAGTCAGGGTTCGTATATAGTGAATTAGGGTTTGGATCTAGTAAGTCAGGGTTTGGATCAGGTAAGTCAGGGTTCGTATATAGTGATTTAGGGTTTTGATCTAGTAAGTCAGGGTTTGGATCAGGTAAGTCAGGGTTTGGATCTAGTAAGTCAGGGTTTGGATCAGGTAAGTCACGGTTCGTATATAGTGATTTAGGGTTTTGATCTAGTAAGTCAGGGTTTGGATCTAGTAAGTCAGGGTTTGGATCTAGTAAGTCAGGGTTCGTATATAGTGATTTAGGGTTTGGATCAGGTAAGTCAGGGTTTGGATCTAGTAAGTCAAGGTTCTGATATAGTGACAGCGTATTTATTCACATCATGGCTTTGATGTTGTTTGGCCCCTGCAGCTGAATACTGAATGACAGCTGTGAGCAGTGTGTCCAGTGCTCGGCCTATGGAGGTGTCCTGATCTAACACTGAAGCGCGTTGCTGCGGAGCGTCTATTTATAAGCCAGCGGCCCCCTGTGTACTGAATCTCCTGAGACCTCAGTTACCTGCAACCGAGTAACAAATCTCCTGCTGTGCAGTCAACAAGGGAAAGTCATGTGACCTCAGTGGTGGATGGAAAGGAAAAGCTTGATTCAAAGATCCAATAAATAAGGATTAAGATGAGAAAATCCTCAAATCATCACTTTCCTTATCAAATGAATGTATTTTCCTCCTGCTGCAAATGTAACTCAGGATCAGTACAGGATAAGTAATATATGTACACAGTGACCTCACCAGCAGAATAGTGAGTACAGCTCTCTAGTATAATACAGGGTATAACTCAGGATCAGTATAGGATAAGTAATGTAATGTATGTACACAGTGACCTCACCAGCAGAATAGCGAGTACAGCTCTGGAGTATAATACAGGATATAACTCAGGATCAGTACAGGATAAGTAATGTAATGTATGTACACAGTGATCTCACCAGCAGAATAGTGAGTACAGCTCAGGAGTATAGTACAGGATATAACTCAGGATCAGTACAGGATAAGTAATGTAATGTATGTACACAGTGACCTCACCAGCAGAATAGTGAGTACAGCTCTGGGGTATAATACAGGATATAACTCAGGATCAGTACAGGATAAGTAATGTAATGTATGTACACAGTGACCTCACCAGCAGAATAGTGAGTACAGCTCTGGGGTATAATACAGGATATAACTCAGGATCAGTACAGGATCAGTAATGTAATGTATGTACACAGTGACCTCACCAGCAGAATAGTGAGTACAGATCTGGAGTATAATACAGGATATAACAGGATCAGTACAGGATAAGTAATATATGTACACAGTGACCTCACCAGCAGAATAGTGAGTACAGCTCTGGAGTATAATACAGGATATAACTCAGGATCAGTACAGGATAAGTAATGTAATGTATGTACACAGTGACCTCACCAGCAGAATAGTGAGTACAGCTCTGGTGTATAATACAGGATATAACTCAGGGTCAGTACAGGATAAGTAATGTAATATATGTACACAGTGACCTCACCAGCAGAATAGTGAGTGCAGCTGTGGAGAATAATACAGGATATAACTCAGGATCAGTACAGGATAAGTAATGTAATGTATGTACACAGTGACCTCACCAGCAGAATAGTGAGTACAGCTCTGGAGTATAATACAGGATATAACTCAGGATCAGTACAGGATAAGTAATGTATGTACACAGTGGCCCCACCAGCAGAATAGTGAGTACAGCCCTGGAGTATAATACAGGATATAACTCAGGATCAGTACAGGATAAGTAATGTAATGTATGTGCACAGTGACCTCACCAGCAGAATAGGGAGTACAGCTCTGGGGTATAATACAGGATATAACTCAGGATCAGTACAGGATAAGTAATGTAATGTATGTACACAGTGACCTCACCAGCAGAATAGTGAGTACAGCTCTGGAGAATAATACAGGATATAACTCAGGATCAGTACAGGATAAGTAATGTAATGTATGTACACAGTGATCTCACCAGCAGAATAGTGAGTACAGCTCTGGAGTATAATACAGGATATAACTCAGGATCAGTACAGGATAAGTAATGTAATGTATGTACACAGTGACCTCACCAGCAGAATAGTGAGTACAGCTCTGAGGTATAATACAGGATATAACTCAGGATCAGTACAGGATAAGTAATGAATACAAATATACTAGCATTCATATGCAGGAATAGCTGCTTTGTGATTCTTGTATTGTCGTGTTTCCCTCATTGTTCTCCGCAGATGGTAAGTTTTCGGCAGCGGCTCAGGCCTCTCTCACCTCCCCAGGATCTGCAGCAATTCTCGGCAGCCATGGCCCCTGATCTCCTGTCAGACCCTACTTGCCATTGGACTTTTTTTTCCTGTAGAGCTTTCAAGTCTTATTTCCGCAGCAGAGCTAAAAGCAACAGCCTGCAGTGTAATGGTGGAGGATGAACAGTGCAAAACTACCACTCCCAGCATGCCCGGACAGCCGTTGGCTGTCCAGACATGCTGGGAGTTGTAATTTTACAAATGCTTAAAGGGGTACTCCCGTGGAAAACTTTTTTTTTTTTTTAATCAACTGGCGCCAGAAAGTTAAACAGATTTGTAAATTACTTCTATTAAAAAAATCTTAATCCTTCCAGTATTTTTTAGGTGCTGAATACTACAGAGGAAATGCTTTTTTTTTTTTTTTTTTAGATTTCTCTGATGTCATGACCACACTGCTCTCTGCTTACCTCTGCTGTCCATTTTAGGAACTGTCCAGAGCCCAGCATATGTTTGCTATGGGGATTTTCTCCTTCTCTGGACAGTTCCCAAAATGGACAGCAGAGGTCAGCAGAGAGCACTGTGGTCATGACATCGGGGAAATCTAAAAAGTAAAGCATTTCCTCTGTAGTATAGAGCCCCTAAGTACTGAAAGGATTAAGATTTTTTAATAGAAGTAATTTACAAATCTGTTTAACTTTCTGGCACCAGTTTATAAAAAAAAAAAAAAAAAAAAATTTCCTTGAGGAGTACCCCTTTAAGGCACACTTCAGAAGCAGGGAACAAAACCAGGAAGACAGCAAGGAATACAAACAGACAAACAAGCAGGGTCAGGCAAGACAAGATCAGAACTAGGAGGACTACAAGGTACAGGACAACAGGCAAAATAATAGTCAGGCAAGCCATGCTGGGAGTTGTACTTCTTCAACAGCTGGAGGCACACTGGTTGGGAAACACTGCTATACATGATTAAGGCCAGGGAACAAAAGCAGGAAAACAGCAAGGAATACAAACAGACAAACAAGCAGGGTCAGGCAAGACAAGGTCAGAACTAGGAGGACTACAAGGCACAAGACAACAGACAGGAGAATAATTAGTAGAGTTGTAGTTTTGCAACAGCTGGAGGCACACTGGTTGTATAGGTTTTTGCTGCCATTGGAAGTCAAGGTAGAGTTCCCCTTTAATGAGCAGGCTCTTTCCTCTCTAAATAACATCTTCCCTTGTCTTCTATTAATCCCCTTGTTTTTTTATAAGAAGTAAGCGCGGAGCGGTGTCACCGAGCGGCACAATAAGCTTATTAAGAATTCATGATTGTATCTGGCTATATCTCCAAGGATTATACTGTCCTATTTTACAGCTGGGGGAGAACAGCAGAGTCCTTGTATAGATTGTCTTTTCCTAAAAGTAAATCACAGATGTGCAGCGGATCTATTTGCGCCGGGCGGTATGGCGCTCGCCGCCTTTTTTCCCCCGACGCCGTCATTGTCAGGTCGCAAAATATCAAGATTTTATTCACAGCCCAGCAAAGCTTTTATGGCTTTCAAGTAACAAGTTCATTATTGTCGGGGAAAAGAGATCAATAATATTCGTCACGCCGTTACCTGTAACCGAAGAAAGAAGATGATTCTCGGGATCATTAGTCACAGCGGGAATTAGCCAGAATCGGCAAGAAGATGATGCAGGATCTGCTTGTCCAGTGCTTGGGCCTTAAAGGGGTAATCTGGTGGAATTTTTTTTTAATTTTAAATCAACTGGTGACAGAAAGTTAACCAGATTTGTAAATGACTTCTATTAAAAAATCTTAATGCTTTCAGTACTTATCAGCTGCTGTATGCTCCACAGGAAGTTGTTTAGTTCTACCCAGTCTGACCACAGTGCTCTCTGCTGCCACCTCTGTCCATGTCTTGAACTGTCCAGAACAGGATAGGTTTGCTATGGGGATTTGCTCCTGCTCTGGACAGTTCCTGACATGGACAGAGGTGTCAGCGGTGAGCACTGTGGTCAGACAGAAAATAAATTCAAAAAGAAAATAACTTTCTCTGTAGTATACAGCAGCTGATAAGTACTGGAAGGATTAAGATCTTTTAATAGAAGTCATTTACAAATCTGTATACATTTTTGGCACCAGTTGATTTAAAATAAATTGTTTTCCACCGGAATGCCCCTATAAAGGGGATGTCCAGCTTAATTTTAACTGCATCATAGCAAAAACAAACTCAGCTCTGCTACATCTCACAGTCTTATCATAGGGTATTGTAATTGCCGGTGGTTCATCGCGTATTGTGCTCGCCATTGTTTTCAAAGAGAATGCAGGGAAATGTTGCCCTTGTGCAACATGTCCAACACTGCTGTGTTGGCCTAGCTGGGAGATGTAGTTTTGCAACAGCTGGAGGCACACTCATTGAGGAAATAGTGCTATGGATGATAAGGGCCAGGGAACAAAACCAGGAAGACAGAAAAGTATACAAATAGACAAACAAGCAGGGTCAGGCAAACCGAGGTTAGAGCCAGGAGGACTACAAGGTACAGGACGACAGGCAAAAAAATAATAATAATTAACTCAATATTTCTCAACTTGAGTGCCTCCAGCTGTTGCAAAACTACAACTCCCAGCATGCCCGCGATCCAAACAGTGGGGTCAGACAAGACAAGGTCAGAACTAGGAGGACTAGAGGTACAGGGCTACAGGAAAAATAATAGGTCAGCCATGCTGAGAGTTGTAGTTTTGCAACAGCTGGAGGCACATTGGATGGCAAACACTTCTATACATCATAAGGGACAGGAAAGAAAACCAGACAGCAAATAATACAAACAGACAAACAAGCAGGGTCAGTCAAGCCAAGGTCAGAACCAGGAGGACTACAAGGTACAGGACGACAGGCAAAAAAAAAAAAAAAAATTAACTCAATATTTCTCAACTTGAGTGCCTCCAGCTGTTGCAAAACTAGAACTCCCAGCATGCCCGGACAGCCAGAGGCTGTCCGGGCATGCTGGGAGTTCTAGTTTTGCAACAGCTGGAGGCACACTGGATGGGAAACACTGTTATACATGATAAGGGCCAGGAAACAAAACCAAGAAGACAGCAAGGACAGTGGGGTCAGGCAAGTCAAGGTCAGAACTAGGAGGACTAGAGGTACAGGGCTACAGGAAAAAGAATGATTAGGTCAGCCATGCTGGGAGTTGTAGTTTTGCAACAGCTGGAGGCACATTGGATGGCAAACACTTCTATACATAATAAGGGGCAGGAAAGAAAACCAGACAGCAAATAATACAAACAGACAAACACGTGGGTCAGGCAAGCCAAGGTCAGAACCAGGAGGACTACAAGGTTCAGGAAGACAGGCAAAAAAAATACAATTATATATATCGATATTTAACCCAGTATTTTCCTACAGCCGTTGGCTGTCCGGGCATGCTGAGAGTTGTAGTTTTGCAACAGCTGGAGGCACACATTTTAGGACACACTGCTATATCCGGTGCAGGAGGAATTTTCTGTATCCTGGCTCAATACAGTGGCCATAAGAAACCCTCCCTGTGCGGACGCAGTGTACCGCAAGACGTGGCTGCCGCGTGGCCCTGGTGATGTGTCCGCCGATCCACACCGTGCCGAGGAAACGACTTGCTCTAATCTGTGGTTCCACTGGAAAATATCACATACAATTAATAAAGTGCAGGTTATGTAAGTGTCCTCGGAAGGATTTAGATCTCCTCAGAATACAGGCGATCGATGCGAGTAATGTATACAAATAACACGCACTGCCAAGACGGATGGAGGACGCCGAGCAGAAGGCTACAATTATTTATTGACTTCATTTGTAGCCTGCCAATAAGACAGTCAGGGCCTTGTAAGTACTTCTGGAAGTATAGTGCCGGCTTCTCACAGACCACGCACGCTTAGCTCTGCTCAACGTCAGAAGACAAATGAGGCTCCTTTAGATAAAAAAAAAAAATGAAGAAAAATTTAAAAATAATAATACAATTTATATATATATATATATATATATATATATATATATTATTATTATTATTATTATTATTATTATTATTATTAAATTATGTAATTGACTGGTTCCTAGTGAATTTGGGTCCCTCCCACAGAAGCACTGAGATACAACCTCGTGGACCCCAATCCATGAGCACTCTTACTTCTGAGTAATCCTTGATTATGTGTGGGCCAGAGTTTTCATTGCTTTGTTTGGTACCCAAAACTGAGCCTCTGTGTAGAGCAGTGTTCCCTTTGCAGGGTGCCTCCAGCTGTTGCAAAACTACAGCTTCCAGCATGTGCTGTCCAGGCATGCTCGGTGTTGTAGCTTTGCAACAATTGGGGACACCCTGGTTGGGAAACACTGGTGTAGAGGTTAAAGTGGCACTCTGGAGGGGGAAAAAAAAAATTTCAAATCAATTGGAGCTAGAAATTTATAGATATTTGTAAATTAATTCAATTATAAAAATTGTAATCCTTCCAGTACTTATGAGCTGCTGTATGCTCCACAGGAATTTGTCAAGTTATTTCCAGTCTGACAACAGTGCTCTCTGCTGACACCTCTGTCCATGTCAGGAACTGTCCAGAGCAGGAGAGGTTTGGGATGGCAATTTGCTCCTACTCTGGACAATTTGTAGGTCCTCCATAGTTGGGAAGTTTTGGTCTGTAGAGGACAGGCTGTAGGTCCCCCATAGTTGGGTAGCTGTGGTCTGTAGAGGATAGGCTGTAGGTCCTCCATAGTTGGGAAGTTTTGGTCTGTAGAGGACAGGCTGTAGGTCCTCCATAGTTGGGAAGCTGTGGTCTGTAGAGGACAGGCTGTAGGTCCTCCATAGTTGGGAGCTGTTAGATGACAGGCAGTAGGTCCTCCATAGTTGGGAGCTGTTAGATAACAGGCTGTAGGTCCTCCATAGTTGTGAAGCAGTGGTCTGTAGAGGACAGGCTGTAGGTCCTCCATAGTTGTGAAGCAGTGGTCTGTAGAGGACAGGCTGTAGGTCCTCCATAGTTGTGAAGCAGTGGTCTGTAGAGGACAGGCTGTAGGTCCTCCATAGTTGAGAGGCTGTGGTCTGTAGTGGACAGGCTGTAGGTCCTCCATAGTTGAGAGGCTGTGGTCTGCAGTGGACAGGCTGTAGGTCCTCCATTGTTGAGAGGCTGTGGTCTGTAGTGGACAGGCTGTAGGTCCTCCATTGTTGGGAAGTTTTGGTCTGTAGAGGACAGGCTGTAGGTCCTCCATTGTTGGGAAGTTTTGGTCTGTAGAGGACAGGCTGTAGGTCCTCCATAGTTGGGAAGTTTTGGTCTGTAGAGGACAGGCTGTAGGTCCTCCATAGTTGGGAAGCTGTGGTCTGTAGAGGACAGGCTGTAGGTCCTCCATAGTTGAGAGGCTGTGGTCTGTAGTGGACAGGCTGTAGGTCCTCCATTGTTGGGAAGTTGTGGTCTGTAGAGGACAGGCTGTAGATCCTCCATAGTTGGGAAGCTGTGGTCTGTAGAGGACAGGCTGTAGGTCCTCCATAGTTGAGAGGCTGTGGTCTGTAGTGGACAGGCTGTAGGTCCTCCATTGTTGGGAAGTTGTGGTCTGTAGAGGACAGGCTGTAGGTCCTCCATAGTTGGGAAGTTGTGGTCTATAGAGGACAGGTTGTGGGTCCCCTATAGTTGGAAATTTGTGTTTGTAGATGACAGGCTGTAGGTCCCCAATAGTTGGGAAGCTGTGGTCAGTAGAGGAAAGGCTGTTGGTCCTCCATAGTTGAGAGGCTGTGGTCTGTAGGTCCTCCATAGTTGGGAGCTGTGGTCTGTGGATGACAGGCTGTAGGTCCCCCATAGTTGGGAGCTGTGGTCTGTAGAGGACAGGTTGTAGGTTCCCCATCGTTGGGAAGCTGTGGTCTGTAGATGACAGGCGGTAGGTCCTCCATAGTTGGGAAGCTGTGGTCTGTAGAGGACAGGCTGTAGGTCCTCCATAGGTGAGAGGCTGTGGTCTGTAGAGGACAGGTTGTAGGTCCCCCATAGTTTGAAAGCTGTGGTCTGTAGAGGACAGGCAGTAGGTCCTCCATAGTTGGGAGCTGTTAGATGACAGGCTGTAGGTCCCCCATAGTTGAGAGGCTGTGGTTTGTAGAGGACAGGTTGTAGGTCCTTCATCGTTGGGAGGCTGTGGTCTGTAGAGGACAGGCGGTAGGTCCTCCATAGTTGGGAGCTGTTAGATGACAGGCAGTAGGTCCTCCATAGTTGGGAGGCTGTGGTCTGTAGAGGACAGGCTGCAGGTCCTCCATAGTTGGGAGCTGTTAGATGACAGGCGGTAGGTCCCCCATAGTTGGGAAGTTATGGTCTGGAGTAGTCTAGATTGGGTTGGATTCCTCCTTAGTTCTGTTGGTCGTTGATACAATGTCTCCTCTCGCAGTGATGTGCAGAAGGTCCGGTCCTGACCATGTGATGACACGGCAGACAATGTTCGCGCTGACGGATGGAATTTGTGACAGTTCTGCATAAATGATCATTGTCTCGTCCTTCAGTCACCCGGGGTTTAAACAATGCGCCTACATATATTTTGCATTTCATTAGAAGGATTCACGTATTCCGAAAGTTTTGGATGGAACCTTTTAACTCTAATAATTATATGTGCGTATCAAGGGGTCGAAGGTCGTCTGCAAATGCTAAATAGGCTTAAGAAAAGTCACCCAGTCTTTTCTGACATTTGTATAATTGGTCAAAAATATATTTATATTCTAATCTGAGTGTTTGATCCTCGAAGGAACTTTGTGACTTTCAAAGAGACAAGTCCAGGAACGTTTTAGACTCTTGTGGTGATAATACAAACATTAAAGACATTATAAACATTATAGACAATACAGACATTATAAACATTATAGACATTATAGACAATACAAACATTATTTATAGACATTAACATTGTAGACATTACAGACATCATAGACATAAACATTATAAACATTATAGACAATACAGACATTATTTATAGACATTATAGACATCACAGACATCATAGACATAAACATTATAAACATTACAGATATAGACATTACAGACATTATAGACATTACAGACATTACAGACATTACAAACATCATAGACATTATAGACATTATAGACATAAACATTATAAACATTATAGACATTACAGACATTATTGACATTATAGATATTATATACATTACAGACATTACATCATGTATCTATGGGGCGTAGAATATCCTAAAGACAACTTTACTATCTGATACTAGGTTACAGTTGAGATATTTTGCATAAACTATATTATTACTCATCCAGGATTGATGTATGTATCATTGTCCATTTACATTCACAGCTGTACACAGTGACCTCACCAGCAGAATAGTGAGTACAGCTCTGGGGTATAATACAGAATATAACTCAGGATCAGTACAGGATAAGTAATGTAATGTATGTACACAGTGACCTCACCAGCAGAATAGTGAGTACAGCTCTGGAGTATAATACAGGATATAACTCAGGATCAGTACAGGATAAGTAATGTAATGTATGTACACAGTGACCTCACCAGCAGAATAGTGAGTACAGCTCTGGAGTATAATACAGGATATAACTCAGGATCAGTACAGGATAAGTAATGTAATGTATGTACACAGTGACCTCACCAGCAGAATAGTGAGTACAGCTCTGGAGTATAATACAGGATATAACTCAGGATCAGTACAGGATCAGTAATGTAATGTATGTGCACAGTGACCTCACCAGCAGAATAGTGAGTACAGCTCTGGAGTATAATACAGAATATAACTCAGGATCAGTACAGGATAAGTAATGTAATGTATGTACACAGTGACCTCACCAGCAGAATAGTGAGTACAGCTCTGGAGTATAATACAGGATATAACTCAGGATCAGTACAGGATAAGTAATGTAATGTATGTACACAGTGATCTCACCAGCAGAATAGTGAGTACAGCTCTGGAGTATAATACAGGATATAACTCAAGATCAGTACAGGATAAGTAATGTAATGTATGTACACAGTGACCTCACCAGCAGAATAGTGAGTACATTCCTGGAGTATAATACAGGATATAACTCAGGATCAGTACAGGATAAGTAATGTAATGTATGTACACAGTGACCTCACCAGCAGAATAGTGAGTACAGCTCTGGAGTATAATACAGAATATAACTCAGGATCAGTACAGGATAAGTAATGTAATGTATATACACAGTGACCTCACCAGCAGAATAGTGAGTACAGCTCTGGAGTATAATACAGGATATAACTCAGGATCAGTACAGGATAAGTAATGTAATGTATATACACAGTGACCTAATCAGCAGAATAGTGAGTTCGGGAGTATAATACAGGATATAACTCAGGATCAGTACAGGATAAGTAATGTAATGTATGTACACAGTGACCTCACCAGCAGAATAGTGAGTACAGTCCTGGAGTATAATACAGGATATAACTCAGGATCAGTACAGGATAAGTAATGCAATGTATGTACACAGTGACCTCACCAGCAGAATAGTGAGTGCAGCTCTGGAGTATAATACAGGATATAACTCAGGATCAGTACAGGATAAGTAATGTAATGTATGTACACAGTGATCTCACCAGCAGAATAGTGAGTGCAGCTCTGGGGTATAATACAGGATATAACTCAGGATCAGTACAGGATAAGTAATGTAATGTATGTACACAGTGATCTCACCAGCAGAATAGTGAGTACAGCTCTGGGGTATAATACAGGATGTAGATCTATATATAAACTATAACAGTGTTCCCTTCCTGGGAGGTGCAGGCCCTTTAAGAACTGGTGGAGGTCCCCAAAACAAACTTAAAATCACTGACTCAACGCCTCTGCAAAAGCTCCATTGATTTCCATTGTATATCGCTGGGAATTCACAGTAGGAAAGTGATGGAGTCTGTGGAGCTTGCACAGAAATGCTGAGATTGATGTTCTAGGCTAAATAAATCTATGTCCAGCATTAAAGGGGCTCAGGAACATCTATGGCTGAGTGAGGATTCCAAAATAAAGTGATTTAGGACTTGTTTTAGAACATTTGTATCATTTCTGACTCCCTCTTACTGAGCTCTGACTCTGGATGCATCAGGGGGATCAGGATGAACACTGCTATCAATGCCAATAAGATAGGGAACCATTACCAGAATGCATTGAAATGGCAAGATGCAAAATAAACTAAGATATTTCTGGTTTTCATGGCTGAAATTAGATTAGTCTTAAACTTTCTGTAAGGTTATGTTTAGTAGGGCAAAAAAAGTCCCAGATAAGCAACAAAAATGGCAAAAAAATTAAATAAAAAAAAGGTGCCCAGCTCCCATTGACTTCAATGCAATGCTTTGTGTTTTGTGATCTTAACAGTCTGGAGTTTAGATTCATACATTATAGTAAACTTGTAGAAAAAGAAGATTTGTGCAGCTGCTACTGATGTGTTTAGCTCACAGAGCATTGTCTAGACTATTCTACACACAGGTTTTTCTGTCTTTGTAAAAAGTGCGTTCTGATTCACTGCAAACAAATACATAGCTAGTGGAGAAGTGGATACACCTGTATCCAATCTAGACAATGATCTACAATTGTATCACTTCTCAGCTGAGAGCAGGACTAGTTATGTACAATGTATCAGTCTGGAGTCCTGGGTGTTTAGCTCACAGAGCATTGTCTAGACTGGATACAATTGTATCACTTCTCAGCTGAGAGCAGGACTAGTTATGTACAATGTATCAGTCTGGAGTCCTGGATGTTTAGCTCACAGAGCGTTGTCTAGACTGGATACAACTGTATATACTTCTCAGCTGAGAGCAGGACTAGTTATGTACAATGTATCAGTCTGGGGTCCAGGATGTTTAGCTCACAGAGCACGGTCTAGACTGGATACAATTGTATCACTTCTCAGCTGAGAGCAGGACTAGCTATGTACAATGTATCAGTCTGGAGTACAGGATGTTTAGCTCACAGAGCATTGTCTAGACTAGATACAATTGTATCACTTCTCAGCTGAGAGCAGGACTAGCTATGTACAATGTTTCAGTCTGGAGTCCGGGATGTTTAGCTCACAGAGCATTGTCTAGACTGGAAACAATTGTATATACTTCTCAGCTGAGAGCAGGATGAGCTATGTACAATGTATCAGTCTGGAGTCCAGGATTTTAAGCTCACAGAGCATTGTCTAGACTGGACACAATTGTATCACTTCTCAGCTGAGAGCAGGATGAGCTATGTACAATGTATCAGTCTGGAGTCCAGGATGTTTAGCTCACAGAGCATTGTCTAGACTGGATACAATTGTATCACTTCTCAGCTGAGAGCAGGACTAGCTATGTACAATGTATCAGTCTGGAGTCCAGGATGTTTAGCTCACAGGGCATTGTCTAGACTGGATACAATTGTATCACTTCTCAGCTGAGAGCAGGACTAGTTATGTACAATGTATCAGTCTGGAGCCAAGGATGTTCAGCTCACAGAGCATTGTCTAGACTGGATATAATTGTATCACTTCCCAGCTGAGAGCAGGACTAGCTATGTACAATGTATCAGTCTGGAGTCCAGGATGTTTAGCTCACAGAGCATTGTCTAGACTGGATACAATTGTATCACTTCTCAGCTGAGAGCAGGACGAGCTATATTCATTGTATCAGTAGTGAGTCCAGGGTGTTTAGCTCATAGAGCATTGTCTAAACTGGATAGAGTTGTAGCAGGACTAGCTATTTACAATGCATCAGTCTGGAATCCAGGATATTTAGCTCACAGAGCATTGTCTAGACTAAATACAACTGTCTCCTCTTTTTAGACAAAAGCAGAACTAGGTATGTACCTGTCTGGAAACCAGGCAGTTTAGCTCACAGAGCATTGTCTAGATTGGATACAATTGTATCACTTCTCAGCTGAGAACAACACTATTATGTACAACATATCAGTCTGGAGTCTTGGATGCTTAGCTCACAGAGCATTGTCTAGACTGGATACAATTGTATATACTTCTCAGCTGAGAGCAGGACTAGCTATATACATTGTATCAGTAGTGAGTCCAGGGTGTTTAGCTCATAGAGCATTGTCTAGACTGCATAGAGTTGTATCAGGAGTAGCTATGTACAATGCATCAGTCTGGAATCCAGGGTGTTTAGCTCATAGAGCATTGTCTAGACTGGATAGAGTTGTATCAGGAGTAGCTATGTACAATGCATCAGTCTGGAATCCAGGATGTTTTGCTCACAGAGCATTGTCTAGACTTAATACAACTATCTCCTCTTCTTTGCCAAAAGCAGAACTAGGTATGTACCAGTCCGGAAACCTGGCAGTTTAGCTCACAGAGCATTGTCTATACTGGATACAATTGTATCACTTCTCAGCTGAGAACAACACTATTATGTACAATGTATCAGTCTGGAGTCCAGGATGCTTAGCTCACAGAGCATTGTCTAGACTAGATACAATTGTATCCAACGGCTGTCCGGGCATGCTGGGAGTTGTAGTTTTGCAAAATTTGGAGGTCCGCAGGTTGAAGACCACTCATATAGAGGATTACTGCCTCTGAATGTAGAGAAAAACCTTTTCATTCACTGACAGCAAACGATATCTTGAATATTATGAAGATTTGAAGCATAACGTCCATTAGAAATTTGCTGAACTTTTCAATTCTTCAGTTATTAAGCTCCATTTCCATTAACCCGGAGATCTGGTGTAACCTTTGGTGTAGCCGATCTCGGAGGGCTGGTCACATAATGTTGTCTGGATATGAAATGTCGCTCTTAATTGCGGTAATGTCTCGCTCTTTGTTATCCGGTTATGTAACCTAATAAGGCTTATCATGGCCTATTAGTAGTGAGAGACACCGAGCCGTCCCCGCATGGAAGTGACAGGATTATTTTCTATTTTGTAACTATTATCTTTATTTGTTCTGCGTCTCACTTTGTCGCCGGGGCGCTCCCGCCATCTCCTTCTCTTTTAGCATATGTCAATATGAATTTTTTTGCTCTGAGCTTATTCCGAGAAGTGATTTTCCTAGCGACATTCGCGTCTCATTCAAATGCCATTATCCCTTTCCTTGTTTTGTCCTGTCATATTGTTTTATACAAATAGAACAAATGGAGTTGGAGTCGGGTGTTTGGGGACTGGAGCTCCATGTGTCGCAGACAAGTGTTTACACTGAGATTTAAAGAGCACCTGTCGTCCGCTCCGCCCCGATCCGCCATAACGGCGACAATCTATCAATCAACTGGCTTCAGAAAGTTATACAGATTTGTAAATTACTTCTATTAAACAATCTTAATCCTTTCAGTACTTATGAGCTGCTGAAGTTGAGTTGTTCTTTTCTAAGTGCTCTCTGATGACACGTGTCTCGGGAACCGCCCAGCTTATAAGTAGTGTTGAGCGGCATAGGCCATATTCGAATTCGTGAATATTCGCGAATATATGGGCGAATATTCGTCATATATTCGCGAATATTCGCATATTTGTAATATTTGCGATTTATTTTCGCATATGTGTAAATTTGCAAATGCGAAAATTGACATATACATTAACATAAGCTTAAATTTGCATATGCGAAAATGTGCGCATACAAATTTTCGTATATGCGAAACTTCGCACACCGGTATCACACAGTAGTATTAGAGCCTTCTTTACACCACACAAGCTGGAAGCAGAGAGGGATGATCACTGTGATGTGTACTATGAAAAAAATAAAAAATAAAGTATAAAAAAAAACAAAAAAAAAAACAACACGAATATTCGTAATTACGAATATGTAGTGCTATATTCGCGAATATTCGCGAATTCGCGAATATGCGATATTCGCGAATAAAATTCGCATTGCGAATATTCGCGAGCAACACTACTTATAAGCAAATCCCCATAGTAAACCTCTTCTACTCTGTGCAGTTCCCGAGACAAGCAGAGATGTCAGCAGAGAGCACTGTTGCCAGACAGAAAACAACAACTCAACTTCAGCAGCTGATAATTATTGGAAGGATTAAGATTTTTTTATAGAAGTAATTTACAAATCTGTTTAACTTTCTGGAACCAATTGATATAAAGAAAACATTTTTTTCTTTCCTGGAAAACCCCTTTAATTGTAGATCCCCTTCGAATTGTTGACCTCCAGCTGTCGTAAAACTACAACTCCCAGTATGCCCGGACAGCCTTTTGCTGGGAGTTGTAGTTTTGCAAAAGCTGGAGGAACCCTGTTGGGAAACACTGAGTTAATTACTCCGGTTAAAAACAAGGATTATTATTATTTTTTTTTTTTTAATAGAAGTAATTTACAAATCTGCTTAACTTTCTGGAGCTGGTTAGTATATATAAAAAAAAAAGTTTTTTTCTTGGAATACCCCTTTAATATCTACATAGGATATTGTGTTGGACGTATGACTTGATCATATTGTTAGCTGTGAGGATAGGGATGTCAGACCAGGGCTGGGGAGTGGCAAAGGGCGGAGCCAATGGTTAGATATCGCCTTGGGTGGCAACAAATCCTTGCACCCGTCCTGTGTCAGACATATGTATCTGGTAGCCCTGGTAAAAAAAAAAAAAAAATGGCCTAGTTCAATGGGCATGTTTATTGAGGAGTCCGGGCTGGTTGGGTCATCCAGGGGGTATGCCTAATGTATGACCAGCAGAAGACCGTAGTGTCCACCAAGATACTTTCTTGGTCAAAGGCAGAAGAAGAAGATTGTGGGGTCACCTGGTGTTTCTGCCCGCAACATGGCTGCCCTCATTGGGGGTAACTTTCTGCAAAATCATATACCGTATTTTTCGCCCTATAAGACGCACCGGCATATAAGACGCACCCAATTTATAGGTGCAAAATCTAAAAAAAATAAAGATTCTGAACCCAATAGTGGTCTTCAACCTGCGGACCTCCAGATGTTGCAAAACTACAACTCCCAGCATGCCCGGACAGCCGTTGGCTGTCCGGGCATGCTGGGAGTTGTAGTTTTGCAACATCTGGAGGTCCGCAGATTGAAGACCACTGCATAGGAGGTAATACTCACATATCCCCGCCGCTCCGGACCCATCATCGCTGCCCTGGATGTCGCTCCATCGCTGTCGCCGTGTCCCCGTCGCTCCGGAACGTCTCTGCTGCCGGCCGGGTATCCTCGCTCTCCGTCGCCGCCATCACGTCGTTACGCAGGCCGACGCACGTACGCGACGACGTGATGACAAGGAAGGAGAGCGCCGGCCATACAGGGGATCCCTGAACGGAGAAGACACCGAGGAGGCAGGTAAGGTCCCTCCCGGTGTCCTGTAAGCACTAACTCGGCTATTCAGTCGGGCTGTTCGGGACGCCGCGGTGAAATCGCTGAAAAGCCGGGTTAGTGTTATTTTGGCTTCAGATACGGCAGGCAGCTTTGATCACCGCGTCTGAAGGGTTAATACAGGGCATCACCATGATCAGTGATGTCCTGTATTAGCCGCGGGTCCCGGCCGTTGATAGCCGCAGGGACCGCCGCGATAGGGGCGTATTCACCGTATAAGACGCACCAACTTTTTCCCCCCAGTTTTGGGGAAGAAAAAGTGCGTCTTGTACGGCTAAAAATACGGTATGTGTCACCAGATAATTGTCACAAGGCCGAGATGTCCCTATTTCTGTACAACAACGCTCTTCAAAGAAAGACGGGTGGTGATGGGGACCAGCTGAGCCTCCTTGTGAATACAAATTCTATCGATCAGATAGGGTGGAAATGATTGATAAGGAGGTTTCTCTCCTCAGAAGGGGCAGATGATAAGTGAACGTAGACTCGGAGTCGCCGCTCTACCAACAGGTATAGATTTGGCATCTCTCAAACCTGCGGCCATTGTTTCCGGATGACGTTTATCATTGCAGTTTATCTTTATCTTGTTCCCTGGATTAGAAGGAGAAGAAGACATTTTGGTCATCGTCACCAGATCAGATTATAGCTGGATCAGTCTGGTGGAGCAGATATAACACACGCCAACGTGTCACAGCAGGAGGAGGCAACAATGTCTCATTTTGTAGCCGACATGCATTTTTCTAAGCTTCTTCTGGGGAGAGATCCATTTCTTTTTATGATTTTCTAGCACAGTGGTCTCAAACAGTGCCTCCTCCAGCTGTTGCAAAACTACAACTCTCAGCATAAATAATAAATAAATAAAAAAATCAGTGGAGGAAACCTCTAGGGAGTAATGGCTGAATAATTGCCCTTCCATTGGGCTTAGAACAGTGTTTTGGACATTCTTCTTAGCTTCTTCTGGGGGGGGGGGTCCATTTCTTTCCATGATTATCTAGCACAGTCGTCTCCAAACTGTGCCCCCTCCAGCTGTTTCAAAACTGCAACTCCTGGCATAAAAATAGAAACCCAGGGAAGGAAACCTCTAGGAAACCTAATGGCTAAATGATTGTTCTTCTCTTGGGCTCAGACAGTGCGCCTCCTGATCGCGGGGGTCCCGACGCTGGGGACCCCTGCTATCTCCTTGCTGTACTCGCCGTTTGTTTAGGGCATCGGGTGCAGCACCGGAGGCTCATGCGGTCACAGCCGTACGCCGCTCGTGATGTCACAACCACACCCCCTCAATGCAAGTCTATGGTGCCAGTGTGCCTCCAGCTGTTGCAAAACTACAACTCCCAGCATGCCTGGACAGCCGTTGTAGAACTTCATGTAGGAATCCAACACATTTCATAGATCTGCAGCTATTTCTTATTTGCTCTTAACCAGTGGTCAGTGCCCAATGGTCAGTCCATCATTCACATAATGCCGCCATTTACGTCTATACTATTGTATCCATTGTGTCTCTGCTCATGGCTGATAAGGACCGGCTGATAGTCCACATGTAGCCAGAATCTAGAAATGTTCTTTCCATATTGATCCAGTGTCCCACATAGGCCGTTGTGATGATAGGGAATTATCTTGTCAGTACATGGATCATTTATGGCCACCGGTGTGGTAGGGTCCAGCTTAGGTCACGCTACATAGTTGGTTACATTTTTTTAGTATGTCTGTAAGAAAGAGCTGATCCCATTTTAGACCAGTGTTTCCCATCCAATGTGCCTCCAGCTGTTAAAAAACGAAAACTCCCAGTATGCCCGGAAACCCCCCTGTGGAGGAAACCCAAGGGAAGGTTAGTCCACCAGCCATGGTTTCCTAGAGGTTTCCTCCACAGGGGTTTTTCTGGACTTGATGTCTTAGACAATCTTCATTGCCAAATGTTTAAAGGGGTACTCCACCACTTGACGTCTTATCCCCTATCTGAAGGATAAAGGATAAGATGTTTGATTGTGGGGGTCCCGCCGCTGGGGTCCCCCGAGATCTCGGCTGCGGCACCCCAGACATCCGGTGCATGGAGCAAAATTCACTCTGTGCCGGATGACTGGTGATGCGAGCGGAGACTCCTGATGTCACGGTCACGCCCCTCAATGCAAGTCTATGGGAGGTTCTTTTCTTTTTGAATTTATTTTCTGCTTGACCACAGTGCTCTCTGCTGACACCTCTGTCCATTTTAGGAACTGTCCAGAGTAGGAGCAAATCCCTATAGCAAACCTCTCCTGCTCTGGACAGTTCCTGATGTGGACAGAGGTGACAGCAGAGAGCACTGTGATCAGACAGAAAGGAAATTCAAATAGAAAAGAACATCCTGTGGAGCATATAACAGCTGATAAGTACTGGAAGGATTAAGATTTTTAAATAGAAGTAACTTACATGTCTGTTTAACTTTCTGGCACCAGTTGATTAAAAAAAAAAAAAGTTTTCCATCGGAGCATCCCTTTAAGGGGTACTCCACTTCCTCAGCGTTCAGAATAGTTCTGAATGTTGGGTGTGGGCTGGGGTTTTTGACTAGTGTCGAGCGGCATAGGCTATATTCGAATTTGCAATATTTCGTGAATATATGGACGAATATTCGTCATATATTTTCAAAATTTGCATATTCGCAATAATTATGGCCTTTTTTTACTATGTGAATACAAATATTTAGCAATATATTGGCAATATTCGCAATATTCACGAATATGCGATATTCAAGATAAATATTTGCATTGCGAATATTCGCGCCCAACACTTGTTTTGACGTCACGGCCACGCCCCCTCAATGCAAGTCTATGGGAGGGGGCGTACGCCCCCTCCCATAGACTTGCATTGAGGGGGCGTGGCATGACATCACAATGGGGCATGGTCGTGATGTCACGACCACGCAGTCGTACCCAGCTTTCGGAACTATATGTTCTGAACGCTGGGGCAGTACCCCTTTAAGACCGGGAATGTGAGGAGAGAACGAGGACATTGGAATCATCATTTTACGTCCGCTCCTGCCTCTCCTCCACGCGGTATTATGAGGATGGATTATGGAGGTGTCATTTTCAGTTCCAATTACAATCCAGGTGGCAGAAGTCTTATCCCGGAATTTTTCTTGCTTTCTGTCGTGTGACAAAGATTATAAAAGTAACCCTGCGAGGGCACAAAATAAATCCGCTCTCCTGAGACGCAATAGAAGGAGAACGAGAAGAGAAAAAAAAAAAGCACAAAGGGTGAGTATGTACTTATATATATTCTGACAACCTTGCAAAGGTTACGAGAGGAGCTGGCAAGCCAATTACATTCTGTAGGAACATTACAACGGATTTGTTACTACATGACCCAGCCTGGCAAAAAGTCAGAGGCAGGAGAGTGGTGGAGTGCATTACTTCTATGACATGACATCATTTCATTAACGATAACAAACACACGTTCTGACTGGAGGAGGTAAGTGCCCTTGGATGGACCTTCTGGAGCAAAGGATCCAGCTGCAAATAACTGAACTGCAAGATCTATGAGCTTCACCAAGTATATATATCACCTAGAGTGTTTATACCGTATATCAGTGCCGTGTAATGGCCCCACACTGCATACGGAGAAAAGCGCCAGTCATAACTAAGACCTGCTGGGATCATTTAGGGATTTACATCAAAAATACATTCTTAAAGAATGATGATTATAATACTGCCCAGAATCTAACTACTATAATACTGCTCCTATATACAAGAATATAACTACTATAATACTGCCCCTATATACAAGAATATAACTACTATAATACTGCTCCTATATACAAGAATATAACTACTATAATACTGCCTCTTATATACAAGAATATAACTACTATAATACTGACTCCTATATACAAGAATATAACTACTATAATACTGCTCCTATATACAAGAATATAACTACTATAATACTGCTCCTATATACGAGAATATAACTACTATAATACTGCTCCTATATACAAGAATATAACTACTATAATACTGCTCCTATATACAAGAATATAACTACTATAATACTGCTCCTATATACGAGAATATAACTACTATAATACTGCTCCTATATACAAGAATATAACTACTATAATACTGCTCCTATATACACAAGAATATAACTACTATAATACTGCTCCTATATACAAGAATATAACTATTATACTACTGCTCCTATATACAAGAATATAACTACTATAATACTACTCCTATATACAAGAATATAACTACTATAATACTGCTCCTATATACAAGAATATAACTACTATAATACTGCCTCTTATATACAAGAATATAACTACTATAATACTGCCTCCTATATACACAAGAATATAACTACTATAATACTGCTCCTATATACAAGAATATGACTACTATAATACTGCTCCTATATACAGGAATATATCTACTATAATACTGTCTCCTATATACAAGAATATAACTACTATAATACTGTTCCCTATATACAAGAGTATAACTACTATAATACTGCTCCTATATACAAGAATATAACTACTATAATACTGCTCCTATATACAAGAATATAACTACTATAATACTGCTCCTATATACAAGAATATAACTACTATAATAATGCTCCTATATACAAGAATATAACTACTATAATACTGCTCCTATATACAAGAATATAACTACTATAATGCCGCTCCTATATACAATAATATAACTACTATAATACCGCTCCTAAATACTAGAATATAACTACTATAATACTGCTCCTTTATACAAGAATATAACTACTATAATACTGCTCCTATATACAAGAATATAACTACTATAATACTGCTCCTATATACAAGAATATAATTACTATAATACTGCTCCTATATACAAGAATATAACTACTATAATACTGCTCCTATATACAAGAATATAACTACTATAATACTGCTCCTATATACAAGAATATAATTACTATAATACTGCTCCCTATATACAAGAATATAATTACTATAATACTGCTCCTATATACAAGAATATAACTACTGTAATACTGCTCCTATATACAAGAATATAACTACTATAATACTGCTCCTATATACAGGAATATAACTACTATAATACTGCCTTCTATATACAAGAATATAACTAGTATAATACTGCTCCTTTATACAAGAATATAACTACTATAATACTGCTCCTATATACAAGAATATAACTACTATAATACTGCTCCTATATACAAGAATATAATTACTATAATACTGCTCCCTATATACAAGAATATAACTACTATAATACTGCTCCTATATACAAGAATATAACTACTATAATACTGCTCCTATATACAAGAATATAACTACTGTAATACTGCTCCTATATACAAGAATATAACTACTATAATACTGCTCCTATATACAAGAATATAACTACTATAATACTGCTCCTATATACAAGAATATAACTACTATAATACTGCTCCTATATACAAGAATATAACTACTATAATACTGCTCCTATATACAAGAATATAACTACTGTAATACTGCTCCTAAATACAAGAATATAACTACTATAATACTGCTCCTATATACAAGAATATAACTACTGTAATACTGCTCCTATATACAAGAATATAATTACTATAATACTGCTCCTATATACAAGAATATAATTACTATAATACTGCTCCTATATACAAGAATATAACTACTGTAATACTGCTCCTATATACAAGAATATAACTACTATAATACTGCTCCTATATACAAGAATATAACTACTGTAATACTGCTCCTATATACAAGAATATAACTACTATAATACTGCTCCTATATACAAGAATATAACTACTATAATACTGCTTCTATATAGAAGAATATAACTACTATAATACTGCTCCTATATACAAGAATATAACTACTATAATACCACCTCCTATATACAAGAATATAACTACTATAATACTGCTTCTATATACAAGAATATAACTACAATAATACTGCTCCTATATACAAGAATATAACTACTATAACACTGCTCCTATATACAAGAATATAACTACTATAATACTGCTCCTATATACAAGAATATAACTACTATAATACTGCTCCTATATACAAGAATATAACTACTATAATACTGCTCCTATATACAAGAATATAATTACTATAATACTGCTCCTATATACAAGAATATAACTACTATAATACTGCTCCTATATACAAGAATATAACTACTATAATACTGCTCCTATATACAAGAATATAACTACTATAATACTGCTCCTATATACAAGAATATAACTACTATAATACTGCCTCCTATATACAAGAATATATCTACTATAATACTGCTCCTATATACAAGAATATAACTACTATAATACTGCTCCTATATACAAGAATATAACTACTATAATACTGCCTCCTATATACAAGAATATAACTACTATAATACTGCTCCTATATACAAGAATATAACTACTGTAATACTGCTCCTATATACAAGAATATAACTACTGTAATACTGCTCCTATATACAAGAATATAATTACTATAATACTGCTCCTATATACAAGAATATAACTACTATAATACTGCTCCTATATACAAGAATATAACTACTATAATACTGCCTCCTATATACAAGAATATAACTACTATAATACTGCTCCTATATACAAGAATATAACTACTATAATACTGCTCCTATATACAAGAATATAATTACTATAATACTGCTCCTATATACAAGAATATAACTACTATAATACTGCTCCTATATACAAGAATATAACTACTATAATACTGCTCCTATATACAAGAATATAACTACTATAATACTGCTCCTATATACAAGAATATAACTACTATAATACTGCCTCCTATATACAAGAATATATCTACTATAATACTGCTCCTATATACAAGAATATAACTACTATAATACTGCTCCTATATACAAGAATATAACTACTATAATACTGCCTCCTATATACAAGAATATAACTACTATAATACTGCTCCTATATACAAGAATATAACTACTGTAATACTGCTCCTATATACAAGAATATAACTACTGTAATACTGCTCCTATATACAAGAATATAATTACTATAATACTGCTCCTATATACAAGAATATAACTACTATAATACTGCTCCTATATACAAGAATATAACTACTATAATACTGCCTCCTATATACAAGAATATAACTACTATAATACTGCTCCTATATACAAGAATATAACTACTATAATGCTGACTCTATGTATACGATTATGAACTTTTAATTGGCTAATTCCCATATATGTCTCTTCTTATCTTATTTGGCGCAGTCAGGAGTATGTGGAGTCATTCGGAATCCCGCTTGGGGTTCACAGTGCTTAGTGTTGCTGCCTTGCAACTTTGGCGCCATGACTTTGCGTGCAGTCATCCTTTTGAAGCTCGTGGTCTCTCCAGATCGTGTAGATTTCCTCTGGGTGCTCCAGATTCCTCCAGCATTCAAAAAACCCAACTTCCCATGAAATTGGCCTTTACAATATTTATTTTGCCTCCGATGAAGTTCCACATAAAATGCTGCTTCAGTGCAAATGAAGACTTTGTTAGAGGCGAAGTTTGTATCACAGGAAAAGTTCTGCTATATAGACGTATAATGGCTCCTCCCACTGCTGACATGTGACGCTTTACTCCTAGATATCTCCTAATAAGTGTGAACAGATCCCAACCCGATGACAGTGTCCGTCCACTTACTCCTAGGAAGTGTCATTTATTTACCTTTGAGGTCAGTGGTCTCAGCATGCCTCCAGCTGTTTGGGGAGGAACAACCCCCCAAGTGGAGGAAACATTTAGGGAACCATGGCTAAAGGATTACCCACATTGGTATTTCCCAACCGGGTGCTTCCAGCTGTTGCAAAACTTCAACTCCCAGTATGTCCGGACAGCCAAAATCCTTTCTGGCTTCTTCAAAAGAGCCACACTGTCCCTGAAAGGTAAATCAAGGCTTCCCTCTTATGTCATCCCTTTGTGCAGTGGTCTCAAACTGTGACCCTCCAGATGTTGCAAAACTTCAACTCCCAGCATCCTGGAAGTTGAAGTTTTGCAGCATCTGGAGGGCCACAGTTTGAAGCCACTGTTTTAGGTGAAGTAATAACATAGATGACCATGTAGTTGGTTCCTACCAAAAATTACACAAGGAAGGACAACAGGTGCCCTGGGAAAAGGTCACGGGGGCCCAATGCTCAGTGATGTGGTGGTGAAGGTCTGTCTTGTCCAATACCACAAAAGAGCTGCTGTAGAGCAAACTGCTGAAAAACATCACAGCTTGTTGTGTATGGGGCCCCGCAGACCGGTCAGATCTCACAGGACATCACAGCTTGTTGTGTATGGGGCCCTGCAGACCTGTCAGATCTCATGGGACATCACAGCTTGTTGTGTATGGGGCCCCACAGACCGGTCAGATCTCACAGGACATCACAGCTTGTTGTGTATGGGGCCCCGCAGACCAGTCAGATCCCACAGGACATCACAGCTTGTTGTGTATGGGGCCCGCAGACCGGTCAGATCTCATGGGACATCACAGCTTGTTGTGTATGGGGCCCCGCAGACCGGTCACATCTCACAGGACATCACAGCTTGTTGTGTATGGGGCCCCGGAGACCGGTCAGATCCCACAGGACATCACAGCTTGTTGTGTATGGGGCCCCGCAGACCGGTCAGATCTCATGGGACATCACAGCTTGTTGTGTATGGGGCCCCGCAGACCGGTCAGATCTCATGGGACATCACAGCTTGTTGTGTATGGGGCCCCGCAGACCGGTCAGATCTCACAGGACATCACAGCTTGTTGTGTATGGGGCCCCACAGACCGGTCAGATCTCACAGGACATCACAGCTTGTTGTGTATGGGGCCCCGCAGACCAGTCACATCTCACAGGACATCACAGCTTGTTGTGTATGGGGCCCCACAGACCGGTCACATCTCACAGGACATCACAGCTTGTTGTGTATGGGGCCCCACAGACCGGTCAGATCCCACAGGACATCACAGCTTGTTGTGTATGGGGCCCCGCAGACCGGTCAGATCTCACAGGACATCACAGCTTGTTGTGTATGGGGCCCCACAGACCGGTCACATCTCACAGGACATCACAGCTTGTTGTGTATGGGGCCCCACAGACCGGTCAGATCTCACAGGACATCACAGCTTGTTGGGTATGGGGCCCCGCAGACCGGTCAGATCACACAGGACATCACAGCTTTTTGTGTATGGGGCCCCGGAGACCGGTCAGATCCCACAGGACATCACAGCTTGTTGTGTATGGGGCCCCGGAGACTGGTCAGATCTCACAGGACATCACAGCTTGTTGTGTATGGGGCCCCGCAGACCGGTCAGATCTCACAGGACATCACAGTTTGTTGTGTATGGGGCCCCACAGACCGGTCAGATCTCACAGGACATCACAGCTTGTTGTGTATGGGGCCCCACAGACCGGTGAGATCTCACAGGACATCACAGCTTGTTGTGTATGAGGCCCCGCAGACCGGTCAGATCTCACAGGACATCACAGCTTGTTGTGTATGGGGCCCCACAGACCGGTGAGATCTCACAGGACATCACAGCTTGTTGTGTATGGGGCCCCGCAGACCGGTCAGATCCCACAGGACATCACAGCTTGTTGTGTATGGGGCCCTGCAGACCGGTCAGATCTCACAGGACATCACAGCTTGTTGTGTATGGGGCCCCACAGACCGGTCAGATCTCACAGGACATCACAGCTTGTTGTGTATGGGGCCCGCAGACCGGTCAGATCTCACAGGACATCACAGCTTGTTGTGTATGGGGCCCCGCAGACTGGTCAGATCACACAGGACATCACAGCTTGTTGTGTATGGGGCCCCGGAGACCGGTCAGATCCCACAGGACATCACAGCTTGTTGTGTATGGGGCCCCGGAGACTGGTCAGATCTCACAGGACATCACAGCTTGTTGTGTATGGGGCCCCGCAGACCGGTCAGATCTCACAGGACATCACAGCTTGTTGTGTATGGGGCCCCTCAGACCGGTCAGATCTCACAGGACATCACAGCTTGTTGTGTATGGGGCCCCGCAGACCGGTCAGATCTCACAGGACATCACAGTTTGTTGTGTATGGGGCCCCACAGACCGGTCAGATCTCACAGGACATCACAGCTTGTTGTGTATGGGGCCCCACAGACCGGTGAGATCTCACAGGACATCACAGCTTGTTGTGTATGAGGCCCCGCAGACCGGTCAGATCTCACAGGACATCACAGCTTGTTGTGTATGGGGCCCCACAGACCGGTGAGATCTCACAGGACATCACAGCTTGTTGTGTATGAGGCCCCGCAGACCGGTCAGATCTCACAGGACATCACAGCTTGTTGTGTATGGGGCCCCGCAGACCGGTCAGATCTCACAGGACATCACAGCTTGTTGTGTATGGGGCCCCGCAGACCAGTCACATCTCACAGGACATCACAGCTTGTTGTGTATGGGGCCCCACAGACCGGTGAGATCTCACAGGACATCACAGCTTGTTGTGTATGGGGCCCCACAGACAGGTCAGATCTCACAGGACATCACAGCTTGTTGTGTATAGGGCCCCGGAGACCGGTCAGATCTCACAGGACATCACAGCTTGTTGTGTATAGGGCCCCGCAGACCGGACAGATCTCATGGGACATCACAGCTTGTTGTGTATGGGGCCCCTCAGACCGGTCAGATCTCACAGGACATCACAGCTTGTTGAGTATGGGGCCCCGCAGACCGGTCAGATCTCACAGGACATCACAGTTTGTTGTGTATAGGGCCCCGCAGACCGGACAGATCTCATGGGACATCACAGCTTGTTGTGTATGGGGCCCCTCAGACCGGTCAGATCTCACAGGACATCACAGCTTGTTGTGTATGGGGCCCCTCAGACCGGTCAGATCTCACAGGACATCACAGCTTGTTGTGTATGGGGCCCCGCAGACCGGTCAGATCTCATGGGACATCACAGCTTGTTGTGTATGGGGCCCCACAGACCGGTCAGATCTCATGGGACATCACAGCTTGTTGTGTATGGGGCCCCGCAGACCGGTCAGATCTCATGGGACATCACAGCTTGTTGTGTATGGGGCCCCACAGACCGGTCAGATCTCATGGGACATCACAGCTTGTTGTGTATGGGGCCCCGCAGACCAGTCAGATCCCACAGGACATCACAGCTTGTTGTGTATGGGGCCCCGCAGACCGGTCAGATCTCATGGGACATCACAGCTTGTTGTGTATGGGGCCCCACAGACCCGTCAGATCTCATGGGACATCACAGCTTGTTGTGTATGGGGCCCCGCAGACCGGTCACATCTCACAGGACATCTCAGCTTGTTGTGTATGGGGCCCCGCAGACCAGTCAGATCTCACAGGACATCACAGCTTGTTGTGTATGGGGCCCCGGAGACCGGTCAGATCTCACAGGACATCACAGCTTGTTGTGTATGGGGCCCGCAGACCGGTCAGATCTCACAGGACATCACAGCTTGTTGTGTATGGGGCCCCGCAGACCGGTCAGATCACACAGGACATCACAGCTTGTTGTGTATGGGGCCCCGGAGACCGGTCAGATCCCACAGGACATCACAGCTTGTTTTGTATGGGGCCCCGCAGACTGGTCAGATCTCACAGGACATCACAGCTTGTTGTGTATGGGGCCCCGCAGACCGGTCAGATCTCACAGGACATCACAGTTTGTTGTGTATGGGGCCCCACAGACCGGTCAGATCTCACAGGACATCACAGCTTGTTGTGTATGGGGCCCCACAGACCGGTGAGATCTCACAGGACATCACAGCTTGTTGTGTATGAGGCCCCGCAGACCGGTCAGATCTCACAGGACATCACAGCTTGTTGTGTATGGGGCCCCGCAGACCGGTCAGATCTCACAGGACATCACAGCTTGTTGTGTATGGGGCCCCGCAGACCAGTCACATCTCACAGGACATCACAGCTTGTTGTGTATGGGGCCCCACAGACCGGTGAGATCTCACAGGACATCACAGCTTGTTGTGTATGGGGCCCCTCAGACAGGTCAGATCTCACAGGACATCACAGCTTGTTGTGTATAGGGCCCCGGAGACCGGTCAGATCTCACAGGACATCACAGCTTGTTGTGTATAGGGCCCCGCAGACCGGACAGATCTCATGGGACATCACAGCTTGTTGTGTATGGGGCCCCTCAGACCGGTCAGATCTCACAGGACATCACAGCTTGTTGAGTATGGGGCCCCGCAGACCGGTCAGATCTCACAGGACATCACAGTTTGTTGTGTATAGGGCCCCGCAGACCGGACAGATCTCATGGGACATCACAGCTTGTTGTGTATGGGGCCCCTCAGACCGGTCAGATCTCACAGGACATCACAGCTTGTTGTGTATGGGGCCCCTCAGACCGGTCAGATCTCACAGGACATCACAGCTTGTTGTGTATGGGGCCCCGCAGACTGGTCAGATCTCACAGGACATCACAGCTTGTTGTGTATGGGGCCACACAGACCGGTCAGATCTCACAGGACATCACAGCTTGTTGTGTATGGGGCCACACAGACCGGTCAGATCTCACAGGACATCACAGCTTGTTGTGTATGGGGCCACACAGACCGGTCAGATCTCACAGGACATCACAGCTTGTTGTGTATGGGGCCACACAGACCGGTGAGATCTCACAGGACATCACAGCTTGTTGTGTATGGGGCCCCACAGACCGGTCAGATCTCACAGGACATCACAGCTTGTTGTGTATGGGGCCACACAGACCGGTAAGATCACACAGGACATCACAGCTTGTTGTGTATGGGGCCCCGCAGACCGGTCACATCTCACAGGACATCACAGCTTGTTGTGTATGGGGCCCCGCAGACCGGTCAGATCTCACAGGACATCACAGCTTGTTGTGTATGGGGCCCCGCAGACCGGTCAGATCTCACATCCACATATCGGGGGCCGGTAGCTGCACAGTACACAGTATTAGGCCGAGGATTTTAATGCATTTGCTGATCAGAATTCATGTACTAGAACTTAGATTAACAGTTTGTAACAGTTTAAATTGTCGACAGTTTAGTTACCTATAAGCTTTGTTATTTTTGTTATAATCTTTGTTATTTTTGTTATAATCTTTTTTTTGTTAGTGTTTTTTCTACATTTTTTTTTATTTCTTCTTCTGCCTTTTCTCTTTCCCTTTTTTCTCTTTGCTTATTTCTCCTTTTTCTCCCCTTCTTCTTATTTCACTTCTTCCTCTTATTCTTTCTTCACTTACTAATTTGACCCATTTTCCCTTTCTTCTTTCTCTTCTTTTCCTCTTCCTTCTTCTTGTCTCCATCCTGCTCCTCCTCATTCTCTACTTCATCTTTCTATTAATTTGCTCATTCTCTTTTTTCTTCTCCTCTGCTTTTTCCTTTTCTCTGCATGTCTTCCTTTCTTCATCTCTCTTTTTTCCTTCTTCCTCCTCCTCTTTATCCGCCTCATCCTTCTTTTTATTCTTCCTCCACATCCTTCTTCCTTTTCTTCCTCCTTCAAATATTCTTCCCTTTTCTGTTTTTTCTTCACATTTCTTCTTCTCTCTTCTTTTTCTTCGCACTCCTTTTGCCTCCTTTTCCCTTTTCCTTTCCTCTTCCTTTTCCCCTTCTTCCGCCTCCTCTTCCTTCTTTTTCCTCTTCCTCTGCACTTCTTCTTTTTTTTTCTCCCTCAATTGATGTCTTTCATTTTCTCCTTTTTTCCTCCTACTTTCTATATATTTTATCTCTTATTCTTTCTCCTCCTTTATCTTTTTTCACTTCCACATTCTCCTCTCCTTCTTTCTCTTCCTTCTGCATCTCCTCTTCCTTCTCTTTCTTCCTCCGCTCCCTATTTCTCTTCTTTTCTCTCATCTTCCTCATCCTTTGTTCTTTTGTTGTCCTCTCTCTTCCACATCTTTCTTCTTTTTTTCTTGCTGCTTTTTTATATTGTTGTTTCTCCTCTTCTTCTTTTTATCCCTTCTCCAATCCCTTTTGATGTTTCCCTCTTTTTCTGCTCCTATTTTTTTGCGAGTAAACAAATATACTCAGACCTAATAATATATATATATATATATATATATATATATATATATATATATATATATATATATATATATATATATATTGGCTCCTTGTATCTCTCGGCTGCATACATAACATTATGGAGACATCAGGAATGACACGTCCATTAATATTTCAGCGGAAAAGTGACAGCAGCCTCTAATTCCATCAATTTCGTGTTTAACCCTTTGTGAGCCCTAGTTTTGACATTCTGCTTACTGTCGGCCTGCGCCATCGTCGGAGCCAACGCAGAAAGTCTTGAGCTGCGGCCCCAGGAGGCTTCTGGGATTTTAGCTTCATCTGTAGAAGGAAATTGTAATTTTCTACCCAGGCCCTGAATTTTTTATAAATTCTTCTGCTGTACAAGGCGTCGATGTGTCCAATGTCTATCCGCCGCCATCTGTGTTATCCTAATCAGCGCGTTGCTAGGTGCTTAGCGCGTTAGTTACCAATTTTTGCTCGAATAAATCTTAAAATATCAAGGCAGCTTTATTCCTCCTTAGTAAGGTGAGAAGAAGGTCATCATAAAAAGAAGCAGCTGCGACAGTTGTCTCTCCTTCGTAACGCGGCGAATAGGAGGCGGCAAGGTGCCATCCAGATTATGACAAATAAAGTGAAATGCGTGCAGGATTCAGTCGTGGGATGGAAATAGCGGCAGGTTAATAATACATCCTGCTGTAGAGAATTAGACTCCTTATACTCGGCACTACGTCTAATGGCGTTTGGCGGCGTTGCTTTTTCCGTAGACCTAATCCGCGCAGATGTTTAATTCCTGCAGTCAGAGAGAGCGGTGAGAATTTTATGATCTTCTTTAGTTTTGAATAACTTTGAGGAAACTTTGTATCCTCTTGGAATTGTTCTTGTTTTATCTGCTAGTGACATCTAAAGCTGCATTGAAATCTATCATCATAACTGCCCAGCATCTTCTATAACCAGGGTGCCTCCAGCTGTTGCAAAACCACAACTCCCAGCATTCCTTGACAGCCTCCAGAACGTAGAAGAGGAAAAGAAAAATCCAGTGGGGGAAACCTCTAGGGAACCACAGCTGATGGACTGCTTGGGCTTTGGCAGTGTTTCCCAACCAGTGTGCCTCCAGCTGTTGCAAAACCACAACTCCCAGCATGCCTTGACAGCCTCCAGAACATAGAAGAGGAAAATAAAAACCCAGTGGGGGAAACCTCTAGGGAACCATGGCTGATGGACTGCTTGAGCTTTGGCAGTGTTTTCCAACCAGTGTGCCTCCAGCTGTTGCAAAACTACAACTCCCAGCATGCCCAGACAGCCATTGGCTGTCTGGGCATGCTGGGAGTTGTAGTTTTGCAACAGCTGGAGGCACACTGGTTGGGAACAATGATCTAGCATTCTCGGACAGCCGAAGGGAGTTGTAGTGATTCCCGATCAGTGTGCCTCTAGCTGTTGCAAAACTACAACTCCCAGCATGCCCAGACAGCCGCATGCCCAGACAGCCTCCAGCACTTAGAAGAAGAAAAGGAAAACCCAGTGGGGGAGACTGCACTGACGGACTGCCCTTCCCTTGGGCTTTGACAGTGTTTCCCAACCAGTGTGCCTCCAGCTGTTGCAAAACTAAAACTTCCAGCATGGCCAGACAGTTAAAGGCGGGTTGGGCATGCTGGGAGTTGTAGTTTTGAAATAGCTGGAGGCACACTGGTTGGGAAACACTGATCTAGCATGCCCAGACAGCCAAAGGGAGTTGTAATGATTCCCGATCAGTGTTCCTCTAGCTGTTGCAAAACTACAACTCCCAGCATGGCCGGACAGCCTCCAGGAACTTAGGAGAGTAAAAGAAAAACCCAGTGGAGGAAACTTCTAGGAAACCTTGGCCGACGGATTGCTCTTCACATGGGCAGTGATTTTAAACCTAGGTTGCCTTCAGCTGTTTCAAAACCACAACTTCCAGCATGCCCGGACAGCCGAAGGGAATTGTAGTGGTCCCCAATCAATGTGCCTCCAGCTGTTGCAAAACTACAACTCCCAGCATGACCAGACAACCTCCTGAAATTCATAGAGGAAAATAAAAACCCAGTGGAAAAAACCTCTAGGGAACCTTGGATGATGGATCGGGCTTGGAGCAGTGTTTCCCAACCAGTGTTCCTCCAGCTGTTGCTAAACTATAAAAGCTGTTGGCTGTCTGGGCATTCTGGAAGTTGTTGATTTGAAACAGCTGGAGGCACCCTGGTTCAGAACATTGATCTAGGACTGGTCTAGGCAGCTGGATAGTAGCCCTCCAGGCAAGATGGTCGCCACAAATGGGAAACTCTCCTGCTTACTACTGACTCCTGTGCTGAGCTTGAGAACCTTAAGGGATGTTTTGTATAGAGACCATTTAAATGGGCACTGTCATAATTTTATTTTATTATTTTTTTTTATTATTTTTTTTTTTGCTATTGCACACCTTATGGTAAATAAAAAAGTCTTTCTAATGTACTTTTTTTTAATTAAGTTTTCTGATTTATTTGTGTTTAAAAAAGCTGCCACTAGGTGTCTCCCTACTTGTCCAGAGCACATTTCCCTCCATCTCTTGCACAGACTTTGGACTCCTACTGGCCTGGCAGAAGTCCAAAATCAGGAAATGCTGATTTGTGCAGCCTTAACCAATCATAGTTCATCTCACACTGAACTGCTCTGGGCTGTGTGAAGCAGAATGAGGGAGGAAGTTCTCCCCTATATGGCTTCAGATGATGTCACACCTGCTGGGGAACGCCCCTTCCCAGTCTGTGAATCTGACTGAGACTGAGCAGAAAATACAGAGCAATATCAAGGTAGAAAACTACAAAATAATAAAAATAAAGGCAGGGGGTGGATTATTATGATGGGGACAGTGGACTGGGAGGATTAATTGATAACATTTAACATGTTCATGAGAGGTTCTCTTTAAAGACAACTTGCTGTTCTGGCACATGTCCCCATTTGTTGTGTCTATCCCTGTATAATCCACTGCACTGCATTCTGGGAGTTTTCTTGTTACTCCAGTAGGCTACAATCACATAATGAAGAGAAGAGCCCTTAGGTAAAATGGAACTGCCATGTATAGGGGTGTAAAGTCAATGATGTGTCTGCACTGTGTAAAGTAGAGGATGGTCAGCGACTATTCCCATTGATTTCAGTCCATCATGGTCAGTAGATAATGGACAGTACGATATAATGCAGGGGCTCTGGGTGTCAATACAATAGTTACCGACCGTTTACCAGTTATTGTCCAATTGTTCCTATGAAGATGACATTTTTGGTGATCACCACTACACCTTGCTGGAGGCTTCAAGTCCACTTTGTCATGTCTTCCATTAGTGGTCAAAATCAATGGAAAATGACTATGGATCAAGCAAGGTCAGAGCTGATATGGAAGGACCAAGAATCAATACTGCAACCTCAGTGATACATTGTATAAACATGTCCTAAAAGAGAAAGATACAATGAATTCATGTTCCAGCATCTCTTTATCAATGATGAACTTGAAATGAAGAAAAGAATGAAGAGACACTGGAACATTAATTCATTGTATCTTTCTCTTTTAGGACATTTATATACAATGTATCATCATCTTATGACCAGCTACATTGTATCCTAAAAAATAAATACAAATCTGCATTCTTCTGACACTTAGCAGAATTTCTGGGATTTCACTCAAATTCCATTCTGCAGAGCTTTGGAATTTTTGCAGAATTTTGGCAGAATTTCGGTGGAATTTCTGCATGCTCAAAATGCAGAATTCTACCTAAATTCAAAGCCCCATTTAATTTAATGGGATTCCTCCAAGGAATTCCCTTCCACCAAATGTTAATGTTTTTGCAGAATCTGAAATGTGGAATTACCGTAGTGGAAATTCTGCCATGTAAATGGGACAGCAAAATTCTTGTTCCGCTTTTGCAGAATTTCTAGTGAAATTCTGCACTGAAATTCTGCCATATGAACATATCCGAAGGGGAGTATTTAGTATTTTTATGAAAATATGCATTTTTTTCCCCCATTTGCACATTATAATAATTATCTGTGTCACCATTTTCAAGATCTATTATAACTTGAAAAGTTCTTGTTTAGATACAGAGGCCACATCCATACCTAATAATTCTTCCAGCTGAGGGTTTGTTGCAGTGGTTTGCATTGTACACATTTCTCATGTGGGATAGATATCCTGGACTTTAAAGGGGTACTCCATTGGAAAACCTTTTTTTTTTTTGTTTTGTTTTGTTTGTTATATATGATAAGGGCTAGGAAACAAAGCCAGGAAGACGGCAAAGAATACAAACAGACAAATAAACAGGGTCAGGCAAACCAAGGTCAGAACTAGGAGGACTACAAGGTACAGGACGACCTTTTTTTTAAATCAAATGGTGCCAGAAAGTTAAACAGATTTGAAAATTACTACAATTTAAAAATTTTAATCCTTCCAGTACTTATCAGCTGCTGTATGCTCCAGAGGAAGTTCTTTTATTTTTTGATTTATTTTCTGTCTGACCACAGTGCTCTCTGCTGCCACCTCTGTCCATGTCAGGAACTGTTCAGAGAAGGTGAAAATCCCCATAGCAAACCTCTCCTGCTTTGGACAGTTCCTGACATGGACAGAGGTGTCAGCAGAGAGCACTGAGGTCAGACAGAAAATAAATTCAAAAAGAGGAGAACTTCCTCTGTAGTATACAGCAGCTGATAAGTACTGGAAGTAATAAGATTCTTATATAGAAGTAATTTACAAATCTGTTTAACTTCTTGCACCAGTTGTTTAAAAAAAAAAAAATATATATATATATATATATATATATATATATATATATATATATATAGTAGTAGAAGAAGAACAGCACAGCCAATAGAAGAAAAAAATTATTATCGTAAGGGGGTGCACGCAGCTCCTGGATCCTTGGTTAGGGGATCATCGTTCAAACAGAAGAAAAAATCTTGTCCACAGCACCAAAGTTCATGAAAAAATATGTGTTTTTATTCCATAAAAGGTGTCAATACAACAGCGACGTTTCAGTCAGCTCAACCTGACCTTTCTCAAGCATCCTGCTTGAGAAAGGTCAGGTTGAGCTGACTGAAACGTCGCTGTTGTATTGACACCTTTTATGGAATAAAAACACATATTTTTTCATGAACTTTGGTGCTGTGGACAAGATTTTTTCTTCTTTTTTTTTTTTTTTTTTTTTTCTTCTATATATATATATATATATATATATATATATATATATATATATATAAATAAAATGTTTTACACCGGAGAACCCCTTTAAGGCTTATTCATTTTATGTTTCAAAAAAATATTTATTGAATTCCAGGCATAGAATATGACATACAGTACAGTGTTTCTAAATACACAATTATATAAATAGTAATATGGTGGGAAAAAAGAAAAGAGAAAAGAAGAGAGCATCTGCGGTTATAAAAATATCACAACAATCTTTTTCTGTAAACAGGAGAATATTATAAATAACAAGTTGTTTGTCCAATAATAGAACAAACAGATACAAAAAGAATAAACAATGAAATAATCAACAAAAACAATGACAAAAAGAAAACAATGCTCTGCTGGCCCAGAACTCAAACAAACTGTACAACAAGAAGACAGAATAACCAAAGAATGTGCCGAAAAGGATGAAGCGGATGCTGCGGACGGGCGACGCCGTGTACATTGTAACAAAACCAGGACAGAGAGAGATTTGTGCTGATGGGTTTATCTCCGGCAGGAATTGTCTAGGATGGAAACAAATGTAGTAACTCATCCTGCTGACTGATACTATAAGGAGTTTAGTTGTCTACAAACCCATGTGGCAGAAACGTGGGCGTCATCTGTGGCTTCTGATCTAATAACCTTCTGCATTGTCTGCGCCAAAGAAACAGAATAAATTCATCATGTGATATCGGTCAAGAAATCGCTTTGGGTAGAGGGGACCGGTCAGGCCTGGTGCAAAGATTTTTGCCACCCCACTCGAAAGCTAATTTTGCCGCCTCTTGACCCCACCCACAGGCTCCACCCTTGACACGCCCCACCTTACAACTGGGGTGACACACTGTAACAAACCTCCTCCTTATGTAATCTTCTTACTACTGGGGTGACACACTGTAACAAACCTCCTTCTTATTTAATCTCCTTACTACTGGGGCAACACACTGTAACAAATCTCCTCATGTAATTACCTTACTAATGGAGTGACACACTGTAACAAACCTCCTCCTCATGTAATCTCCTTACTACTGGGGCGACAAACTGTAAAAAACCTCCTCCGCATGAAATTACCTTACTACTGGGATGACACACTGTAACAAACCTCCTTCTCATGTAATCTCCTTACTACTGGGATGACACACTGTAACAAACCTCCTCCTTATGTAATCTCCTTACTACTGGGGTGACACACTGTAACAAACCTCCTCCTCATGTAATCTCCTTACTACTGGGGTGACACACTGTAACAAATCTCCTCCTCGTGTAATCTCCTTACTACTGGGGTAACACACTGTAACAAACCTCCTCCTTATGTAATCTTCTTACTACTGGGGTGACACACTGTAACAAACCTCCTCCTCATGTAATCTCCTTACTACTGGGGTGACACACTGTAACAAACCTCCTCCTCATGTAATCTCCTTACTACTGGGGTGACACACTGTAACAAACTTCCTCCTTATGTAATCTCCTTACTACTGGGGTGACACACTGTAACAAACCTCCTCATGTAATCTCCTTACTACTGGGGTGACACACTGTAACAAACCTCCTCCTCATGTAATCTTCTTACTACTTGGTTGGTGGGGTTTAGCTTGATGGGTGGGTGCTGAGGTCGGAGTGGTGCCCCTATAAAGTGTGCGCTCTAGGTGGCTGCCTATTTTGCCTATAGGCAGAGCCGGCCCTGGGACTGGTAAAACATTGCAAGCAGAAAGAAAAAAATAAAATCTTCTTTAGAGAATGTTTACACGGCGGAATTCTGCCATATCACTCAAATTCCGCTCTGCAGAGCTTGCAGCCGAATTTTTGAGCAATTATGGCCGAATTTCGGCAGAATTTTTGTGTTCTCAAAACACAGGATCCTGCTAAAATGAAAAGGCGCATTGACTTCAATGGGATTCTGCTGCCGAATTCCGCAAAGTCTTAAAATTTTGTGGAATTCAGAATTGCCGCCGCAGAATTCCGCTGTGTGTTTGGGACCGCGGAATCCCATTGAAGTCAATGCGAAGTACATTTCAAAGGAATTTCCGACGGAAAATTGCACAGAAATTTTGCCATGTGACCATAGCCTTGGAAATTTAAAGGGGTTATCCAGGAAAAACTTTTTTATATATATATAATCAACTGGATCCAGAAAGTTAAACAGATCTGTAAATTTCTTCTATTAAAAAAATCTTAATCCTTTCAGTACGTATGAGCTGCTGAAGTTGAGTTGTTCTTTTCTGTCTAAGTCCTCTCTGATGACACCTGTCTCGGGAACTGTCCAGAGTAGAAGCAAATCCCCATAGCAAACCTCATCTACTCTGTGCAGTTCCCGGGACAAGCAGAGGTGTCAGCAGAGAGCACTGTTGCCAGACAGAAAAGAACAACTCAACTTCAGCAGCTGATAATTATTGGAAGGATTAAGATTTTTTAATAGAAGTAATTTACAAATCTGTTTAACTTTCTGGATCCAGTTGATATGAAAAAAAAGAAAAGTTTTTTCCTGGAATACCCCTTTAAGAGTTTGTTCTTTGAAAGATCTGCTGCATGTCCGTGTCCAAAATCTGTCGTGGTCATGTGGCCAAAGGCAGAAAGGTCGTCCTGACCGGTTATATGGATTTAGGCCTTTGATACATTGTATCAAGTTGTGCCCAGTTACAGATTAGAATATATCCATTTTGGGTTTCTGCCCGACTCCCTATGTGCACGGCGGCCCAAACCAGACATATGCTTTCCTGGCTGCCAGGCTATCCTCTTGTGGTTTTGCAAAAAAAAAAAAAAACATGCTGCCATGGTGATGGCGATGGTTGGGGCTACATTTTGGGAACAGCCCAGACCTGTAATTAATGTTTGTCAATGAGTAAATATTTCCATTCACTGTCAGCAAGCGGAGATTGTGTGAACGTCTCATTATACAGCGATCAAGCTCTGTTTGCAGTAATTCCCTCGCCTTTTACCCCCTTTTGCGCCGGACGCAGCGGCGCCATTCCAGCCGTTAACCTTTTAATAAGGTTGATACATTGGAACGCTTTCATTATTGCTGTTTTCCTAAGTTGCCGGATATAAAGTTGTATCCGTAAAGGAAATGTCAGCTGCTTTATATCTCTTATTAGCGGATTATCACCGATACCCAGAGAATTACAGCCGCGGAACATGACATTTTACTATTTCTTGAATTGTAAAGAGGTCGCAATGTGTTTGGAAATCATTCCGGGGGGGGGGGGGGGGCCTTAGATTCCGATTACAGATGACGCCGTCGCTGCTTGGAGTCACTTCTTTTATAGTTCTGTTCATCCTGAGCTTCCTGGTTCATGAACAGAATGCCAAGACTACAGTTCTATAGAGAGACTAGCTGGGACAGTGTTTCCCAGCCAGGGTGCCTCCAGCTGTTGCAAAACTACAACACCCAGCATGCCCGGACAGCCGTTGGCTGTCCGGGCATGCTGGGAGTTGTAGTTTTGAGCAGAGTGATAGAAAAAAACATAATAAAAAAAGACAATTTCTTCTAAAAGCAGTGCCACCCCTGTCTTCAGGTTGTGTTTGGTATTACAATTTGCCTCAATTTGTTCAACCAAACACAACCTGAGGACAGGGGTGGTGCTGTTTTAAGAAGAAATCGGCTCCATTTTTCTTGTTCTGCTTAATCCCTTTAAAACTCCTGGGCCCCAGTGCAAAATTGTAACTGGGCCCCCACCATTTTGGGCCCCTCAGACACTAGGACCCAGGTACCACTGCAATCACTGCACCCCATATAGTTATACACCCCTTAAGTCCCTGTCACAGTGGATGGAACAAAGAATTCACATCATATAAATGTGACCTGCAGTCCTATGTAACACCACAGATAACACAGTGATAACTCTCTGAGTACAGATAATGTATAGGGGTGACCTGCAGTCCTATGTAACACCACAGATAACACAGTGATAACTCTCTGAGTACAGATAATGTATAGATGTGACCTGCAGTCCTATGTAACACCACAGATAACACAGTGATAACTCTCTGAGTACAGATAATGTAGATGTGACCTGCAGTCCTATGTAACACCACAGATAACAGTGATAACTCTCTGAGTACAGATAATGTATAGATGTGACCTGCAGTCCTATGTAACACTACAGATAACACAGTGATAACTCTCTGAGTACAGATAATGTATAGATGTGACCTGCAGTCCTATGTAACACCACAGATAACAGTGATAACTCTCTGAGTACAGATAATGTATAGATGTGACCTGCAGTCCTATGTAACACCACAGATAACAGTGATAACTCTCTGAGTACAGATAATGTATAGATGTGACCTGCAGTCCTATGTAACACCACAGATAACACAGTGATAACTCTCTGAGTACAGATAATGTATAGATGTGACCTGCAGTCCTATGTAACACCACAGATAACACAGTGATGACTCTCTAAGTACAGATAATGTAGTAGATGAGACCTGCAGTCCTATGTAACACTACAGATAACACAGTGATCACTCTCTGAGTAGAGATAATGTAGTAGATGTGACCTGCAGTCCTATGTAACACCACAGATAACACAGTGATAACTCTCTGAGTACAGATAATGTATAGATGTGACCTGCAGTCCTATGTAACACCACAGATAACACAGTGATAACTCTCTGAGTACAGATAATGTATAGATGTGACCTGCAGTCCTATGTAACACCACAGATAACACAGTGATAACTCTCTGAGTACAGATAATGTATAGATGTGACCTGCAGTCCTATGTAACACCACAGATAACACAGTGATGACTCTCTGAGTACAGATAATGTAGTAGATGTGACCTGCAGTCCTATGTAACACCACAGATAACACAGTGATAACTCTCTGAGTACAGATAATGTATAGATGTGACCTGCAGTCCTATGTAACACCACAGATAACACAGTGATAACTCTCTGAGTACAGATAATGTATAGATGTGACCTGCAGTCCTATGTAACACCACAGATAACACAGTGATGACTCTGAGTACAGATAATGTAGTAGATGTGACCTGCAGTCCTATGTAACACTACAGATAACACAGTGATCACTCTCTGAGTGCAGATAATATAGTAGATGTGACCTGCAGTCCTATGTAACACCACAGATAACACAGTGATAACTCTCTGAGTACAGATAATGTAAAGATGTGACCTGCAGTCCTATGTAACATCACAGATAACACAGTGATAACTCTCTGAATACAGATAATGTATTGATGTGACCTGCAGTCCTATGTAACACTACAGATAACACAGTGATCACTCTCTGAGTGCAGATAATATAGTAGATGTGACCTGCAGTCCTATGTAACACCACAGATAACACAGTGATAACTCTCTGAGTACAGATAATGTAGTAGATGTGACCTGCAGTCCTATGTAACACCACAGATAACACAGTGATAACTCTCTGAGTACAGATAATGTAGATGTGACCTGCAGTCCTATGTAACACCACAGATAACAGTGATAACTCTCTGAGTACAGATAATGTATAGATGTGACCTGCAGTCCTATGTAACGCCACAGATAACACAGTGATAACTCTCTGAGTACAGATAATGTAGTAGATGTCACCTGCAGTCCTATGTAACACCACAGATAACACAGTGATAGCTCTCTGAGTACAGATAATGTAGTGGATGTGACCTGCAGTCCTATGTAACACCACATATAACACAGTGATAACTCTCTGAGTACATATAATGTAGTAGATGTCACCTGCAGTCCTATGTAACACCACAGATAACACAGTGATAACTCTCTGAGTACAGATAATGTAGTAGATGTGACCTGCAGTCCTATGTAACACCACAGATAACAGTGATAACTCTCTGAGTACAGATAATGTATAGATGTGACCTGCAGTCCTATGTAACACCACAGATAACGCAGTGATAACTCTCTGAGTACAGATAATGTATAGATGTGACCTGCAGTCCTATGTAGCACCACAGATAACACAGTGATAACTCTCTGAGTACAGATAATGTAGTAGACGTCACCTGCAGTCCTATGTAACACGACAGATAACACAGTGATAATTCTCTGAGTACAGATAATGTATAGATGTGACCTGCAGTCCTATGTAACACCACAGATAACACAGTGATAACTCTCTGAGTACAGACAATGTAGTAGATGTGACCTGCAGTCCTATGTAACACCACAGATAACACAGTGATAACTCTCTGAGTACAGATAATGTAGTAGATGTGACCTGCAGTCCTATGTAACACCACAGATAACAGTGATAACTCTCTGAGTACAGATAATGTATAGATGTGACCTGCAGTCCTATGTAACACCACAGATAACACAGTGATACCTCTCTGAGTACAGATAATGTAGTAGATGTGACCTGCAGTCCTATGTAACACCACAGATAACACAGTGATAACTCTCTGAGTACAGATAATGTAGTAGATGTGACCTGCAGTCCTATGTAACACCACAGATAACAGTGATAACTCTCTGAGTACAGATAATGTATAGATGTGACCTGCAGTCCTATGTAACACCACAGATAACACAGTGATACCTCTCTGAGTACAGATAATGTAGTAGATGTGACCTGCAGTCCTATGTAACACCACAGATTACACAGTGATAACTCTCTGAGTACAGATAATGTAGTAGATGTCACCTGCAGTCCTATGTAACACCACAGATAACACAGTGATAACTCTCCGAGTACAGATAATGTACAGTATATTGGAGGACTACAGTACCCAGAAAGATGATCAGAATTAGGGTTATTTAGTTTAGAATAAAGAAGGCTTAGGGGCGACCTAATAACTATGTATAAATATATCAGGGGACAGTACAGAGATCTCTCCCATGATCTATTTATACCCAGGACTGTATCTATAACAAGGGGGCATCCTCTACGTCTAGGGGAAAGAAGGTTTCTTCACCAGCACAGACGGGGGTTCTTTACTGTAAGAGCAGTGAGACTGTGGAATTCTCTCCCGGAGGAGGTGTCATGGTGAACTCTGTAAAATAATTCAAAAGGGTCTGGATGTATTTTTGTAGAATAATAACATTACAGGTTATGGATATTAGATTTATAGGGACAGAACGTTGATCCAGGGATTTATTCTGATGATATTTGGAGTCGGGAAGGAATTTTTTCCCTAGTACCGGGCAATTAGCATCAGCCTCATAAAGTTTTTTTTTTTTTTCCTTTTTCTGGATCAACACAGTGGGGACACAATACGGTTATAGGTTGAACTTGATGGACTCTGGTCTTGTTTTCAATCATAAGAACTATGGGGGAGATTTATCAAAACCTGTGCAGAGGAAACGTTGCCCAGTTGTCATTTTGCAGGGGCCTTGTTAAAAATTAAGGAAGCGATCTGATTGGTTGCTATGGGCAACTGGGCAATTTTTCCTCTGGACGGGTTCGGTAGCCAGCAGAGGGACCCCCGCGATCAGACATGTCTAGGGGGCGGAGTACCCCTTTGAATCATTTAGAATGATAGAAGCATAGACTGGATGGTGAGATGTTGCTGGATAACTTGAGTAGTTTTGTTTTACCTAAATCCTTTTTGGAGTTGTTCTTAACCTCTTCTATGTCTTTCCTAGGTCCAGGGTTAGAAGAACCATTCTGGAGATGGACTTGCTATCTGCATCGTACGTCTTGGCAGTTCTGATATCCTGTATCGTCTATGAGTCTGGTGCTCAGGAAAAGAATTACATTATAAGAGAAGAACAGGGTGAAAACGTCTCCATCGGGAACTTGTTGAGGGACCTAAATCTGACGTTGGACCCTGACAGAGCCCTCTCCACCCCGCTTCATTTTAAACTGGTCTACAAGACTGGAGATGTCCCTCTGGTGCGGGTGGAAGAGAACACGGGGGAGATCTTCACCACCTCCAATCGGATAGACCGGGAAAAGCTTTGTGCTGGAATCTTCTCGGAGAACAAATGCTTTTATGAAGTGGAGGTGGCCGTTCTTCCAGACGAGATCTTTAGGTTGGTCAAGATCCGCTTCCTTATCGAAGACATCAATGACAACGCTCCTCTCTTCCCATCTACAGTCATCAATATTTCCATTCCGGAAAACACAGCCGTCAATTCTAGATATACTGTACCATCTGCCAACGATCCAGATGTGGGCAAGAATGGAATCCAAAACTATGACCTCCTCAAGGTGGGTTCTTATATCGAGCCGGGTCTGGGGTATTAGTCCAAAATCTTACTTCTTGTTCTGTAATTACTTGTTAATAACCTGATAAGGTCATTGTCCTGAAAATGTGAGTCCTAAGGTGACTATATGTGACTGACCAACCCTCCGATTACCTTATGTGTATGGTGGTCTCCCAATGTAACCACAACAGAAGAAGCTGAGGACCTCTCATATCTATCTATCTCATATCTATCTATCTCATATCTATCTATCTATCTATCTATCTCATATCTATCTATCTATCTATCTCATATCTATCTATCATCTATCTATCTCTTATCTATCTATCTCATATCTATCTATCTATCTATCTCATATCTATCTATCTCATATCTATCTATCTATCTATCTCATATCTATCTATCTATCTATCTATCTATCTCATATCTATCTATCATCTATCTATCTCATATCTATCTCATATCTATCTATCTCATATCTATCTCATATCTATCTATCTATCTATCTATCTATCTATCTCATATCTATCTATCTATCTATCTATCTATCTATCTCATATCTATCTATCTATCTCATATCTATCTATCTATCTCATATCTATCTATCTCATATCTATCTATCTATCTCATATCTATCTATCTATCTATCTCATATTTATCTATCTATCTCATATCTATCTATCTCATATATATCTCATATCTATATATCTTTTTATCTCATATCTATCTATCTCATATCTGTCTATCTATCTCATATCTATCTATTATCTATCTATCTATCTATCTATCTATCTCATATCTATCTATCTATCTATCTCATATCTATCTATCTATCTATCTATCTCATATCTATCTATCTATCAATCTATCTCATATCTATCTATCTCATATCTATCTATCTATCTATCTATCTCATATCTATCTATCTATCTCATATTTATCTATCTATCTATCTCATATCTATCTATCTCATATATATCTATCTCATATCTATATATCTTTTTATCTCATATTTATCTATCTCATATCTGTCTATCTATCTCATATCTATCTATTATCTATCTATCTATCTATCTATCTATCTCATATCTATCTATCTATCTCATATCTATCTATCTATCTATCTCATATCTATCTATCATCTATCTATCTCTTATCTATCTATCTCATATCTATCTATCTATCTATCTCATATCTATCTATCTATCTCATATCTATCTATCTATCTCATATCTATCTATCTATCTCATATCTATCTATCTATCTATCTATCTCATATCTATCTATCTCATATCTATCTATCTATCTCATATCTATCTATCTATCTATCTCATATTTATCTATCTATCTAATATCTATCTATCTCATATATATCTCATATCTATATATCTTTTTATCTCATATCTATCTATCTCATATCTGTCTATCTATCTCATATCTATCTATTATCTATCTATCTATCTATCTATCTATCTATCTCATATCTATCTATCTCATATCTATCTATCTATCTATCTATCTATCTATCTCATATCTATCTATCTATCCATCTATCTCATATCTATCTATCTCATATCTATCTATCTATCTATCTCATATCTATCTATCTATCTCATATTTATCTATCTATCTATCTCATATCTATCTATCTCATATATATCTATCTCATATCTATATATCTTTTTATCTCATATCTATCTATCTCATATCTGTCTATCTATCTCATATCTATCTATTATCTATCTATCTATCTATCTATCTATCTCATATCTATCTATCTATCTATCTATCTATCTCATATCTATCATCTATCTATCTATCTGTCTATCTATCTATCTATCTCATATCTATCTATCTCATATCTATCTATCTATCTATCTATCTATCTATCTCATATCTATCTATCTCATATATCTTTCTCTCTATATTTCCATTCTTATGTGAAACAGATTTTGTTAAACTTTTAAAGATCTGTTTCCATTTTTTTCAGTTTACTACCTTATATTTTAAAATAATGAACAAGTATTTGCAGTTTTTATTCTGGTCACTAGGGCTGATATTAAGCTGAGGGTTTCTGTTCTGTACAGATCACTTCCCAGCAGTCTCCTCCTTATCATCACAGACAGGCTTCATGGCAGGTGACATCAGTGTAAAGAAAAGACAAAAGATGATGCCAGCCAGAAGTTTTGCAACAGCCTGAAGCACCCCGGTTGGGAAACACCAATGTGCGCAATCCTGTAGCCATGGTTCCCTAGAGGTTTCCTCCGCCAGACGTTTTTTTCCTCCCACAACAGCTGGAGGCACCCTGGATGGAAAGAAAAAACCTAGTATACAAACTTACAGTCAGTAACTAGAAGCGTTAGGTTTAATCCAGAGATGATGACCTAGATGAGAACTGGGCACTACAGAGTCCTCGGCAGCTGGTCCCCGTACAATACAGCGGCACGAGTCACTGACCGCGCATAATAACCATGTTTGTGTCTCACTCATGCCCAGAGAATACGAGATGGCGGCTTCTGACCAAGAACCGGGAAAGACAAGGCCAAAAAATAGAAGTCGGCTCTGATATATACCGACTGCAAGAGGAAGGAAAGGTTACACGATCTTATGTGCACTACAAGCACCAGCAGAGCAAGACACAGGGGAGATTACACAACATCACATGTAAACTGTACAGAGTCTATAGCAGTGTTTCCCAACCAGGGTGCCTCCAGCTGTTGCAAAACAACAACATCTACATCTATCTCATATCTATCTATCTATCTATCTATCTATCTCATATCTATCCATCTCATATCTATCTCATATCTATCTATCTCATATCTATCTATCTCATATCTATCTATCTATCTATCTATCTATCTATCTATCTATTTCATATCTATCTATCTCATATCTATCTATCTATCTATCTATCTCATATCTATCTATCTCATATCTATCTATCTATCTATCTATCTATCTATCTCATATCTATCTATCTATATATCTATCTATCTCATATCTATCTATCTATCTATCTATCTCATATCTATCTATCTATCTCATATCTATCTATCTCATATCTATCTATCTCATATCTATCTATCTATCTATCTCATATCTATCTATCTATATATCTATCTATCTCATATCTATCTATCTATCTATCTATCTCATATCTATCTATCTATCTATCTCATATCTATCCATCTCATATCTATCTATCTCATATCTATCTACCTATCTATCTATCTATCTCTCTATCTCATATCTATCTATCTATCTATCTATCTATCTCATATCTATCTATCTATCTCATATCTATCTATCTATCTATCTATCTCATATCTATCTATCTATTTCATATCTATCCATCTCTCTATCTCATACCTATCTATCTCATATCTATCTATCTATCTCATATCTATCTATCTTTCTAGCTTCTGACCAAGGGCCGGGAAAGACAAGGCCAAAAAAAGCAGTCAGCTCTGATATATACCGACTGCACGAGGAAGCAAAGGTTACATGATCCTATGTGCACTACAAACACCAGCAATGAACTGTAGAGAGTCTCTATAGCAGTGTTTCCCAACCAGGGTGCCTCCAGCTGTAGCAAAACTAAAACTCCCAGCATGCCCGGACAGCAAAAGATCAGTGTTTCCTAACAAGTGCGCCTCCAGCTGTTGCTAAACTATTCCCAGCATAACCGGAAAGTTGATGGCTGTCTGGACATGCTGGAGTTGTAGTTTTGCAACAGCTGGAGGCACCCTGGTTGGGGAACACTGCTCTATAGACTCTGAGGGGTATTGTTAATAAATTGTCAGAAGATTATTGATAACACGTTCTTCCTACTGGTCGATTTATAATAATACTTATTTTTTTGTTATTTATTTATTTATTTAGTAAAAACATTAATTATTTTAGCTGAAAAGCGGAACATCTTTCTGTTTTTCCATTTCCTTTTGTCTTCATTCGCTCGCAGCAGAGATGTTTGCTTTGTGTTTGCTGACAATACCTGACCTATATAGCTGCCAATAACCGCGCTCTCATTAGTCGCTGTTCGCACCGGGTTGTGCACAGGTATTATACATTATTTATTATTTCCCAGCTACACTATTTCTTCCATCATTTCCTGTGTTCTGCCTCGTAATGATGAATGACCAAAGGCGAAGAATTAGTATGAGATGAATACAGGGAACAGGAATAGATCTCTGTCACCCATGAGATACTAAAAGCCTCTTCTAAAAAAATAAAATAAATGTTACAAAATAGCTTTGTGTAGATCTCTATTGTACCACAGAGCTGTACTCACTATTCTGCTGGTGAGGTCACTGTGTATATACATTACATTACTTATCCTGTACTGATCCTGAGTGATATCCTGTATTATACTCCAGAGCTGTACTCACTATTCTGCTGGTGAGGTCACAGTGTACATACATTACATTACTTATCCTGTACTGATCCTGAGTTATATCATGTATTATACTCCAGAGCTGTACTCACTATTCTGCTGGTGAGATCACTGTGTACATACATTACATTACTTATCCTGTACTGATCCTGAGTTATATCCTGTATTATACTCCAGGGCTGTACTCACTATTCTGCTGGTGAGGTCACTGTGTACATACATTACATTACTTATCCTGTACTGATCCTGAGTTATATCCTGTATTATACTCCAGAGCTGTACTCACTATTCTGCTGGTGAGGTCACTGTGTACATACATTACATTACTTATCCTGTACTGATCCTGAGTTATATCCTTTATTATACTCCAGAGCTGTACTCACTATTCTGCTGGTGAGGTCACTGTGTACATACATTACATTACTTATCCTGTACTGATCCTGAGTTATATCCTGTATTATACTCCAGAGCTGTACTCCCTATTCTGCTGGTGACGTCACTGTGTACATACATTACATTACTTATCCTGTACTGATCCTGAGTTATATCCTGTATTATACCCCAGAGCTGTACTCACTATTCTGCTGGTGGGGTCACTGTGTACATACATTACATTACTTATCCTGTACTGATCCTGAGTTATATCCTGTATTATACTCCACAGCTGTACTCACTATTCTGCTGGTGGAGCCTTCTAGAATTTGCACATAACTACATGCTCTGATGTTCACTGTCTTTCAGCTGCACTAATGTAAATTCCATTCCCTACAGTCTAACATTTATATTGTGCACAAATGTAAAAAGAGTCCAGTCTAATTATGCTAATAAAAGGGGAGGGGCTCAGACATCCTCTTGGTAATTTGCATAAATGTAGGTGTCATAATTACAGCATAATAGTCGGTTTGAGATCTCAGTGATATAATATCCAAGTCTATGTCCTAATAAATCGGTAATGATGGGGGGTGGTGCAGAGCATCGCAGCTGCAGATATTCTCCGCCTTCTGCTCAATGTTCTGTTACTTTAGGCCCTTAAAATCCAGGAAAATGAGTAAAATAATCCTGACTTGAGAAATATTACAGGCTAATACTCGGCTTGTGCGCTGCGCTCCGGCCTTTTATGTGACCATTACATTGGGAGGAGGATTTCTATGGACGGATTAAGTTTAAATGTGCTGAAAGGAAAGTTATTTAACATGAACAGAAACTGCAATCATCTGCGGCATTTACTGGAGCGGGAACGGGCAGCAAATCTCCAGGACCCGTCCATGTACCGGGAGTCCAGGAAATAGAGCTGTAGATTAGTGTCAGGAAGGAAACATATAACCCAGCAATGTGCAACCCATATATCCTATTATAATATTCATTTACCGTATATGAATATGATATTGATTGTGCTTAATGTTAAACGGATATTATATTTTATTACTGAGGAAATGTTAACACATATAGGTAGCCAGTAATTACCCTATAACAAAAAAAGGACTATGTTCAATCAATAGCCACTAAAATAACACCATATGTACAATAATACTGCCCCTATATACAAGAATATAACTACTATAATACTGCTCCTATATACAAGAATATAACTACTATAATACTGCTCCTATATACAAGAATATAACTACTGTAATACTGCTCCTATATACAAGAATATAACTACTATAATACTGCTCCTATATACAAGAATATAACTACTATAATACTGCTCCTATATACAAGAATATAACTACTATAATACTGCTCCTATATACAAGAATATAACTACTATAATACTGCTCCTATATACAAGATTATAATTACTATAATACTGCTCCTATATACAAGAATATAACTACTATAATACTGCCCCTATATACAAGAATATAACTACTATAATACTGCTCCTATATACAAGAATATAACTACTATAATACTGCTCCTATATACAAGAATATAACTACTATAATACTGCTCCTATATACAAGAATATAACTACTATAATACTGCTCTCATATACAAGAATATAACTACTATAATACCGCTCCTATATACAAGAATATAACTACTATAATACCGCTCCTATATACAAGAATATAACTACTATAATACTGCTCCTATATACAAGAATATAGCTTCTATAATACTGCTATTATATACAAGCATATAACTAATATAATATTGCTCCTATATACAAGAATATAACTACTATAATACTGCTCCTATATTCAAGAATACAACTACTATAATACTGCTCCTATATACAAGAATATAACTACTATAATACTGCTCCTATATACAAGAATATAACTACAATAATACTGTCTCCTATATACAAGAATATAACTACTATAATACTGCTCCTATATACAAGAATATAACTACTATAATACTACTCCTATATACAAAAATATAACTACTATAATACTGCTCCTATGTACAAGAATATAACTACTATAATACTGCCTCCTATATACAAGAATGTAACTACTATAATACTGGTCCTATATACAAGAATATAACTACAATAATACTGCTCCTATATACAAGAATATAACTACTATAATACTGCTCCTATATACAAGAATATAACTACTAGAATACTGCTCCTATATACAAGAATATAACTACTATAATACTGCTTCTACATACAAGAATATAACTACTATAATACTGCTCCTATATACAAGAATATAACTACTATAATACTGCTCCTATATACAAGAATATAACTACTATAATACTGCTCCTATATACAAGAATATAACTACTATAATACTGCTCCTATATACAAGAATATAACTACTATAATACTGCTCCTATATACAAGAATATAACTACTATAATACTGCTCTCATATACAAGAATATAACTACTATAATACCGCTCCTATATACAAGAATATAACTACTATAATACCGCTCCTATATACAAGAATATAACTACTATAATACTGCTCCTATATACAAGAATATAGCTTCTATAATACTGCTATTATATACAAGCATATAACTAATATAATATTGCTCCTATATACAAGAATATAACTACTATAATACTGCTCCTATATTCAAGAATACAACTACTATAATACTGCTCCTATATACAAGAATATAACTACTATAATACTGCTCCTATATACAAGAATATAACTACAATAATACTGTCTCCTATATACAAGAATATAACTACTATAATACTGCTCCTATATACAAGAATATAACTACTATAATACTACTCCTATATACAAAAATATAACTACTATAATACTGCTCCTATGTACAAGAATATAACTACTATAATACTGCCTCCTATATACAAGAATGTAACTACTATAATACTGGTCCTATATACAAGAATATAACTACAATAATACTGCTCCTATATACAAGAATATAACTACTATAATACTGCTCCTATATACAAGAATATAACTACTAGAATACTGCTCCTATATACAAGAATATAACTACTATAATACTGCTTCTACATACAAGAATATAACTACTATAATACTGCTCCTATATACAAGAATATAACTACTATAATACTGCTCCTATATACAAGAATATAACTACTATAATACTGCTCCTATATACAAGAATATAACTACTATAATACTGCTCCTATATACAAGAATATAACTACTATAATACTGCTCCTATATACAAGAATATAACTACTATAATACTTCCTCCTATATACAAGAATATAACTACAACAATACTGAGTAGGAGATTTTATATATCTGTGTAGCTGTCATGTGTTTTGTGCCCCTGTGTAGGTAGCGGTACGTTGCAGAGTCACATTGGTCATCCACGTTCCATACATTCAGAGCTGGAGACTTTTGTGTTTAGTTTCTGTTCTCTTGCGCTTCCAGGAGAGGAAAGGTCTGATTTTAACCCCTGTGCTACCTCTCACCGGGATTAACAATGTGTTCTAAATATCTGACAAGTGTACTGGCAGCTGCCGCAGAGAGCTTGGCGTGTATACAAGGAAACAATCCTCACCAGGCAGGCGAGCAAAACCGGTGACTTAATGCAGCCCGATGTGTATGCAGCGAGGGCACCGCGACTTCAACCTTCCGTTAAGCGCCGGAGTTAAAAAGCCTTAAAGCCTAGCATGAACAGCTGGAACGCCGTAAAGTTTAGTGATCACCATCATAAAAGTATAAATGTGGGAAATTAATGGTCCATTAGAAAATGTCTCAGTCAGATTGGTTGGAAAAGAAAATCCACCTTTACTCAGAGAACATCACATTCTGGCCGGTGGCTCCTCGCAACGTTAAGGTTAATTTTATTAGCTGTAATAATGAATATCTGCGGTGAGAAGGTTCTGCAAATGGCCGGTGCCCAGCTGGCTGCTGGGCGCTCGATCTCTGTTATACAAGAGGATTCAGTCCTTCAGGAACGCGTGGGAACTGAGTTCCTGCACTTTTCCCAAAGTAGTAATGCCGTTCCCATGTATAGGGGTCCTGCAACCCTAGTTGAAATCTTGGGTGAGTGCCCAACCTTTTTTTTTTCCAGGACTTGACCCCTTGCCATATGGTTAAATAACGTCCCAAGTTTGGTGCTGCTAAGAAACTCCAGAGATGTCTTCACGTAACACCCAATAGCAACAACGTGTTTCGAGGTCAGTCCCTCTTCTTCAGGTTTCAGGCAGACTGATGAAGACAATTTTACTCTCACAACGTGTTATTGCTGTTTAATATTATTTTTCCTTTAAAAAAAAACTTTCTTGAAGACAACTCTGGAGTTCCTTGGAGCATTGTGGCAGCCCCAACGGGTTTAGCACCTGGATCCTGGACCGCTTACCACGTGTCTGGTGGCCTTTTACCTACAAACATTATTTGGACCCCCTATATGGATGATATGCGTACAAAGAAAATTAGAAATATAGAATCTTCAGCTCACCTCCTCCGTTGCGTGCCCTGCCCCTCACCTGGCCGACCCATAGAAAATGGTAAGGAGATTAAGTCCTATTAAAACTATTTTGTAATGGAGACAACACACTAACGTGCTACACGCCATCAGCATGAATGGACGCGTTTCGAGCGCATGCGCTCGAAACGCGTCCATTCAAGCTGATGTCGTGTAGCACAGTGGTGTTTTGTCTCCATCGCCAAATTGCATTAAAAGAATTTTAATAAACTTCAACTTTTTAACAGTGCCGGATCGGAACTTAATATCATAACCGTTTGATACAAACAAAATACCTGGTGATAGTCCTAATATATTGGGGAACAGCATTAATTTATTTATTTAGATTTATGAATTATATTTTGTTATTAATTCTTGTATTTATCATTCATATCTATATTCTGCTGTCACAGGCTAATGTCTAATTGTATTATAATTTCTGTTACTTTTGAGTCTATCTTGATATCACAGGGAGACCGAGAGGATTTGTGTTGGTTTTTGTGTTTGTTCTACAAGCTCCTTATTTTTTTCCCCTTTCACTTAATAAGCTCAAAAATACAAAGAAAAAGCATAGAAAACAGAAATCATCAAAGCTGCCTCACATTGCTGGAAACCGCAGAGTGTCCTGAGATGTTAGGATGTCAGGCAAGTACTGATGAAAAGAAAAACAGCAAGGTTTCTGGGAAAAGTGGAGTTCAGAAATATCTATGAAGAAAAGTTGAGGTTTAAAGGGGAATTCTGCCTTTAATTAAGATTGGATGTCAGAAAATGGCAAATATGAAGCTCCAGGAGCTAAATTCCCAGGATGTGCAGGTCATGGCCCTTTTGTAAATCGTCTATACTGCGTCACCGCTGCTCAGGCCTATGGAGATAGTCAGGGAACAGCCTCCTTGTAGGGGGGGGGGTCCCACTACATAGACCCCTGTAACAATGTTCTTTTCTATCTCTGTAAGGTTGAATCCCATATAAAGTGAACCTGTTATCTAGATACAAATATGTCAGTTATATTGATTTTTTTTTTTTACATTTTGAGTGAAAGGTTATTTTCTGGGAAGAAAACAAGTTCCATCAAATCAGGTTTTTTGGTAGAAAGCAGCAACTAAATTGATAAAGCACCAAGAAGAAAATAGAGGACACATGAAACTGAGGAAATAGTTTTTTAATTTAATTAATATTTCATTTGTTATACTTTTTTGTATATATTGTTTTTATCATTTGTGTTGCAATTGGAATTTTTAAGTTGTCTGTATTATATACACAAAAACAATATCCAGTACACATACTTTGCACACTCTTATCGGGCCACTGGGTTCCCCTTTACCTAACTGAACTCTATGTGATCATGCCGCACAGGGATACTATCCACCGAACTCTACATGACTATTTCAGATGATCTGGTTCCTCTCTACTATTCTCTGTATGACCCTAGGACATCATTGTATTTTGCTCCACCAGATGACTACATCAGATCATTGGGTTCCTCTCCATCATATACTGCATGGCTATAGAGATCAGCGATAACTTGACTAGGCTGCCAGGAACCTCAGGTGACAGCTTATCATCCTTAGGAACAAAGCTATTATGTTAAAATCCAACTGCCCAATCCTTCTGTCCCCTGGAATCCACCACTGTCAGGAGTATCCCATACACCTTAAGAGTCTGTTCACACGTACAGTATTCTGCACAGATTTGATGCGTACATATCATGAGCAGGATTTGAAGCTTTATTCAGTCATTTAGTTTACATTGAAATCTGAAGCAGAAAATCCTGCGCATCAAATCTGCACATCAAATCTGCACAGAATACTGTAAGTGTGAATAGACCCTAAATGGTCATCTGGTAAAATTAGTGGGTTCAGATTACTCTCTACTATACTCTTCTCTACTAGATTGCTGGTTTACACTCCACTGTGTACTTCATAACTATTTGAGATCATTGGGTGATTGTCCACTATGACTATATAAGATCCCTGGGTTATTGTCCACCATGTACTTCATAACTCTATGAGATCATTGGATGATTGTCGACCATGTACTTCATAATTCTATGAGATCATTGGATGATTGTCCACCATGTACTTCATGACAATATGAGATCATTGGATGATTGTCCACCATGTACTTCATAACTCTATGAGATCATTGGGTTATTGTCCACCATGTACTTCATGACTATATAAGATCCCTGGGTTATTGTCCACCATGTACTTCATAACTCTATGAGATCATTGGATGATTGTCCACCATGTACTTTATGATTATATAAGATCCCTGGGTTATTGTCCACCATGTACTTCATGACTATATGAGATCATTGGGTTATTGTCCACCATGTATTTCATAACTCTATGAGATCATTGGGTTATTGGCCACCATGTACTTCATGACTATATGAGATCATTGTGTTATTGTCCACCATGTATTTCATAACTCTATGAGATCATTGGGTTATTTTCCACCATGTATTTCATGACTATATGAGTGTTACGCCTAGCGCTCCGGGTCCCCGCTCCTCCCCGGAGCGCTCACGGCGTCTCTCTCCCCGCAGCGCCCCGGTCAGTCCCGCTGACCGGGAGCGCTGCACTGTCATGGCCGTCGGGGATGCGATTCGCACAGCGGGACGCGCCCGCTCGCGAATCGCATCCCAGGTCACTTACCCGTCCCGGTCCCCTGCTGTCATCTGCTGGCGCGCGCGGCTCCGCTCTCTAGGGCGCGCGCGCGCCAGCTCTCTGCGACTTAAAGGGCCAGCGCACCAATGATTGGTGCCTGGCCCAATTAGCTTAATTGGCTCCCATCTGCTCCCTGCCTTTATCTGACCTCCTCCCATGCACTCCCTTGCCGGATCTTGTTGCCTTGTGCCAGTGAAAGCGTTTAGTGTGTCCAAAGCCTGTGTACCTGAACTTCTGCTACCCATCCTGACTACGAACCTTGCCGCCTGCCCCCGACCTTCTGCTACGTCTGACCTTGCCTCTGCCTAGTCCTTCTGTCCCACGCCTTCTCAGCAGTCAGCGAGGTAGAGCCGTTGCTAGTGGATACGACCTGGTTGCTACTGCCGCAGCAAGACCATCCCGCTTTGCGGCGGGCTCTGGTGAAAACCAGTAGCCTCTTAGAACCGGTCCACTAGCACGGTCCACGCCAATCCCTCGCTGACACAGAGGATCCACTACCTGGAAGCCGAATCGTGACAGTAGATCCGGCCATGGATCCCGCTGAGGTGCCGCTGCCAAGTCTCGCTGATCTTCCCACGGTGGTCGCTCAGCAATCGCAGCAGATTGCCCAACAAGGACAGCAGCTGTCGCAGTTGACCGCCATGTTACAGCAAATTCTGCCTCTGCTACAGCAGCAACCATCTCCTCCGCCAGCTCCTGCACCTCCTCCGCAGCGAGTGGCCGCTCCTAACCTCCGCTTGTCCCTGCCGGACAAATTTGATGGGGACTCCAGACTCTGCCGTGGATTTTTGTCTCAGTGTTCCCTGCATATGGAGATGTTGTCAGACTTGTTTCCTACAGAACGGTCTAAGGTGGCGTTCGTAGTGAGCCTTCTTTCAGGAAAGGCCTTGTCTTGGGCCACACCGCTCTGGGACCGCAATGATCCTGCCACAGCCACAGTCCAGTCCTTCTTTGCTGAAGTCCGAAGTGTCTTTGAGGAACCTGCCCGAGCCTCTTCTGCTGAGACTGCCTTGCTGAACCTGGTCCAGGGTAATTCTTCCGTTGGCGAGTACGCCATACAATTCCGTACTTTTGCTTCTGAACTATCCTGGAATAATGAGGCTCTCTGCGCGACCTTTAAAAAAGGCCTATCCAGTCGCATCAAGGATGTGCTGGCCGCACGAGAGATTCCTGCCAACCTCCAAGAACTCATCCATCTAGCTACCCGCATTGACATGCGTTTTTCTGAGCGACACCAAGAGCTCCGCCAGGAAAAAGACTTAGATCTCTGGGCACCTCTCCCACAGCATCCTTTGCAGTCTATGCCTGGGCCTCCCGCCGAGGAGGCCATGCAAGTGGATCGGTCTCGCCTGACCCAGGAAGAGAGGAATCGCCGTAGAGAAGAAAATCTCTGTCTGTACTGTGCCAGTACCGAGCATTTCTTGGTGGATTGCCCTATCCGTCCTCCACGCCTGGGAAACGCACGCACGCACCCAGCTCACGTGGGTGTGGCATCTCTTGGTTCTAAGTCTTCTTCTCCACGTCTCACGGTGCCCGTGCGGATTTCTCCTACAGCCAACTCCTCCCTCTCAGCCGTGGCCTGCTTGGACTCTGGTGCCTCCGGGAATTTTATTGTGGAGTCCTTTGTTAATAAATTCAGCATCCCGGTGACCCGTCTCGCCAAACCGCTCTACATTTCCGCGGTCAACGGAGCCAGATTGGACTGCACCGTGCGTTACCGCACAGAACCCCTCCTGATGTCTATCGGACCCCACCACGAAAGGATTGAGTTCTTCATTCTCCCCAGTTGTACCTCTGAGGTCCTCCTCGGTCTGCCATGGCTCCGGCTTCATTCCCCCACCCTTGATTGGACCACCGGGGAGATAAAGAACTGGGACTCTGCCTGCCATAGGAAGTGCCTCTCCCCCCCTCCCAGTCCCGTCAGGCAAACCTCTGTGCCTCCTCATGGCCCCCGTCCTGGTGTCACACTGCCCCGTGCCAGGCTTCGCCCTCTGCCCTCCCTCCCCATTCCCACTCCTGCTGTACTGCCTGCCGTTGAGGAAACCCTCCATTTTTTCCCGGTGTCCTCATCCCAGGGGAGGCAGTTGCCGGTCAAAGAAAAGGGGAGACCTAAGGGGGGGGGGTACTGTTACGCCTAGCGCTCCGGGTCCCCGCTCCTCCCCGGAGCGCTCACGGCGTCTCTCTCCCCGCAGCGCCCCGGTCAGTCCCGCTGACCGGGAGCGCTGCACTGTCATGGCCGTCGGGGATGCGATTCGCACAGCGGGACGCGCCCGCTCGCGAATCGCATCCCAGGTCACTTACCCGTCCCGGTCCCCTGCTGTCATCTGCTGGCGCGCGCGGCTCCGCTCTCTAGGGCGCGCGCGCGCCAGCTCTCTGCGACTTAAAGGGCCAGCGCACCAATGATTGGTGCCTGGCCCAATTAGCTTAATTGGCTCCCATCTGCTCCCTGCCTTTATCTGACCTCCTCCCATGCACTCCCTTGCCGGATCTTGTTGCCTTGTGCCAGTGAAAGCGTTTAGTGTGTCCAAAGCCTGTGTACCTGAACTTCTGCTACCCATCCTGACTACGAACCTTGCCGCCTGCCCCCGACCTTCTGCTACGTCTGACCTTGCCTCTGCCTAGTCCTTCTGTCCCACGCCTTCTCAGCAGTCAGCGAGGTAGAGCCGTTGCTAGTGGATACGACCTGGTTGCTACTGCCGCAGCAAGACCATCCCGCTTTGCGGCGGGCTCTGGTGAAAACCAGTAGCCTCTTAGAACCGGTCCACTAGCACGGTCCACGCCAATCCCTCGCTGACACAGAGGATCCACTACCTGGAAGCCGAATCGTGACAATGAGATCATTGGGTTATTCTCCACCATGTATTTCATAACTCTATGAGATCATTGGGTTATTGTCCACCATGTACTTCATGACTATATGAGATCATTGGGTTATTGTCCACCATGTATTTAATGACTATATGAGATCATTGGGTGATTGTCCGCCATGACTATATAAGATCCCTGGGTTATTGACCACCATGTATTTAATGACTATATGAGATCATTGGGTTATTGTTTGCCATGTCCTTTATATATATATATATATATACATATATGATCATGGGTTATTGTCCACCATGTACTTCATGACTATATGAGATCATTGGGTTATTGACCACCATGTATTTCATGTCTATGTGAGATAATTGAGTTACTGTCCACCATACACTTTCTGACTCTATTGGTAGAAATCCCTTGTGTGACTAGGCAGATGTGATATATATATATATATATATATATATATATATATATATATATATATATATATATAATAACAGGAAGGGGTTAATGAAATTTGGAGAAGAAAAAAATCTTTTTACTGATTTTATTTTCCCCCCTTTATTGCCTGAGATATCTAGAATGACTTGAAAGTCTCCTGGTTACTAAGTAGCATCCGACATCTGATTAGGAGGCGCGGACTGTGTTTATCGACGCTGACAGACAGTATCACCATGCATTGTCCTTATCAGGCGGTTTGTGACTATACCGCGTGTCATCATCCATCATTTTCCTTCCTCGGAATAAGTGGGTCACCTGGAGACAGAATTGCCACATGTTAACACCTTCCGTCTACTCCAAGCCGCTCGGGTTTTTCGACGTAATTCCGCGTGACGTTCGCGGTCCGAACCGTAGCTAAATTAAACCTTTTCCTTGATCAAAATGGTCAATAGGAATATTGGGGTCTGGGAATTCCTGTCCTCCCAGCTTTAGATTTGTGTGAGTCTGGCCAGAATTAATCTGGATTGTCCTCCCGGGAGGACGTGTTTCTACTGTAAAGCTCTAATGTAATTTTTGATCGGGTGGAAGATGGATGGCGGCGCGCAGAACAGCAGCCTAAACACTTCTTGTTGTGTTTTAATGTAATGCAATCAGGTCCGGGCCGCTGTATTTAAAGCATTTCTCATTACTCTACCTATGTAATGAATTTCCATGGACATTAGCAATTCTTCCTGGAAGCTCGGTAATGTGACTGCGAGGAATAGTGTGTAATTTATAGGGTCTCCAAGGCTTAAAGGGGAATTCCATTTGTAGTCGTCTCACCGGTCACTAGTAGAGGTTGAGTGGTGACATTATAGTCTCCAAACTGAGGAACTATGACGGCTATAGCTGTCAAGTGATCACTGCAGCCTCTACGATCTTTACATCATATAAATTGCCATATTCTTAGGAATGATGTGGCAAGGTTTACTTGACTGGGTGTATACTGTGGTGCCCTTCACTATTGCTACTTATAGTGAGGTAACTGCAAATTCCAGCAGATGTAAACATCGAAGAGGCTGCAGCAATCACATGACCATTTGAAGCTGTCTCACTGGTCACTAGGAGAGGTTGAATGGTGACAGTATAGAACAGTGGACTCCAAACTGTGGACCTCTGATGGCTATGGCTGTCATGTGATCGCTGCAGCCTCTACGATATTTACATCAAATCATATTTGCAATTGCCATAGTCTAAGTAATGGTGTGACAGGGTTAACTTGAGAGGGTATATAAGGCAGTATATTGCACCATTGCAACTTATAGTATGGTAACTGCAAATATGAGCTGGTGTAAACAGCGTAGAGGCTGCAGCGATCACATGACCATTTGTAGTTCCCTCAGTGGCAATTAGGAGAAGTTGAATGGGGTTGTTTTAGTGCAGTTGTTTCTGAATTATGGAACTTGAGTTGTTGCAAAACTACAACTCCCAGCATGCCCGGACAGCCATTGGCGGCTTGGAGGCCCATGTTATAGTTGGTCCATGAGCTTAGTCCTCCACAGGTTCTAATTTGCTGAATCACTGAATTTATGAGAAAATTCTAAACAAATTTGAATGTAAAATTAATATAATATTTTAAAGAGACCCCAGAGCACAATGGCAAGGAAGTGCAATCAGGGTCCACAATTTATATATTGGGGGATATCCTGGCTTAATCTATCCTCAGCATAGGCCATCAGTATTAGATTGGTGGGGGTCTGAATCCTGGCTCTCCATTGTGGGCTATGAATGTCATGTGATCACTGCATAAATGTATGTAACTTGGCATATATGTAACTATGTATGTTATGTATGTAACTATATATGTAACTCTGTATATATAACTATGTATGTATGTATGTATGTATGTTATGTATGTAACTATATATGTAACTCTGTATATATGTAACTGTATATGTATGTATGTTATCTGTAATTATGTATATAGCTATGTATGCATGTTTTAACTATGTAAGTATCTTTGTGTGCATGTATTTAACTATGTATGTATGTAGAGAGCAGCTTCAAAGAGCATCTCTTATTCTGAGGTTTTAAAAAATGGTGTTAAGCAAAACAGTGTAATTCTGTATTTTTCCTGTGGTGGCGCTGCAGGGATGAGATGAAACTGAAGGCAAAAAGTACACGTCTGTATTATGTTTATTACATTGTATAGCAGTGAAGATCCACGAGTTATGGCGAGCTGCGCTCCATCCTCTCCGGGTTCCTCACTTAGGCTTGATTCATAGTGGCAGCAAATTGTATAGATTTCCACTAATGCAAAGTGGTAAAGAAATCCTATATCCTGTCCTATGTCCTGTCCTATTGTACAGTCCTGTATTTGTAATATGTCCTGTCCTATATACTGTCCTGTGTCCCATCCTATGTCCTGTCCTATTGTACACTCCTATATCCTGTCCTAAGTCCTGTCCTATATCCTGTCCTGTGTCCCATCCTATATCCTGTCCTATTGTACACTCCTATATCCTGTCCTATATCCTGTCCTATGTCCTGTCCTATATCCTGTCCTATTGTACAGTCCAATATCCTGTCCTATGTCCTGTCCTATATCCTGTCCTATGTCCTGTCCTATATCCTGTCCTATTGTACACTCCTATATCCTGTCCTATGTCCTGTCCTATATCCTGTCCTATGTCCTGTCCTATATCCTGTCCTATTGTACACTCCTATATCCTGTCCTATATCCTGTCCTATATCCTGTCCTATGTCCTGTCCTATATCCTGTCCTATTGTACACTCCTATATCCTGTCCTATGTCCTGTCCTATATCCTGTCCTATTGTACACTCCTATATCCTGTCCTATGTCCTGTCCTATATCCTGTCCTATTGTACACTCCTATATCCTGTCCTATTGTACACTCCTATATCCTGTCCTATTGTACACTCCTATATCCTGTCCTATTGTACACTCCTATATCCTGTCCTGTGTCCCATCCTATATCCTGTCCTATTGTACAGTCCTATATCCTGTCCTGTGTCCCATCCTATATCCTGTCCTATTGTACAGTCCTATATCCTGTCCTATGTCCTGTCCTGTGTCCCATCCTATATCCTGTCCTATTGTACAGTCCAATATCCTGTCCTATGTCCTGTCTGATATGCTGTCCTATGTCTAGTCCTATGTCCTGTCCTTTGTCCCATCCTATAGCCTGTCCTATATTCTGTCCTATGTCCTGTCCTGTGTCCCATCCTATAGACTGTCCTATATCCTGTCCTATTGTACAGGCCTATATCCTGTCGTATGTCCTGTGTCCCATCCTATAGACTGTCCTATATCCTGTCCTATTGTACAGGCCTATATCCTGTCGTATGTCCCGTGTCCCATCCTATAGCCTGTCCTATATCCTGTCCTATGCCCTGTCCTATATCCTGTCCTATGTCCAGTCCTATGTCCTGTCCTGTGTCCCATCCTATATCCTGTCCTATATTCTGTCCTATTGTACAGGCCTATATCCTGTCCTATATCCTGTCCTATGTCCTGTGTCCCATCCTATAGCCTGTCCTATATCCTGTCCTCTTGTACAGTCCCATGTCCAGTCCTATGTCCCATCCTATAGCCTGTCCTATGTCCTTTACTATTTTCCTGTCCTAATGTATTGTACAGTAATATATTAGATTTATTCTCCGTAGCGGAGATGGTTTTTCTGCATGGCTGGAAATAGAAGTGTTTATAAATTGTGACACATCAGAGAGAACGTCAGATAAGGTTACCTGTCAGTCAGAGGATCCTCTGCAGATCCTGAGGCTTTGTTATCACAGGAGCGATCAGCGTCACAGGGAACATGTCAGAGAAGATCAGCGGTGCTTGTACATGTAATGTGAGGCCCTGGGCCCAGCTGTAGTATGGCTGAAGAGGCCCTGAGATATTGGGCTTGTACTTTCGTGGGTCCCGAGTAATACCTGGTTCCCACCATGTTCGGCCACCTTAAACTATTTCCCCCTCCCCCCCTTAGCCTATAATGAACCGTCCTCATAGTAACAGTTTTGACACAATAAAGCAGTAATATTTAGGCAATATAATGTGAACCATGTATGGGGGTAATATGTATAATGTGGGCACTGTATGGAGGTAATATGTATGATGTGGGCACTGTATGGAGGTAATATGTATAATGTGGGCACTGTATGGAGGTAATATGTATAATGTGGGCCCTGTATGGAGGTAATATGTATAATGTGGGCACTGTATGGAGGTAATATGTATAATGTGAGCACTGTATGGAGGTAATATGTATGATGTGAGCACTGTATGGAGGTAATATGTATGATGTGAGCACTGTATGGAGGTAATATGTATGATGTGGGCACTGTATGGCGGTAATATGTATAATGTGGGCACTGTATGGAGGTAATATGTATGATGTGAGCACTGTATGATGGTAATATGTATAATGTGGGCACTGTATGGAGGTAATATGTATGATGTGGGCACTGTATGGAGGTAATATGTATAATGTGGGCACTGTATGGAGGTAATATGTATAATGTGGGCACTGTATGGAGGTAATATGTATAATGTGGGCACTGTATGAAGGTAATATGTATGATGTGAGCACTGTATGGAGGTAATATGTATAATGTGGGCACTGTATGGAGGTAATATGTATAATGTGGGCAATGTATGGAGGTAATATGTATAATGTGGGCACTGTATGGAGGTAATATGTATAATGTGGGCACTGTATGGAGGTAATATGTATAATGTGGGCACTGTATGGAGGTAATATGTATAATGTGGGCACTGTATGGAGGTAATATGTATAATGTGGGCACTGTATGGAGGTAATATGTATAATGTGGGCAATGTATGGAGGTAATATGTATAATGTGGGCACTGTATAGAGGTAATATGTATAATGTGGGCACTGTATGATGGTAATATGTATAATGTGGGCACTGTATGGAGGTAATATGTATAATGTGGGCAATGTATGGAGGTAATATGTATGATGTGAGCACTGTATGGCGGTAATATGTGTAATGTGGCCACTGTATGGAGGTAATATGTGTAACATGGGTAATGCATAGAAGTAATATGTATAATGTGGGCACTGTATGGAGGTAATATATATGATGTGGGCACTGTATGATGGTAATATGTATAATGTGGGCACTGTATGGAGGTAATATGTATAATGTGGGCACTGTATGGAGGTAATATGTATAATGTGGGCAATGTATGGAGGTAATATGTATGATGTGAGCACTGTATGGCGGTAATATGTGTAATGTGGCCACTGTATGGAGGTAATATGTGTAACATGGGTAATGCATAGAAGTAATATGTATAATGTGGGCACTGTATGGAGGTAATATTTGTAATGTGGGTCCTTTATGGAGGTAATATTTATAATGTGGGCCATGTATGGAGGTAATATGTAGGGAGTATGATGTGAACCCTATGTGGAGATAATATGTTTGATGTGGGCACTGTATGACGGTAATATGTGTAATGTGGGCACTGTAATACGGTAATATGTGTAATGTGGGCACTGTATGATGGTAATATGTATAATGTAAGCACTGTATGGAGGTAATATGTATGATGTGAGCACTGTATGGCGGTAATATGTGTAATGTGGCCACTGTATGGAGGTAATATGTGTAACATGGGTAATGCATAGAGGTAATATGTATAATGTGGGCACTGTATGGAGGTAATATGTATGATGTGAGCCCTATATGAAGGTAATATGTGTAATGTGGGCAGTGTATGGAGGTAATATGTATAATGTGAGGACTGTATGAAGGTAATATGTGTGATGTGGGCACTGTATGGAGGTAATATGTATGATGTGACCACTATATGAAGGTAATATGTATGATGTGAGCACTGTATGGAGGTAATATGTATGATGTGAGCACTGTATGGAGGTAATATGTATAATGTGGGCACTGTATGGAGGTAATATGTGTAACATGGGTAATGTATAGAGGTAATATGTATAATGTGGGCACTGTATGATGATAATATTTATAATGTGGGCCCTGTATGGAGGTAATATGTATAATGTGGGCACTGTATGATGATAATATTTATAATGTGGGCCCTGTATGGAGGTAATATGTATAATGTGGGCCCTGTATGCAGGTAATATGTATAATGTGGGCCATGTATGGAGGTAATATGTAGGGAGTATGATGTGAACCCTATGTGGGTGTAATATGTTTGATGTGAGCACTGTATGACGGTAATATGTGTAATGTGGGCACTATATGGAGGTAATATGTATAATGTGGGCCCTGTATGGAGGTAATATGTAGGGAGTATGATGTGAACCCTATGTGGGGGTAATATGTTTGATGTGAGCACTGTATGACAGTAATATATAAATAATGTGGGCACTGTATGACGGTAATATGTGTAATGTGGGCACTGTATGGAGGTAATATGTATAATGTGGGCACTGTATGGAGGTAATATGTATAATGTGGGCACTGTATGGAGGTAATATGTATAATGTGGGCATGGTATAAAGGTAATATTTAGACATAGGTATGATATGGGCACTGTGGATATATGTAGGCAGTATGGTGGGGCACTGTATGGTGGTAATATGTAGGCAGTATGATGTGGACACTGTATAGTAGTACCATGTGTGCTGGGTGATGTGAGCACTTTATGGCGGTAACATGTTAGCCAGCCAAGGTTGTATAATGCGATGATCTGGACACTGTATTGCAGTAAGACATAGGAAGTATGATCTTATGGGTACTGTATGGTGGTAATACAGAGGCAGTATGATGTGGGCACTAATTGGCGATAATATATAGCCATAGATTGTATGATGTGGGCACTCTATGATGATAATATGTGGGCAGGGTGATTTGGGGTGAGCTCTGTATGGCGGTAATATGTAGGCATAGGTGGTATGATGTGGGCACAGTATGACATTGGGATTTTAACAATCCATGGTACTTCTATATATTTATTATATACATAGGTGTGCGCAGATACAAAGGTGTGAAGAGTTCTTATATTTTTCTGATGCTTCATACTAAACCTACAGGGGGTACGATCTCATAGTGATACATATGTAATCAGAGTAATCATCATGTAACACACAATGTAATAGACCCTGGGAAGGAAACTTCATAGATAACAAGGAGATGAGGCAGAGATCTCTGGGGGAGCGCAGCTCCTGAAGATTATCAGGCTTATGGATAACAAGATGAACTTGAAGCTTTTTTAGGCTTTGAGATGAACCAGGACACTGGAGCCGGTTAATCCTTATGACAATATGGCGGTCACGGGTGCGTGTGCACAGACTGCACCTGATAAGTCTACTCTGAAGAGAAAATACATCCTGGTATTAGCAGGTCTGTAACCTCTGCGATGTGCTTACAGGAGACTTATGTGATACTGTGCATGGGCTGTGAGCAAAGAAGATTAGAGCGTAAGCCAGTGTTTCCCAACCAGGGTGCATCCAGCTGTTGGGAAACTACAACTCCCAGCATGTGGATAGGAAATCATGTCCTTGCCCAGAAGCCACCACTGTTTAAAAGCAGCAATGACAATTAAAAATAACATAAAAAAAAAAAAAACACAGCAGTAGCCAGAGACCCGGGGCTATGGACCTGAGACCTGGGGCTACAGCCCCGTTTGCCCCCACCCAGCAACGCCCCTGGTGTAATGTAAAAAGGAGCAGGGAAACAGGCCTGATGATACATGAGGTGAATTTTACTTTATTTAGACCAGTGTTTCCCAACCAGAGCCATTGGCTGTCCGGGCATGCTGGGAGTTGTAGATTTGCAACAGCTGGAGGTGCCTTGGTTGGAAAACACTGGTCTAAATAGACTAAACCTCATATCTCATTAGGCTGCTTCCCTGTTTCCTTATACTTTACACCAGGGGCGTTACTGTGGGGGGGTTGGGGGGGGGGGGCTAATGGGGCTTTAGCTCCTGGTCTCAGGCCCACAGCCCCCGGGTCTTTGGCTACTGCTGTTTTTTTATTTATTTATTTTTTTATTGTCACTGCTACTTTAAGACAGTAGTAGCTACAGGGAAGGGACATGATTTCCTATCCACATGATAGGGGATAGCTAGGTGATCAGTGAAGTCTGATCAAGAAATGAATATATATATATATATATATATATATATATATATATATATATATATATATATATATATTTATGAGCCCATGAGTGGCGGCAGCATAGTTTACACTAGTGTTTCCCAACCAGAGCGCCTCCAGCTGTTGCAAAACTACAACTCCCAGCATGCCCGGACAGCCAACGGCTGTGTGTTGGGGACATTATAAAAAAACTAATGCTGTAATGGGAAAAAAAATCCCAATATACAATATTTATAAAAATGTATCTTTTAATTATTTATTTATTTATTCATTTTTTGTTTTTATTACATTTTTTTTTACACATATTAAGTAGAATTTGAGTTTTCTTTTAATTATATTTGCCTGTACAGTTGAATGGTGTTCACAGCAAAATCCATCCTAATGAAACCCCTAGATTGAGTAATCCCTTAATTCCTCAGATATTTAACATTTTATGCGTTGGCGACTTGAAAGTAAGACGAGAAAGATGGCGGCGGTCCAGGTTCTGATAACACAACAGCTTCCTGTTGGCCCGTAGGAGTTGCATCTTGGATGGCAGCCATGTTAATTTTCCAAGAGCATGCTGGCCAGAAATGAGAACACTTTTTCCCAAGAACATGTGGGTTCACGGGAAGAGAAACAGCGAAGGGCTTCAATGTCATAAAATGACAACAATAAGAAAGACTTGGGGCCCATACATCAGAAGATAAGGAAAGATGAGGAAATCTCAAGAAACTGAGCTGTAGGGAAAGAATAAGGAAATTCAACAATCATCAGAATGTAAATAGTTACATTAATAAAAATAAATATAAATGAGATACAATGTAACAAGCAAGAGAGCAAGATGTTACAGTTATTGTTTGGAGACGGCTAAAAGGATGTTTCACCCCTAAAATTTGTATATATATATACCGTATTTATTGGCGTATAACACACATTTTTTAGGCTAACATTTTTAGCTTAAAATCTATCTGCGTGTTATACGCCAATAAGCCGCTGCAGTTCAATGATTTAAAACGGGCGCTTTAAATCAATGAACTTCAGCGGCTTTTGCTGGTGCAGAGACCTGCCGTCGCTGCCGGCTTCTCTCCCCCTGCTATCGGCGCCGCTGCCCCTTCTCTCCCCATGGCTATCGGTGCCGCTGCCCCTTCTCTCCCCATGGCTATTGGTGCCGCTGCCCCATTGCCGGCGCCGATAGCCAGGGGGAGAGAAGCAGCGCCGGCAATGGGGCAGCGGCGCCGACAGACAGAGGGAGAGAAAGGGCAGCGGCACCCATTGCCGGCGCGGCTGCCCCGTTGCCTCCCCCATCCCCGGTTGTATAATTAACTGTTGCCGGGGTCGGGTCCGGGCTGCTTCAGGCCTCCGGTGTGCGTCCCCTGCGTCGTTGCTATGCGCTGCACGGTGTGCTGCAATAACGAGTGACGTCACTCGTCATTGCGTCTCGCAGCGCATCTCAACCACTTTGAGTTTTTCTACAAGCTGGAGTGCCGCCTGGTCGTCTTTTTTCTTGGTTATATATATATATTACAAAAGGTTCACCACTGATAAATGGCGGTAATGCTGTCCCACTTGCTGTTTGGAAACCTCTACACAGATCACAGAGCATGTCCACTACACCCTCCTATAGAAGTCAGTAGGTGATTGCCACATTTCCCTTTTACCCTCCCTGTATGCTGACCTCTGCACAGATCACAGAACATGCCCAAAACATTCTCCCATGGGATTTAATTGATGATTGTCACAGCTCACCTCCTTTTTTCTCCCTGACCTCTTAACATCTCCCTTTTACCCTCTCTGTATGCTGACCTCTGCACAGGTCACGGAGCATGCCCACAAACACTCTCCTATAGAAGTCAATTGGTGATCGTCACTGATTATGTCCTACTTCTATTCCTTCCTGTACACTGATCTCTGCACAGGTCACAGAGCATGCCCGCTACAACCCCCGTAGAATAGGTGATTGTCACTTCTCCCCTTCACCTTCCCTGTATGCTGATCTCTGCACAGTTCACAGAGCATTCCCAAAACACTCTCCCATAAGATTTAATTGGTGATTGTCACAGCTCGCCTCCTATCCCTCCCTGATCTCTGAACTTTGCACAGGTCACAGAGCATGCCCACAACACTCTCCAATAGATCTAAATGAGTCATCTCCAGACTACGGGTTCCTATAGCTCATGTCCGTACTGTAAATAAAATCTCTGTACAGCTATTAACAATATATCAGTTAAGTTGGCTTTCGCTATAGAAAATAGAATTAAAAAAAATCTAGAATCAGAAAATAAAAAACTAATAGCAAAAGAATAAATAAAAAAAAATATATGTATTCGTATCTGGTTTTAATTATAAAAAAAAGTCTAGATGACACATTCCCTGTGAGAGGAAACTTTGTTGCAATTCTGTGGAATTTTTGTGGTGACTTTTAGATTTTCTTCTTATGGAGATTTTTTTCCTCTTTTCTTTATTAAAGCATTAAACATGGAAGCTGCTTCTTTTTTTTAACAATAGTCATTTTTCTCCATCTGCTTTACTATAAGTGTCTAAAGAGGATGTGATGTAAGGGGGCAGCGGTTCTATGTTATAATATATGGTGGGGGAGTTAATGTACTAATATAAAGGAGAGAATCACTGCAGCAGATGGAAGGATAGGAGTGATTGTAGTAATACCGTTAGTATAGTGTATAGTATATAGTATATCTCATAGCTGAATATAAAGGATTCACTGTATAATAAGAGTATGATAACCAATTGTAGTTAGAATATATCGCAGTGTTTCCCAACCTGTGGCTCTCAAGTTGTTGCAAAATGACAACTCCCACCATGTCTCATGTCCCAAGATCAGCTGACTTCATCACCCATTAACTTTAGTTGAAGAGTATTGCAGGCATAAAGCTATTGTGCAGATAGGAGAGGGTGAGCTGTGAAAATCCGCTATTGATTTATTTGGGAAAGTGTAGTAGACATGCTCTGTGACTTGTGCAGAGAGAGGGAGAAGGTGAGCTATGAGCATTATCTATTGACTTCTAAAAGAATGTATAGTGGGCATGCTCTGTAACCTGTAAAGAAATATCTGCACAGAGAGGGAGAAGGCGAGTTGTGTGCATTATCTGTGGACTTCTATGGGAAAGTATAGTGGGCATGCTCTGTGACATGTACAGAAGTCATTGTGCACAGAGAGGGATAAGGTGAGCTATGAACATCCTCTATTGACTTCTAAAGGAAAAGTATAGTGGGCAGGGCATGCTCTTTGACCTGAACAGATATTGTTTCACAGAGAGAGGGAGAAGGTGAGCTACAAACATAATCTTTGGGAGAGTATAGTGAGCATGCTCTGTGAGCTGTACAGAATTCATTGTGCAGAGAGAGAGAGGGAGGGGGTGAGCTATGAGCATCATTTATTGACTTCTATGGGAGAATATAGTGGGCATGCTCTGTGACCTGTGCCGGGGATATTGATGACGGGAGCTGTGTCCCTCATCTATTGTGAATGACGGATCCTGCTCTATCTATATACAAGTAAACAGATTTTGCATTGGGGCCCAGGAACTCTGCCGGTCTTATAAGTGATAACATCCCTGATAACAGGGACCGGCTGTTCTGCTGAAGGACTGCTGCGGAGCCAGAACCGTCTCTCATAAACAAGGATTATTGCTGAGGTGCGGGGATCTTTAGAGCCTTACTGTAACTAAAGCAGCACGCTCAGCGTTATGTGGCGCTCGTTCTTATGAATATTTTTATTGGATTTTCTTTTCCTTGTACAATTTCAAGGATGGTATAATTTGCATTTTAATGGGAATATTATAATAGTACAGTACATTAAGTCTACACCTCCACTCCGCTGCCGACACTTATCTGCTTCTACTGGAGGGGTTAAACTTTAATTTGCCTCTTACATCGTAGTTTTTTTGTGTATTTTTCTTTTCCCCAATCAACACTTCCAAATGAGCAATAGCATCTTGGGGAGATCTAGAAGCCGGCAAACTATTTCTAGAATCTATTGAAAACACGCGGCTGAAGACGGCAATTTATAATGTGTCAGGGCAGGGACGCGCACGAAACAAGGATCGCCCCCGGCCGTGGTCACGTGGGTTCCAGTTTGATGCCTTTGTGGCAGAAATTTCTGGAACTTTTTTTCTTTCCTAAAGGGACTCGACAAAAACCATGTGCTGGCTGCCAGAACCTGTGTGAATTCACTTTTTAAGTTGCCTATGGATGTCAAAGCTGTGATCAGTGATACCAAGTTGTCTGACCTTGATACTTTACACTGCAGCTTTGCTCTATTTGGACCCAGCTGTGATCGCTGACTTCATCTTAGCTGCACTGTCGAGTGCAGTCTAAATCAGTGTTTCCCAACCAGAGTGCCTCTTGCTGTGGCAAAACTACAACTTCCAGCATGCCCGGACAGCCGTTGGCTGTCCGGGCATGCTGGGAGTTGTAGATTTGCAACAGCTGGAGGTGCCCTGGTTGGAAAACACTGGTCTAAATAGACTAAACCTCATGTCTCATCAGGCTTCTTCCCTGTACCCTTATACTTTACACCAGGGGCGTTGCTGTGGGGGGGCTAATGGGGCTTTAGCTCCTGGTCTCAGGCCCACAGCCCCCGGGTCTTTGGATACTGCTGTTTTTTTTTTTTTTTTTATTATTGTCACTGCTACTTTAAGACAGTAGTAGCTTCTGGGAAGGGACATGATTTCCTATCCACATGATAGGGATAGCTAGGTGATCAGTGAAGTCTGCCTACTGAAACACTCACCGATCACCATAATGTAGGAGTAATGCCCTTGATAATGCTTTAAGCATTCTCTTAAGGGCCTGTCTGGGGATGTTTTTAGGGCATGTCTGAGGGTGTGCTTAGGGGGCATGGCTGGGCTATGGGCTCTATCCCTGGGTCTTTTGGAGACCTAGCAACGCCCATTTTACAATTCTACTCTGCTCCATTAGGACATAGCTATAATCTGTGACTCCAGTTTAGCTGCCCATATGTCACCAGACGGATGCCTCTTACCTTATACTTTACACTGCAACTCTGCTCCTTTAGAACACAGCTATGATCACTCCAGTTTAGCTAACACAGCTGTGATCAGTGACTCTGTCTGCATTGCCTTGTATATCAGATTCCCAGGTAGTCTAAAATGTCATACTTTACACTGCAGCTGTGATCATTGAGTCAATCTTATCAAAATCTCCGGTAGACTAATATGGATACTGTACACTGCAGCTCTGCTCTATTAGAAAAAACACAGCTGTGATCAGGGATTTCAGCTTAGCTGCTTTGTCTATTGGATTCTAGAGTGTACCTGTCAGACCAACCCCCCCCCCACAAAAAAAAAAAAATATGGGGCGTGTCCCTCTCTTCTCCTCACTGTGATAACTCCTCCCCCTCCTCCCTCACTCTGCTCTGACCCCAGTAGTAAGGAGATTACATGAAGAGGAGGTTTGTTACGGTGTGTCACCCCAGTAGTAAGGTGATTATATGAGGAGGAGGTTTGTTACAGTGTATCACCCCAGTAGTAAGGAGATTAGATGAGGAGGAGGTTTGTTACAGTGTGTCACCCCAGTAGTAAGGAGATTACATGAGGAGGAGGTTTGTTACACTGTATCACCCCAGTAGTAAGGAGATTACATGAGGAGGAGGTTTGTTACAGTGTGTCACCCCAGTAGTAAGGAGATTATATGAGGAGGAGGTTTGTTACAGTGTATCACCCCAGTAGTAAGGAGATTATATGAGGAGGAGGTTTGTTACAGTGTATCACCCCAGTAGTAAGGAGATTACATGAAGAGGAGGTTTGTTACAGTGTGTCACCCCAGTAGTAAGGTGATTATATGAGGAGGAGGTTTGTTACAGTGTGTCACCCCAGTAGTAAGGAGATTACATGAGGAGGAGGTTTTTTACAGTGTGTCACCCCAGTAGTAAGTTTGGGCATGTCAAAAGGCGGAGCCAATGAGCGGGGTCTAGGGGCTGCAAAATTAGCTTTTGCCTAGGGGGGCAAATATCCTTGCACCAGGCCTGTGTGCTGTGACTCCAGCGTCGCTGCATGGTCTCAATGTCTCAGGTTGCTGCTCTTTCCCCAATGCTTTACACTGCAGCTTTAATTAGCAATAGAAAGGAGCTTCAGTAAAGGGGGAGTCTGGAGAACTATTTCAGCACCAACCACTGGACAGCGCTCATCTCTGAGCTGTGCTGATGCATTGTATCTGTAGGTCTTGACACATGGGGGTAAAAGCAATGATGTTAGCAGGGATAGTGTGGATGACTATGGTCTAGTGTTTCCCAAGCAGGGTGCCTCCAGCTGTTGCAAAACTATTACTCACAGCATGCCCGGACAGCCAACGGCTGTCCGTGCATCCTGGAAGTTGCAGTTTTGCAATAGCTCGAGGTTCACAATTTACGTTGACAGGATTTAAGAGAATCCATTTTTCAACATTACGTTTTTTTTTTCTTTCTATTTCTGATTCTTTGTAATTATCAGAGTAATAACGTGATTATTGTGATGGAGCGCTGTGCAGATCCTCTATATGGGGGAGGGGTGTATCAGCGCACATGAGGGTATAGATATGACATTTTCTTCTTTGTAATAATTTGGTTTGGATGTATATGAAAAATCTCAGGGATTAAATGTGTCAATTCTTTCAATAGTCCGTAGATCTACACGTATCTGATTTCATACGGAAACATACAATTTATTTATCTCGCAAAAATAAATAAATAAAATAATTTATTAAATAAATGAAAATTAAATAAAATAAATCAATAAGTAGATAAACTAAATGAATACATTAATTAATTAATTAATTAATTAAAATAAAATGAATAAATAAATAAAATAAAGAAATACATTTTTTTAATAAAATACATAAAGAAAAATAAAGTAAATAAATTAAATAAATAAATACATAACATTTATTAATTAAAATAAATTAAATAAAGTAAATCAATTAAATTGTTTATTCATTTTTATTAATTTTAAACAAACAAACACATGGATAAATAAGTAAATAAATACATGAATAAATAAACTAAACACGTTCTATCAAATTGTGCATTGTGGGGGTCTTCTTCCTTCTTGGACACAGTAATGTGCAGTCCCCTGTATGTCTGGAGGGGCAGAGAAAACTTATTGCTTAGTGTTGAGCACGAATATTCGTAATGCAAATTTTTATCGTGAATATCGGCACTTCGCAATTTCGTGAATATTTAGAATATAGTGCAATATATATTCGTAAAGACGAATATTCGTATTTTTTTTGTTGATTTTTCACATGCAAATTTTTCTGCAAATTTTTCATGCAAATTTTCGCATGGAAAAAAAATGAACGAACATAGCGAAAATGCGAATTTTGCGAACATAGGTTGAATAATCGTCAATATATTGGCAAAATATCGCAAAATTCGAATATGGCCCCTGCAGCTCATCACTATTATTACTCTGTGCACCAGGTAGGATGAATTTCTTGCCTGCAGATTCCTGACGTGTCTATGTTGGACCCTTTGATATTACTGACAGCTCCTGGGGCGCAGGGTTTGTGTTCTAAGCCAATGTGCAGAGGCTTCTGGGATTGCTTTGTTTTATTAGGACTCGGTGGTTGGTAATGAGAACTGTTCTATATTTGTGTAATTGCATTTTATGAGCCACTCGAGGTCCTTGTGACGAAATATCTGCAGCAAGATGTGTGAATTAGAGAAGGGTCCATGATGGGGGCCCGTGATGATGAGGACACAGATTGGGGTTAGCTCTGTGTGATGGGGACACTGACTGGGGTGGGCTTTGAGGTTCGGGGGCTCTGAATGTCAGGAGACTCAGGGAATCTGTGTGATGGGTACTTTGACTGGTAGGGGCACTAAGTATTGGGGGCTCTGAGTGTCAGGGAGCTCGGAGTGTTGAGGATGCTGTGTAACAGAGACTCTGATTGGTGGGGGGCTCTGAGTGGTAAGAATGCTGTGTTATGAGAGACTGGACATTTAAATAATAAGGGCTCTAAGTGGCATGAGGTCTCTGAGTGTCGGTGGCTCTGAGTGGCAGAAGGTCTCTGAGTGTTGGTGGCTCTGAGTGTTGGTGGCTCTGAGTGTCGGGGGCTCTAAGTGTGGGGGGCTCTGAGTATTGGTGGCTCTGTCGGGGGCTCTGAGTGTTGGTGGCTCTGAGTGTTGGTGGCTCTTAATGTTGATGGCTCTGAGTGTTGGTGGCTCTGAGTGTTGGTGGCTCTTAATGTTGATGGCTCTGAGTGTTGATGGCTCTGGGTGTTGGTGGCTCTGAGTGTTGGTGGCTCTGAGTGTTGGTGGCTCTGAGTGTTGGTGGCTCTTAGTGTTGGGGGCTTTGAGTGTTGGTGGCTCTTAGTGTTGGGGGCTCTGAGTGTTAGGGGCTCTGAGTGTTGGGGGCTCTGAGTGTTGGTGGCTCTGAGTGTTGGGGGCTCTGAGTGTTGGTGGCTCTGAGTGTTGGTGGCTCTGAGTGTTGGGGGCTCTGAGTGTCGGGGGCTCTGAGTGTTGGTGGCTCTGAGTGTTGGTGGCTCTTAATGTTGGTGGCTCTGAGTGTTGGTGGCTCTTAGTGTTGGGGGCTCTGAGTGTTGGGGGCTCTGAGTGTTGATGGCTCTGAGTGTTGGGGGCTCTGAATATTGGTGGCTCTGTCGGGGGCTCTGAGTGTTGGTGGCTCTGAGTGTTGGTGGCTCTTAATGTTGGTGGCTCTTAGTGTTGGGGGCTCTGAGTGTTGGGGGCTCTGAGTGTTGATGGCTCTGAGTGTTGGGGGCTCTGAATATTGGTGGCTCTGTCGGGGGCTCTGAGTGTTGGTGGCTCTGAGTGTTGGTGGCTCTTAGTGTCCGGGGCTCTGAGTAGTGTGTTGTTTTAAGAGCTCCAGTCACTTGCAGGTCTGTTCTTCTAGTCTAACAAAACCTGTTAAAAAGATGATGGAGGTAAAATGTGTCCTGGAGCCGATGTCATCGAATCATCACTGGAACCTCAGATTCTCCGAATATTTAGAAGATCTATCATTAGGGAAATACCTGGAGATACAACACTTGCCGTGTGCTCTGCTGGATGTCACTTTCCTTTTTATCTTGATTGAAAACTCACAACAATGTTTCAATAAAATTCCTTTTATCCTCCATCAATGGGATCTGGAAGATTATCAGGTATTCTGAAGGTTTTTTTATTGTTACTTTGAGTTGGGTGTCACCTGAGCATAATAAAGGAGCAGCCTCTAGTGATCTGACCCCATAATGATCTGACCCCATAATGATCTGACCCCATAATGATCTGACCCCATAATGATCTGACCCCTAGTTAGTTATGACACTTCATATATTTATAGACTTTGTTGCCAAGTCCTTTCACAGACAATAGTTTTACTGTTGACAGCAGAAATTAACTCTTCACATGATTCTACAAGATCTATGCAGAGGGTTTGGTGCTCTGTATCAGAAAATCGATGCTCTGACCCCCATAAAGCTTTATTAGGAAATTAATAGGAGCAGAATTCTGATTATAAATGCTGCAAACTTACTTTCTAAAATCGTATAGGTGAGATGAATAAAACTTTCAAGAATCTACAACAGTGTTTCCCAACCAGGATGCCTCCAGCTGTTTCAAAACTACAACGCCCAGCATCCCCTGACATAGCCATACATTACTGGCCTCTTCCAGTACTTTTTAGCAGCTGTATGCTACAGAGGAAATTCCTTTCTTTTCTAATTTCTTTTTTGTCTTGTCCACAGTGCTCTCTGCTGACACCTCTGTCCGTGTCAGGAACTGTCCAGAGCAGGAGAGGTTTGCAATGAGGATTTTCTCCTTCTCTGGACAGTTCCTGATACGGGCATCAGGTGTCAGCAGAGAGCACTGTGGACAAGACAAAAAAGAAATTCAAAAAGAAAAGAATTTCGTCTGTAGCATACAGCTGCTAAAAAGTACTGGAAGGGTAAAGATTTTTCAATAGAAAATAATTTACAAATCTGTTTAACTTTCTGGCACCAGTTGATTTAAAAAAAATTATAATAATAAAAAAAATCAATAAATTATTAATAATAATAATAATAATAATAATAATAATAATAATAATAATAATAAATAATAATGATAATAATAATAATAATAACAACAATAATAATGCTAATAATAATAATAATAATTAATAAAATAATAATAATAATAATAATAATAATAATAATTAGAGATGAGTGAACTTACAGTAAATTCGATTCATCACAAACTTCTCGGCTCGACAGTTGATGGCTTATCCTGCATACATTAGTTCAGCTTTCAGGTGCTCCGGTGGGCTGGAAAAGGTGGATACAGTCCTAGGAGACTCTTTCCTAGGACTGTATCCACCTTTTCCAGCCCACCGGAGCACCTGAAAGCTGAACTAATTTATGCAGGATAAGTCATCAACTGCCGAGCCGAGAAGTTCGTGACGAATCAAATTTACTGTAAGTTCACTCATCTATAATAATAATAATAATAATAATAATAATAATAATAATAATAACAATAATAATGATGATGATAATAATAATAATTAATAAAATAATAATAACAATAATAATGATGATAATAATAATAACAATAATAATGATGATAATAATTATAATAATTAATAAAATAATAATAATGATAATAATCAATAATAATAATGATAATTAATAAAATAATAATAATAATAATAATAATAATAAATAACAAGAATAAAAATAATAATAATCCCATAATTATTAATAATAATAATAATAATAATTTCACCGGAGTTCCCCTTTAATATTAAATCCATATCCTGTAATTGGCTTCACTCGCCATGTATTATTAGCTCGCCGGTCACCAAAGTGCATGTGAGTCCTTGGGGCCTCAGCTGTTACGATTCGCACCTGCGGAGCCCCGGATAGAATATAAATGGACAGAGCCTGTCCTGGAGAGTTACACTGAAGCCAATCGCATTAATATAGGAGGAGATGGTGTAACTCTCTGGGACAGGCTCTGTCCTTCTTTTTCTCTTTCTCATTGCACTTGATGCTTTAATATATTAGGCGCTGTGTAGTCTCGAGTGCTCGGCGATCGCAGGTGGAGCAGAAGAACCGGACTTAAAAGGTATTTAAATTGGAAACAAGCTTCCCGTTGGGGACAAAAATCACTTTTCGAGATAAGAACGTTCCTGATGAGAATTGGACAGATGGCGGCTTTGCCCAAGGGATCAACTAAACCGCTTCATCCTGCAATGCAGTAACCAGACTTCGGCTTCTTCAGGGGGGGGGGGATGGAATATATATGTATCGCACCGGACCGGCAGCACCAGAAGGCAACCACTCTCTAAGTAAATAAAACTCCATTAATGGGGACGGGTCCGGGGCTCCATCACTCAAAAGTCAAGGTAATTGTAAACTGTGTTATTTTGTCAGTGCACGCGAGTTCCTCTAGGGAAGTTGGCGGCATCGCAAGCGCCATCCTGTCATGTTCTATTATACTAACGTCCCTTTGGGGGGTGGGGGGGGGGCAGAGCTGAAGGTTGAAGGAAGAGCATGACTTGTAGGCATGGGCCTGTTTGTTGGTGCCAGTGTCAAGGAGAAACGCTCCCATCTGTCTTCATTATCGTCTCTCTCACCGGCTTCCGGAAAGAGCGGTCATCATCGCCAGGGACAGGCCTCGCCGTTTCTCGCTGTTGCGCGTCGGGGCGTTGATGTCTGCTCGGGAACAGAGGCCGCGTTTCATTGTTGTGTCTCGTGTGCGAAGCAATCATCCGAAAATGTGACGCCGCTGAATATGTTTAGAAATATCGTGCAGGAATCTTAGGACTTTGATAGACGGCTTTGACTGCCTCGTCTTGAATCATGGCGGTAAAAACATGTTTTTGGTGGATAACTATAGCCTAGTGCAGTGGTCTTCAACCTGCGGACCTCCAGATGTGGCAAAACTACAACTCCCAGCATGCCCGGACAGCCGTTGGCTGTCCGGGCATGCTGGGAGTTGTAGTTTTGCCACATCTAGAAGTCTGCTGGTTGAAGACCACTGTCCTAGTGTTTCCCAAACAGGGTGCCTCCAGCTGTTGCAAAACTACAACTCCCAGCATGGTGGAGAGCCTTCAGAATTTAGGAGAGGAAAAGAAAAACGCAGTGGAAGAAACCTGTAATGGGAACCATGGCTGGAGGATTGCCCTTCCCATGGGCTTAGTGCAATGTTTCCCAAGCAGGGTGCCCCCAGCTGTTGTAAAACTACAACTCCCAGCATGCCCGGACAGCCTCCAGCACTTATGAGAAAAAAAAAAACAGTGGAGGAAACCTGTAGGGGGACCATGGCTGGAGGATAGTGATGAGCGGCATTGCCCATATTCGAATTTGCGATATTTCGCAAATATATAGACGAATTTCCGTCCTATAGTCGCAAATTTTTCATATTTGTTATATTCACATATGTGAATATTTGCATAATTGCTTATTTGCAGATGACACCAGTGAGGGGGGGCAACTTTACTGTTGTTGATAACATCTGACAAGTGTATTTGCATCATTCTAATTGGCCCACAAGTGAAAAGAAGGAATATGCGAATACGCAGGAAAAAAGTGCATTTTCACAATTCCAAATATATAGCGAATGTATTAGCAATATATGCGAATTAGCTATAAAAATTTGAAATGCAAATATTCGCGCCCAACTCTACTGGAGGATTGGCTTCCATTGCACTTAGAGCAGTGTTTCCAAATCAATGTACATCTAGTTGTTGCAAAACTACAACTCCCAGCATTCCCGGACAGCCGTTGGCTCAATTACTCACTAATATCGAGTGTTTGGGGGATGTTGGGTTTCAATGATGAAAAATAGAAGAAAGCTGTCTTTAAAGGGGTACTCCGGTGGAAAACATTTTTTATTTTTTTTTTAAATCAACTGGTGCCAGAAGTTAAACAGATTTGTAAATTACTTCTATTAAAAAAATCTTTACCCTTCCAGTACTTTTTAGCAGCTGTATGCTACAGAGGAAATTATTATTTTTATTTTTTTTTGCCTTGTCCACAGTGCTCTCTGCTGACACCTGATGCCCGTATCAGGAACTGTCCAGAGCAGGAGAGAATACCCTTAGCAAACCTATGCTGCTCCGGACAGTTCCTGACAAGGACAATGACTGTGGACAAGACAAAAAAAAAAGAAATTCAAAAGGAAAAGAATTTCCTCTGTAGCATACAGCTGCTAAAAGGTTCTGGAAGGGTAAAGATTTTTTAATAAATGTCATTTACAAATCTGTTTAACTTTCTGGCACCAGTTGATTTAAAAAAAAAAAAAAAAAAAAAAAATAATAATAATATATGTTTTCCACCAGAGTACCCCTTTAAGTGTGTCACCATGTTCCAAAACAACAAAGTCATTTCTACTACTGAAGGGAAGGGAAATGGTCCTGAAGGGGGCGCCATTGGCCCTGGACACCTGGTGCTTGGAAAGTAGCTGAACAGAAGGTAACTTCAGTCCCTAATCCAGGAGGTCTCCAAACTGTTGACCTCCAGCTGTTTCAAAACTACAACTCACAGCATTCCCGGACAGCCTCCAGAACTTAGAAGAAGAAAAGAAAAACAAAGTGGAGGAAACCTCTAGGGAACCATGGCTAAAGGATTGGCTTCCCTCGGACTTAGAGCAGTGTGCCTCCAGCTGTTGCAAAACCACAACTCCCAGCATGCTGGTTGGGAAACACTGCCCTAGTTAATTGTGTTTTTGTTGCCTTTTTGCAGCTTTTCTTTGTTTTTCATTGATACTAGAGCAGAGTTTTCCAACCAATGTGCCTCCAGCTGTTGAAAAACTGCAACACCCAGCATGCCCGGACAGCCGTTGGCTGTCCGGGCATGCTGGGAGTTGTAGTTTTGCAACAGCTGGAAGTCCACAGTTTGGAGACCACTGCTGTATAACGTCGCCATGCAGGGTATAGCGTAGATAAGTCCGTCCACTTATATCAATCCAGATATATTGTAACAATAGAAAGTTCTACAAAGTGATCCAAAAAGTATCAAACCCTCTTTGAACTTTTAGTAGCTTTTGTGAAGCGGCTCATATGATCTCCAAAAACATTGTTCTTGATAAATTAGGACAAAAAGAGAATTACGGCTGGTGTGGGGGGGGGGGGGGGGGGGGGGGGGGGACAGGGGGACGACGACAAATGTCTCATCCATTGGGTATTGTTCTTTTGTTATTATGGACATAATAGGATGCAGGACTATAGGGAAGAGGGGGCCGCAGGTGAAGAAAGAAACGTGCCTTGCGGCTTTCGGGCCGTCGTCGTGGTTCTGGCGTCAATCATAAACTCTGCGCTCGTCTATGTTATCTCCTCTCGGGGTCACGATAATGAAGGGACCGCGTCTAGTCTTTGCTTGGCAGACGTTGATGGACAAACCATGTCTGGTCATGAACGTTTCGACAATTATCTTACCTGAAGTTTTTTTTTTTTTTTTTGCTTTTTGCTTTTTTGCTCTTTTTTTCTTTATACGACATGACACGGAGGAGATAAAGACGCAGCGTGTGACATTCGCCGCATCAAAACCATTGACCGGTCCACATGACAAAAGGATCTGACATGTAACACAACTGAATTATGTCCCAACTTTAGAAAAATTGTTCCGGCTGTGTCTTTTATGAACAGGTTCCTATGATCTCCGAAGATGCCGGTCCTGACAAATGAGGACAAAGAGCCGTAAATGTGGTTGGTCGGGGGTGCGGGGGGAGACATCTGCGCGGCTGTCGGCCATTGTACATTTATTATGATGGACTGGAGAAGAATGACGTTTGACCTCGGAGCAGAAATTTATTATGTTTGGTTTGAGGTCTGATAGGGATTCGAACAAAACCCAGTTGGGAAATGGAGACTTTTTTTTACGACATGCGGCACCTGCTTGAATCGGGATGTGAGAATTTTGTTTAAATGGGCACTGTCAGATTTAAAAACATTTTATATGTAAAAATAATTAACCTTTCTAATATGCTTCATAAGAAAATGTTCTCTCCTTTTTATAGAAATCATGACTTATATAAAAAAAAAGACCACTAGGGGTCCCCATACCATCCTGAACATAATCCTATCTTTGTCCAAGCTGAAGCACAGGCTGGAATAAAGTCCATTAACTCCTCTGTGCTCACTCCTGTCCTATCAGACTGCAGCATGAAAACAGGGAGGAGGGGGTTACAGAGCAGCCTGCAGTGATTGGACGAGGAGACCCAGCACAGCAGACTCAGGGAGGAAGACGAGTCATGCAGAGTGAGGACACGCCCCCTAGAGCACAGAATGACAAACCAAGTGAGCAACAGAATGAAGGTATTTGTGAAATAAATATAGGTGCTAGACTCTTAAAAGCTATATGTACATGATCAGTATTAGGTAATGAGTAACATATAACTAATTTATTTTATTTATTTATAATTTTTTTTATGACAGGTACTCTTTAAGTAAAATCTGTACTTCTGAATATATCATATCTGTGCATGGAGAGGCACAGACCCTATTGATTTCAATGGCCTGAACGTAAAAAGGAACAGAAAAAATATTAAGTCGTAAAAAAAAAATAATAATAATAAATAACTTTTATAATAGTATACAAAATGTGTAAAACAAAAGTCCAATAAAAAAAACACAATTACAAATAAAGCAACTTCTCACAAAATACCACAATTATCTGTATACTAGCTGAGTACCCGGCGTTGCCCGGTTTTTCCTTCTTAATCCTTGTTGGGGAGGAAAATAAACCAAGGAGGAAGCTTTTGACTTCATATCCCGTCCTCATATATTGTTGTCATATCCCAACCCCATATCCCGTCCTCATACCCTGACCTCCTATCCCGTCATCATATCACGACCTCATATTCCGTCCTCATATCCCGACCTCCTATCCTGACCTCCTATCCCGTCCTCCTATCTCGACCTCCCATCTCGACCTCCTATCCTGATCTCTTATCCCGTCCCCCTATCCTGACCTCCTATCCCGTCCTCCTATCCCGACCTCCTATCTCGACCTCCTATCCCGACCGATTTTTATCACGAATATCGGCACTTCACAATTTCGTGAATATTTAGAATATAGTGCTATATAATCGTAATGACGAATATTGTTTTTTTTTTTTTTTCACATGCAAATTTTTAGGGAAATTTTCCATAAAAATTTTCGCATGGAAAAAAAAGTGAGCGAATATGCGAATTTCGCAAACATAACATGAATAATCATCAATATATTTGCGAAATATCGCAAATTCGAATATGGCCGCTGACGCTCATCACCATCTCTTATATGCTTTGGGGCCCCGTTAGGCACCAGGGCCCTAATGCGACTGCTACCTCAGCATCCACTATAGCTCCGCCCCTATTGCTGATATTTTTGCCGTTAAAATCCTCATTCCGATGTCTGCAGAAAGAATTTCGCTTGGAAATGCATTCTAGCAAAGAGCATTGAAATGTGTGGAATGTCCGTCTTTGTTTTCAGCGCGGACATTCCGCAGCTTTTCAGCCGTGTGAACATGGCCTAAGACTGCCACTTCCTTTAGAATGGCGCTAAATGGGCAAAATATGCAGCATTCAAAACCTGCACAATACTAGCAACAATGTATCGAAATGAAACTCAACATTCTGAACTTTTCTCGCTCTCTGACAGACTCCTACAACTTATCGCAAAAAAAAAAAAAAATTATAATTGTAGAAGCGCCCCCCCCCTCATCACAACCCCCCCCCCCTCCTCCTCCTCACAACCCCCTCCCCCCTCCTCCTCCTCACAACCCCCTCCCCCCATCTTCCTGTCATTTCTTCTCCTCAGCAGACATATTTTTTATTTGAATGTTACATTAACACTGAGTCAATAAAGGGAAATTACTTTGTATTAAAGTTGACAATTTAATTGCGCTATCTGCCTAGTTTATTTTCACAGATAGAGCAGCTTTTGCCCCAAAGGGATCACTGAAATGAAGAAAAAATATAAAAAATAAAAAAAATAAAAAGAATAAAAAAAATAATAAAATAGTCGCGCACTCACATCGCTATAGGCCGGGTCAATGTATGGATGGTGCAGAACGGAGCGGAGGGATTGCAGATCGGTAAATCTCCCGGCTAGTATAAAGCTGGCACCTTTATGCCCTCTATCACCGGACGCCCTGACATGGCCATACATCACCGGCCCCTGGGAAACTTAAAATATATAAATAAATAAATGAATAAAATGTGGCGCACTTTCCTTGTCTTTGGCCTGTTAGGACTCACAGGGCTCTAATGTAATGTATATGTGTGTGTGTGTGTGTGTATGTGTGTATATATATGTATATATATATATATATATATATATATATATATATATATATATATACACACATATATATAGTATTTATATACAGTAATTATATATATATATATATATATATATATATATATATATATATATATATAGTATATGTAGTGAGTAAATGTATACATAGTAAGTAAATATAAATATAGTATATGTAGTAAGTAAATGTATATATAGTAAGTAAATATATATATATATATATATATATATATATATATATATATATATTCAGAGCTGAAGTGGTATTGTGTATGGACCCTACTAAACCGAGACCCTTAGACTGTGTTCATATGGGGTTTTAAATTTTAACGCTATTTTCCGAAATCGGTGTGCAAATGGCGCAATTTTACTGTGATGTGTATAAAATCTTAACCCCGATTTCGGTCATTTGTGGCAACAACACATGCGGTGATTAGTTGCAATGTGGCTAATAAGCCGCAAAGTGTGAACACAGCCTTAGCTCATAATCCCCCAAAATTGTAACAAAATAATAACACACATTCTGTTTAGTCTCAATGCAAACAAAGAAAAGGCAACAAAAGCACAATTAACTAGGACAGTGTTTCCCAACCGTGTGTCTCCAGCTGTTGCAAAACTACAACTCCCAGCATGCCATTGATCCCTGTTTAAAAATTAATAAAAATTTCATTATAAAAAAGGTAAATTTCATTAAATACAATTTTTTTTCATCACTACTGTATCTTTTTTAATATATATATATATATATTTTTTTTTTTAATTGTGCCCTACGAAATTTTATTTAAAAAGTATCTCTTCATTCATCACTTTTTTGGTCCAAAAAGACCCCAAAAAAATTAAAAACGCCTGCAAAAATGCCAAAGTTAAAACCCATATGTTGTTCTTCTTGGTGTTTTTATACATCCATAGAATTCTATGGGAGAAAAACGCCACAATTTCAGGGAAAAAAAACACCATAGGCTCAAAACCATCAAGGAGCGAAAAAAGAGTAAAAAAACACCAAAAGGAAAAAAAAAAAAGAATTATGAGATTTCTCATTGATTTACAGCTAACATTTGGCCGCAGCGTTTATTTCAATGAAAAAATGCTATGGGGGCCATTTTGTCATTTTTTGGGGGGAAAAACGTACACAAAAAAAACCAAGTGGAAACTTGGCCTAAGCATGGCGGTGCTAATCACACTGCAGGCACCACACATTCCATTTAGTATCAATATAAACAACAAAAAGCTGCAAAAAGGCAACAAAAACACAATTAGGGGTCAGCAGCCATAAAGCAGGCAGAAGGTGGGGAAGGAGGTGGACAGCTGCTGAGACAACACCACACTGACAATGAAAGGACTACAAACCTTGTGTTGAGCAAGAAAGGTGCTAGGAATCTGCTGAGACAACACCACAATGACAATGGAAGAACAACACAACTTCCTGCCAGGAGAAAGGGAGGAGAGGGCTACACAACTTCCTGTCAGGAGAAAGGAAGGAGCTGGGGAGCTGCTGGGGCAACACCACACTGACAATGAGAGGACTACACAACTTCCTGTCAGGAGAAAGGGAGGAGAGGGCTACACAACTTCCTGTCAGGAGAGAGGGAGGAGCTGGTAAGCTGCTGGGACAACACCACACTGACAATGAGAGGACTACACAACTTCCTGTCACGGGTGAATCACACAAAATGACTGAATCCAGTACAATAACTGTATATTAGTAACTTAAATGTCTTTGGGGTAACAGTTTTTGATATGAGGATCCCCCTTTAAGGTGAGGGCCCAGTTTGAGTTTTGGTTCCTCTTTTTGTGCACTTGTCATCTGAAGTCTATAGGAGGCTCCATGTGACCCGTGTGCCCAGAGTCTTGGCCGCCATCTTGCCGGCCTCTCTATGGCCCCATTGGGACTTGTGTTTTGTACTGTGGGGTTCCCAGACATGTTGTTGAGTGCGGCCCCCGCGGCCCCCGCAATGTATACGGCATCCGGTGCTTTTTAAAACCTTCTTTGTAAGTTAAATAGCAAATCAATAAAGATAACACAGCACTTGTTCAACATTCAATTAACTCCCTAAATTATTACTTAGCCGAGTTCATTATGTTCACTGTCAGAACGCGGCGAATAATGATCCGAGAGACTCATATAAATATTTTGTAAATGTTCTTCGGAGCTATTAACAAGAACAAAGGCCGCTCAGGGCGCAATATGCGAGCGTCCGCTAAAATAGAAAAATGGAAGTATAATGGACTCCTCTACCATTACAATGCATTACTGCCGGCATCTCCCTGCAGCGAGACGAATGGACGCACCATGTCCACGCTGCAGCGCCTCCCAGAGGTCACTACCACCACCAGCTCCAAACCAGAGGGGACAATATCAGCCCCTGTTCTGTGGGCCCAAGTGTGAGATAAAGAGCTGAGATTGGTCCAAATCGGGAGGATATTATCATAGACAATTATATAGGGTTACATAGGACTGCAGGTACACCCTCCTACATGGTACTAAGGGGGTGATCTCTGTGTGTCATCTGTGACGTTACATAGGACTGCGGGTCACATCTACTACTCTATCAGTACTCAGGGAGTCATCACTGTGTTATCTGTGGTGTTACATAGGACTGCAGGTCACATCTACTACATTATCTGTACTCAGAGAGTTATCACTGTTATCTGTGGTGTTACATAGGACTGCAGGTCACATCTACTACATTATCTGTACTCAGAGAGTTATCACTGTGTTATCTGTGGTGTTACATAGGACTGCAGGTCACATCTACTACATTATCTGTACTCAGAGTCATCACTGTGTTATCTGTGGTGTTACATAGGACTGCAGGTCACATCTACTATATTATCTGTACTCAGAGAGTTATCACTGTGTTATCTGTGGTGTTACATAGGACTGCAGGTCACATCTATACATTATCTGTGCTCAGAGAGTTATCACTGTGTTATCTGTGGTGTTACATAGGACTGCAGGTCACATCTATACATTATCTGTACTCAGAGAGTTATCACTGTGTTATCTGTGGTGTTACATAGGACTGCAGGTCACATCTATACATTATCTGTACTCAGAGTTATCACTGTTATCTGTGGTGTTACATAGGACTGCAGGTCACATCTACTACATTATCTGTACTCAGAGAGTTATCACTGTGTTATCTGTGGTGTTACATAGGACTGCAGGTCACATCTATACATTAACTGTACTCAGAGAGTTATCACTGTTATCTGTGGTGTTACATAGGACTGCAGGTCACATCAATACATTATCTGTACTCAGAGAGTTATCACTGTGTTATCTGTGGTGTTACATAGGACTGCAGGTCACATCTATACATTATCTGTACTCAGAGTTATCACTGTTATCTGTGGTGTTACATAGGACTGCAGGTCACATCTACTACATTATCTGTACTCAGAGAGTTATCACTGTGTTATCTGTGGTGTTACATAGGACTGCAGGTCACATCTATACATTATCTGTACTCAGAGAGTTATCACTGTGTTATCTGTGGTGTTACATAGGACTGCAGGTCACATCTATACATTATCTGTACTCAGAGAGTTATCATTGTTATCTGTGGTGTTACATAGGACTGCAGGTCACATCTATACATTATCTGTACTCAGAGAGTTATCACTGTTATATGTGGTGTTACATAGGACTGCAGGTCACATCTATACATTATCTGTACTCAGAGAGTTATCACTGTGTTATCTGTGGTGTTACATAGGACTGCAGGTCACATCTACTACATTATCTGTACTCAGAGAGTTATCACTGTGTTATCTGTGGTGTTACATAGGACTGCAGGTCACATCTATACATTATCTGTACTCAGAGAGTTATCACTGTGTCATCTGTGACGTTACATAGGACTGCGGGTCACATCTACTACTCTATCAGTACTCAGGGAGTCATCACTGTTTTACCTGTGGTGTTACATAGGACTGCAGGTCACATCTACTAATTACTTGTTCTCAAAGAATGTTGCATAAGATTAAATATATTAACCTACTACCAATATATTTCCAGATACAGTTAAATCCCAATTAACCCTTTCTCTCCTGTGATTGTCAGTCTTTACTATAGCTCTGGAATTCTATTCATGAACCAGGAGGCTCGGGATGAGAATGAACAGACCATTTGTCATATATATATATATATATATATATATATATATATATATATATATATATATATAAATAAATAATAATTGTGTAATAATCCCAATGAATGCCGGGTGTGTGGCCCCCCGGGGCCCCTGAAGCAGCAGTGTCCCCCTCACTATACGTGTATTATGGCGAGCGGCGGCGAATCCCACATAGATCAGCGCTGACGCCATTTCCCTTCCATTAGTATAAGGAGATGAGACACGATCACATTTCTCCAGCAATCAGTGCGATTCCCTGCGATCAGCGCTGACGGGATGCCTGGACCATCCTGCGTCCTTTCCCTTCACATTGTCGCACAATAGAGTCTCGTCCTCCGCCGTCATCATCATCATCACTTCTGCCATATTTGTCCCGGACGCCACAATTGGAATTGGCGCTGTTAGTGTATAGGAATAGAAAGCAAAGGGTCTTGTGTAATGAGAGATGAAGAATTGTACAAAAGAGGATCGTAACAGCAGCACAGAGTGTTTAAGGGAAGAGGGGCTCTGACCAGAGCTATAACCTCCCAACCAGTGTGCCTCCAGCTCTTACAAAACTACAACTCCCAGCATGGCTGACCTGACTATTTCTTTGCCTGTACCTTGTAGTCCTCCTAGTTCTGACCTTGGCTTACCTGACCCTGCTTGTTTGTCTGTTTGTTTTCCTTACTGTTTTCCTGGTTTTGTTCCCTTATCATGTATAGCAGTGTTTTCCAACCAGTGTGCCTCCAGCTGTTGCAAAACTACAACTCCAAGCATGGCTGATTTGACTATTCCTTTGCCTGGTGTCCTGTACCTTGTAGTCCTCCTGGTTCTGACCTTGTCTTGCCTGACCCTGCTTATTTGTCTGTTTGTATTCTTTACTGTCTTCCTGGTTATGTTCCCTGGCCCTTATCATGTATAGCAGTGTTTGCACACCAGTGTGCCTTCAGCTGTTGCAAAACTACAACTCCAAGCATGGCTGATTTGACTATTCCTTTGCCTGGTGTCCTGTACCTTGTAGTCCTCCTGGTTCTGACCTTGTCTTGCCTGACCCTGCTTGTTTGTCTGTTTGTATTCCTTACTGTCTTCCTGGTTATGTTCCCTGGCCCTTATCATGTATAGCAGTGTTTGCACACCAGTGTGCCTTCAGCTGTTGCAAAACTAAAACTCCCAGCATGCCCGGACAGCCGTTGGCTGTCCGGGCATGCTGGGAGTCTTAGTTTTGCAACAGCTGGAGGAACCCTGGTTCGGAAACACTGCTGTTACAGCAGCAGCACAGGAGTGGAGGGAACTCATATACCGGAGCAGGGTCCACAGCAGCACAGAGTATTTCAGCAGAGGAGCGTGAGAGGCACAATGCTACCGTACCTCTCCAGGGATCTCCTCCATGACATGTACAGAAGACAGATATTCTCCATAAGTGGCAACAAATGCTATAAAACGGCAGATGGAGTTATCACAGGATACAACCGAGAAATCACATGTACTATAAGGGGCGCCGTCATCTTCATCCTGAATCCTGAAATGATCATTTTACTGTGAACTGAAGGACATTTCCGGCCTCTGTAGGGACGAGCGCCGTGATGTCACAAAAGAAGAACCCGGAGAAATCAGATCCGTCACTTCACATGGAAAGAATGGAAATCATCTATCTCATATCTATCTATCTATCTCATATCTATCTATCCATCTATATCTATCTATCTCATATATATCTATCTATCTCATATCTATCCATCTATATCTATCTATCTATCTATCTCATATCTATCTATCTATCTATCTCATATCTATCTATCCATCTATATCTATCTATCTCATATATATCTATCTATCTCATATCTATCCATCTATATCTATCTATCTATCTATCTATCTCATATCTATCTATCTATGTATCTCATATCTATCCATCTATATCTATCTATCCATCTATCTTATATCTATCCATCTATATCTATCTATCTATCTATCTTATATCTATCCATCTATATCTATCTATCTATCTATCTATCTATCTATCTATCTATCTATCTATCTATCTCATATCTATCTATCTATCTATCTATCTATGTATCTCATATCTATCCATCTATATCTATCTATCTTATATCTATCCATCTATATCTATCTATCTATCTATCTATCTATCTATCTATCTATCTATCTCATATCTATCTATCTATCTATCTATGTATCTCATATCTATCCATCTATATCTATCTATCTTATATCTATCCATCTATATCTATCTATCTATCTATCTATCTATCTATCTATCTATCTCATATCTATCTCTCAGGTATAATCCGCTCCTTCTATATTCCATATAATACTGTAATCTTACACGGACCTTCTGTTTGATTCTACAGTCCTGAGATGTAATGTAGAGAGGTGACTATTCAGGTAGTGATGTAGTCTTCTCCCCGCTCAGCGCCGCTGCCGATGGCCCCAGGAGCGGTGTCTGGCAGCCTGTATGCCCTGCGGCAGTTCCTGTACCTTATACTCACCCATCAGGTTGGAGATTGTGAATGAGCGAGTGTTCTCCGAAATAAACCCATCACATGGCGGTGACTGCTCCCCCTGCACATGGCGGAGCGCACACCTGATATCACATATAGAGGGGGAGGGGCGGCTCAGCCCCCGTATTTGGCGTTTTCCAGAAGTTTTCTTCCATCTTTCTCTATTGTGCGGCCGCTTCTCCTATAATAGAAGATTTACTTTAAAGCCTGAATGATCTGAATGGTAATAGTCAGGAATGAAAGGCGCGTGTTCACTCTACACAAGACGGCGGTGTCAGTTACTGTAGCAACAGACGTGTCAGGAATAGGAAGACGGGCAGGTTACGGGATCTGTGAGACTCACCGCCATATAAGAAGCCTCCAGCCTTAAAGGGGCACTGTCAGATACAAAATCTTTAGATATGTTGTAAAGCATGTGTAACCAATAGGTTTGGCAGTTCCCTCCAGGTCTCGCCATGAGGCTGAGAGGGTCTAGAGCCGAGGTACTTTAGTGCCTCGGGGAGTGGTGACCCCGAGGTGCCGAAACTCACTGGGAGGATAGACTCACTGAGTTAAAGCACAGGCACCATGATCTCTTCACCTTGTGGCACTCACCTCTTGATTCCCGGCCTTCTGGCTAGGATCAGAGACATTTTTATAGATCCGGCCGGATGTCCGGGCAGTATATCTGCACACATTCACTTATTTATTTCTTTTTGTCTCACTGTGTCACTTTTTGCGTGTTGTGTGTTCACAGGATTTGTCAGCATGTGGTAGCCCTTCTGGGTGTCCCTCCTGGCGGTCTAGGGGAGGTGTGGCCATTAGGTTCCGCACCTCCCTGCAAACACCCCGGGTACTCCTGCTTTGGCAGGGTACCTACCGTTATCGGCTCTGCGGGCAGATACCTTGGCTAACGCCAATGGGGATGCCGTGAGCATTTGTGGTCCCCTAGTAGCTTCGGCGAAAAGGGACATCGAACCTGGAACCTCGCAGGTACCTTTTGGTCCGGAGGCGAAGGGTAAGGTTTGTTGGGGGGCATCTATCCTATCGGAGAAGGGCTTGCGATAGACCGCATCCTTTGTGCACGTTTTTTTAGTGTAACACGTTTGCACTTTTTCTTGCACTTTGGGTGAATCGAGAGCACGTTCCTCGGCTTTAGAAAAAAAATAATAATAATTTGCTTTCATTAGAATATTTTCAGTATTTCATACAGAAAAAGCCAGTCACACAACTGCCCCCCCCCTGCCTGCTGGGACACATACCAGTCCTGCTGTGTCCATGAGTCATCACCTATGTCATGGACACACTTCCTTGATTGACAGCTGTGAGCGTAGGACTCACACCTGGAGGAAAAATCCTCCTACTGTCAGTGAGGACAAGCTGGGAGTTGTAGTTTTGCTAATGCTAGGGGAGATGTGAGCAGACAGCATACTGAGGGAGGGGGCGGAGACCTGTACAGTGAGGCCACGCCCCCTCCCTTTGAGAGGAATTCAGACTAATGAGCTAAATTAAAAGTGTTATTAAAAAATAAATAAAGGTGCTAGACACATACAAATTAGATGTACATGGTCAGGATTAGGCACTGAGTGATATATTTAAAGTTTTTTGTTTTTTTTGTCTTCCTCATTTATTCTTCTTACTTCTGGGGTGACACACTGTAACAAACCCCCTCACCATGTATTCTTCCTACTGCTGGGTTGGCCGGGTTAAACTAGATGGGCGGGTGCTTCGGACACTGGTTAACTTTATTGCTGCGGGCAGAGTGCCCCATAGAGAGTGCGCTCACGCCGGCCCTGGAGCTCAGAGGGCGTTGGTGCCCAGGAGGTGCCCCATGACATTCTGCCCTGAACAGGGTATTTAGGTTAAAGAAACTGAATCTACATCTCCTCAGTGGGTGCTACCCCCCCCCCCCATGGTAGCAGCGGATCATGGTGGGCTCCTGGCAATAGGACCTCCAGTCACCATGGGGACTGTCTGCTTTGGAAGAGACCTCAATAATGACACCCTTATTAACCTCCTTAGAAGTGTACTTCCCAATAATCCGGAATATTTAGTAATGTATCACCCATCAGGCCCATTGATATATGAACCTCTGGGCATTCACTGGATTCTGTGTCTCTTGGCTGACCACCATGGTGCGATGACATCATGTGCTGTTTGATGCGATGACATCATGTGCTGTTTGATGCGATGACATCATGTGCTGTTTGATGCGATGACATCATGTGCTGTTTGATGCGATGACATCATGTGCTGTTTGATGTGATGACATTGCTGGGTCAAGAACTACAGTGGGGATCAAAAGTTTGGGTACCCAGGTAAAAATGTGTATTAATGTGCATAAAGAAGCCAAGGAAAGACGTAAAAATCTCCAAAAGGCATCAAATTACAGATTAGACATTCTTATAATATGTCAACATAAGCTAGATTTTATTTCCATCATTTACACTTTCAAAATAACAGGGAAAAAAATGGTGTCTGCAAAAGTTTGTGCCCCCTGCAGAATTTATAGCATGCACTGCCCCCTTTGCAAAGCTGAGACCTGCCAATGTCATGGATTGTTCTCAATCATCATCTGGGAAGACCAGGTGATGTCAATCTCAAAGGTTTTAAATGCCCAGACTCATCTGACCTTGCCCCAACAATCAGCACCATGGGGTCTTCTAAGCAGTTGTCTAGAAATCTGAAACTGAAAATAGTTGACGCTCACAAAGGTGGAGAAGGCTATAAGAAGATAGCAAAATGTTTTCAGATGTCAATGTCCTCTGTTCGGAATGTAATTTAGAAATGGCAGTCATCAGGAACAGTGGAAGTTAAAGCAAGATCTGGAAGACCAATAAAAATATCAGAGAGAACAGCTTGCAGGATTGTGAGAAAAACAATTCAAAACCCACGTTTGACTGCACAATCCGTCCAGAAAGATCTTGCAGACACTGGAGTTGTGGTACACTATTCCACTATAAAGAGATACTTGTACAAATACGGTCTTCATGGAAGAGTCATCAAAAGAAAACCTCTTCTACATCCTCACCACAAAAATTGGCGTTTGAACTTTGCAAATGAACATATAGACAAGCCTGATGCATTTTGGAAACATGTTCTGTGGATCGATGAGGTTAAAATTTAACTTTTTGGCCGGAATGAGCAAAGGTACGTTTGGAGAAGAAGGGGAACAGAATTTAATGAAAAGAACCTCTGTCCAACTGTTAAGCATGGGGGTGGATCAATCATGCATTGGGGTTGTATTACAGACAGTGGCACAGGGAACATCTCACGAGCAGAAGGAAAAAGGGATTCAATAAAATGTCAGCAAATTTTGGATGCTAACTTGATGCCATATGTGAAAAAGCTGAAGATAAAGAGAGGATGGCTTCTACAAATGGATGATGATCCTAACCACACCTCGAAATCCACGGGGGATTACATCAAGAGGCGTAAACTGAAGGTTTTGCCATGGCCTTCACAATCTCCTGACCTCAACATAATTGAAAATCTATGGATAGACCTTAAAAGAGCAGTGCGTGACAGACAGCCCAGAAATCTCAAAGAACTGGAAGACTTTTGTAAGGAAGAATGGGCAAAGATACCTCAAACAAGAATTGAAAGACTCTTGGCTGGCTACAAAAAGCGTTTACAAGCTGTGATACTTGCCAAAGGGGGCAGTACAAGATATTAACTCTGCAGGGTGCACAAACTTTTGCAAACTCCATTTTTTTTTGTTTTCTGTTATTTTGAAAGTGTAAATGATGGAAATAAAATCTAATTTTTGTTGACATATTATAAGAATGTCTAATCTGTAATTTGATGCCTTTTGGAGATTTTTCCACCTTTCCTTGGCTTCTTTATGCACATTAATACAAATTTTTACCTGGGGTGCCCAAACTTTTGATCCCCACTGTATATGTCGTGTGCTGGGTTTACATGTCACTTTTTCTTTCCGTGTTTTTATTTGGATATATTATTATCAATTATAAATAAATAAATAAAACATTTATATATATATATATATATATATATATATATATATATATATATATGTATATATATATATATATGTATATATATATATATATATATATATATATATATATATATATATATATATGTGTGTGTGTTTCCCAATATATTGTGGTGTATACACACTGCAGCGTTCCTCTCTGACTTAATAGGAATCCATGTAAAAACCGCCCGCCACATTGCAAATATCATCCAGCGTCTCATTATCTATTAATTACAATCACGTGAAATAGTGATATTGATCAATAGTCGCTTCTATATCTGTGAAAATCAGTCATTAGCCAATAATTGGTCATTCTACGAGATGTTCTGATGAGGGGAACAGTTATTTTCTGATATATAATCTGCTGCAGGGTCTGCGAGGAGCGGAATATCATGGAAGACCCCAAGAAAAGGGGACACGTAATATCAGATATTTCACCAGAAGAGTTTACTATTCCAGTGACTGTAATAATGAGAGCAGATGCTGTACAGACACTAGATCAGTGTATACTAATCAGGGTGCCTCCAGCTGTTGCAAAACTCCAATTCCAAACATGCCCAGACAGCTGAAGTCTGGAGGCACATTGGGTAGGAAACCAGGAAGACAGCAAGGAATAGAAACAGACAAACAAGAGGGGTCAGGCAAGACAAGGTCAGAGCCAGGAGGACTACAAGGTTCAGGAAGACTGGCAAAAGAATAAATAGGCCAGTCATGCTTGGAGTTGAAGCTTTGCAACAGCTGGAGGCACATTGGTTGGTAAACTCTGCTATACCTAATAAGGGCCAGGAAATAAAACTAGGAAGATAGCAGGGATACAAATAGGTAAATTCAGGCAAGCCAAGGTCAGAACTAGGAGGACTACAAGGTACAGGAGTACAGGAAAAGGAATGTTGGGAGTTGTAGTTTTGCAACAGTAAGATCCTGTTTCCCTGTATCTCTATATTACACCCTCAGAAGTAGTAGCAGCATGAAAGACATTACAGAGCAGTGCTGAGTAGTGTAAGCTGTAAAACCAGCATTGGGGGGGGGGGGGGGGGTAACTGGGTACCATAAAGCTACGGTAATGGATGCAGATTTGCTCCATGTAGTGTATGTGGAAGTAGCTGAGAGCGCCAGAACCCTTTTAATACTAACCATTTCATATTTAGTTTTTTCTTTTAGTAGTTTTTCATGGTTTGAGCTTATTGTAGTTGTAGAATTTTTTTCTCCTTCTGCAGCTGTTGGCCCTGATATACGTCGCAGTTTATCTCGCTGACCGCCGCTGTGAACGCTTCCACTTCCGTGCGGCTCGGAGACTACAAGTAATGGAAATCATCTCATTTTCATGGAATTAGCATGGCGGATGGGTAATTGCCAGCAGTTTTCTGTAATTACCCCACGGAAAGGGGTAAATGCGCTGACGCTTGTTGCGCCGCTGACTTTTCAGTGCCCTTGAGTGATAGACGATCCGCGTGTAAATTAAAACCTGTTTTATTTCTGCTCAAATGACTCAGATACAGGGATACAATATGGATGAATTCAGCGTCTCAGTTATGGAGGGGATCCGGCGTCACGTTACACGGATTCCCATCTGTTACAGTCAGAAGTAATTGGGATGAGGTAGAAAAATACAAGAAATACAGATCAGATACATCCGCCCTATACATCTTCCTATATTTTACTGTTTTAGTCTTTATATCAGTTCTTTCCAACCAACCAAAGGCTGTCCGGGCATGCTGGGAGTTGTAGTTTTGCAACACCTGGAGGCACCCGCGTTGAGAAACACTGCATTATATCACTAACAATTATTTTGAGGATGCTCAATCTCAATTTGATCCCACTATTGGTTTTTCTTTTCAGGATCTAATTAGTGATGAGCGGCAGGGGCCATATTCAAATTCACGATATTTGGCAAATATAAGAACGAATATTTGTCCTATATTTGCGAAATTCACATATTCAATATATTCGCGGTTATTTTAGTTTTGCATAAATGTGCATGCTGATAAATATCTACCTATCTATCTATATTATCTATCTCATATCTATCTATCTCATATCTATCTATCTATATTATCTATCTCATATCTATCTATCTATCTCATATCTATCTATCTATCTCATATCTATCTATCTATCTCATATCTATCTATCTATCTATCTATCTATCTCATATCTATCTATTTCATATCTATCTCATATCTATCTATCTATCTCTATCTATCTATCTCATATCTATCTATCTATCTATCTATCTATCTATCTCATATCTATATTATCTATCTCATATCTATCTATCTCATATCTATATATCTATTTATCTATCTCATATCTCTCTATCTATCTATCTATCTATCTATCTCATATCTATCTCATATCTATATTATCTATCTATCTATCTCATATCTATCTATCTCATATCTATCTATCTATTTATCTATCTCATATCTCTCTATCTATCTATCTCATATCTATCTATCTATCTATTTATCTATCTCATATCTGTCTATCTCATATCTATTTATCTATCTCATATCTATCTATCTCATATCTATTTATCTATCTCATATCTAGGGGATAAGATGTCTGATCACCGGGGTCCTGCCACAGGGGACCCCCGCGATCTCAGCTGCAGCACCTCGCTGTCATCACTGCCCAGAGCAAACTCACTCTGTGCGTAATGACGGGCAATACAGGGGCCGGAGCATGGAGACATCATGGCTCCGCCCCCTCGTGACATCACGGCACACCCCCTCAATACAAGTTTATGGGAGGGGGCATGGCGGCCATCACACCCCCTCCCATAGACTTGCATGAAAGGGGCGGAAAATTACATAACGAGGGGGCGGAGCCTTGACATCACGATGCTCCGGCACCTGTATTGACCGTCATAGAAACATAGAATGTGTCGGCAGATAAGAACCATTTGGCCCATCTAGTCTGCCCAATAATCTGAATCCTATCAATAGTCCCTGGGCCTATCTTATATGAAGGATAGCCTTATACATATCCCTATCTTATATGAAGGATAGCCTTATACCTATCCCTATCTTATATGAAGGATAACCTTATACCTATCCCTATCTTATATGAAGGATAGCCTTATACCTATCCCTATCTTATATGAAGGATAGCCTTATACCTATCTCTATCTTATATGAAGGATAGCCTTATACCTATCCCTATCTTATATGAAGGATAGCCTTATGCCTATCCCTATCTTATATGAAGGATAGCCTTATACCTATCTCTATCTTATATGAAGGATAGCCTTATACCTATCTCTATCTTATATGAAGGATAGCCTTATACCTATCTCTATCTTATATGAAGGATAGCCTTATACCTATCTCTATCTTATATGAAGGATAGCCTTATACCTATCCCTATCTTATATGAAGGATGGCCTTATACCTATCCCTATCTTATATGAAGGATAGCCTTATACCTATCCCTATCTTATATGAAGGATAGCCTTATACCTATCCCTATCTTATATGAAGGATGGCCTTATACCTATCCCTATCTTATATGAAGGATAGCCTTATACCTATCCCTATCTTATATGAAGGATAGCCTTATAGCTATCCCTATCTTATATGAAGGATAGCCTTATACCTATCCCTATCTTATATGAAGGATAGTGTTATACCTATCCCTATCTTATATGAAGGATAACCTTATGCCTATCCCTATCTTATATGAAGGATAGCCTTATACCTATCCCTATCTTATATGAAGGATAGCCTTATACCTATCCCTATCTTATATGAAGGATAGCCTTATGCCTATCCCTATCTTATATGAAGGATAGCCTTATGCCTATCCCTATCTTATATGAAGGATAGCCTTATGCCTATCCCTATCTTATGTGAAGGATAGCCTTATACCTATCTCTATCTTATATGAAGGATAGCCTTATACCTATCTCTATCTTATATGAAGGATAGCCTTATACCTATCTCTATCTTATATGAAGGATAGCCTTATACCTATGCCTATCTTATATGAAGCATAGCCTTATACCTATCCCTATCTTATATGAAGGATAGCCTTATACCTATCCCTATCTTATATGAAGGATAACCTTATACCTATCCCTATCTTATATGAAGGATAGCCTTATACCTATCCCTATCTTATATGAAGGATAGCCTTATACCTATCCCTATCTTATATGAAGGATAGCCTTATACCTATCCCTATCTTATATGAAGGATAGCCTTATACCTATCCCTATCTTATATGAAGGATAGCCTTATACCTATCCCTATCTTATATGAAGGATAACCTTATACCTATCTCTATCTTATATGAAGGATAGCCTTATGCTTATCCCATGCATGTTTAAACTCCTTACGCTCAGAGTGAGTTTGCTCTGTGCAGTGATGACATTGGGGTGCCGCAGCCAAGATTGCAGGGGGATAACATGTCTAGGGGCAGAGTACCCCTTTAAAAGGTCCCAGGACTACTCATGGGTGTTTGCTGATGTGATTTTTTTTTCTAAATCAACTAGTGCCAGAAAGTTAAACTGATTTGTAAATTACTTCAATTTAAAAGGTGCTGCTGACACCTCTGTCCATTTAAGGAACTGTCCAGAGTAGGAGCAAATCCTCATAGAAAACCTCTCCTGCTCTGGACAGTTCCTGAAATGGACAGAGGTGTCAGCAGAGAGCACTGTGGTCAGACAGAAAGAAAATAAAAATAAATAAATAAATAAATAACTTCCTGTGGATCATACAGCAGCTGATAAATACTGGAAGGATTAAGATTTTTTTAAGAGAAGTAATTTACAAATCTGTTTAACTTTCTGGCACCAGCTGATTTAAAAAAATAATAATAAATGTTTTCCAGTGGAGTGCCCCTTTAATAGGGAGATCTACTGGATTCTGAAACTAGACACTCGAGCACCATTAGGTATGAACAGACGCCAGGACGTTATTTTACTTTATTGTCGCTTATTCAGACAATCTTTTGATCTTGCGTTTATTCCTCCCTATTATATACATGTATAGTGTCGATGTCTGGGCCTTTCTTGTATCCACTAAATGTATCACTAAATGTATCACTGTTTTTATTTTTTTATACATATTTTTTCATATACTTTAGCAAAGTCATTCTTTTTGGACTAGGATATGTCCAGACATCTTTCTGCACTGATTTTAAGCAGAACGGTAGAAAACGAAAGGATGCACTCACCCGGGAGTCCTGATAGCAGAAGACTTTATTGATACATCAGTACAGGACACAGGCGGGTAGGCGCAGAGGAGCGACCTCGCAGTGACAGGCTGTTTCCTGCGCACGAGTGCTTGTCTCTGCTTTGTGGATTGCACCCCCGGCACCACATGGATTGTGTGAACAGTTCCTGACTTTTTGTCTTGGGACCGGTTTTGTTTGGAGAGCAGTGCCGGACACCTTCTTTCTGTTTGTATCTTTCTACACTGAGTTTCTCTCCAGTACAAACCTCTGTTCGCATTTTTCCAGCCTCTTATTCTGTGATACTTTTGTACACCTTCTATACCCATGGTATGGAGGCACTCTGGATACCACTGGTATGGAGGCACTCTGGATACCCATGGTATGGAGGCACTCTGGATACCCCTGGTATGGAGGCACTCTGGATACCCCTGGTATGGAGGTACTCTGGATACCCCTGGTATGGAGGCACTCTGGATACCACTGGTATTGAGGCACTCTGGATACCCATGGTATGGAGGCACTCTGGATACCTCTGGTATGGAGGCACTCTGGATACCCCTGGTATGGAGGTACTCTGAATACCCATGGTATGGAGACACTCTGGATACCCCTGGTATGGAGGCACTCTGGATACCCATGGTATGGAGGCACTCTTGATATCCCTGGTATGTAGGTACTCTGGATACCCATGGTATGGAGGCACTCTGGATACCCCTGGTATGGAGGCACTCTGGATACCCATGGTATGGAGGCACTCTGGATACCCCTGGTATGGAGGTACTCTGGATACCCATGGTATGGAGGCACTCTGGATACCCCTGGTATGGAGGCACTCTACATACCCCTGGTATGGAGGTACTCTGGATACCCATGGTATGGAGGCACTCTGGATACCCCTGGTATGGAGGCACTCTGGATACCCATGGTATGAAGGCACTCTGGATACCCCTGGTATGGAGGTTTTCTGGATACCCCTGGTATGGAGGCACTCTGGATACCCCTGGTATGGAGGCACTCTGGATACCCCTGGTATGGAGGCACTCTGGAAACCCCTGGTATAGAGTGCGCAGGAAACAGCCTGTCGCTGCGAGGTCACTCCTCTGCGCCTACCCACCTGTGTCCTGTACTGATGTATCAATAAAGTCTTCTGCTATCAGGACTCCCGGGTGAGTGCATCCTTTTGTTTTCTACCGTTCTTCTTAAAACTTGTCTCTGCCTTTTGGATTGCACCCCCAGCACCGCATGGATTGTGTGAACAGTTCCTGACTTTTTGTCTTGGGACCGGTTTTGTTTGGAGAGCAGTGCCGGACACCTTCTTTCTGTTTGTATCTTTCTACACTGAGTTTCTCTCCAGTACAAACCTCTGTTGGCATTTTTCCAGCCTCTTATTCTGTGATTTTTTTCTACACCTTCTATACAATTTAATAAACATTAGTATTTTATTATGTGTGTACAGTATTCTGCAGTGGATAATTATGGGTATGGAAGGTGTTAATATCCCCCGGTCACATGGTCTGTAACCTGGTGTGGTTGTCCCACCTATATATATCCATGTCTTCCTTTCTATTGTTGTATGACAGCACTTTGCGCTTGAAACGCGTCACTTACCTGTGTTTCTGTATTGTGTCATTTTGGAATAAATAGTCTTTTATCTTTGCCAGAGCTGGATCCGATCCTTTGTTTTCCTATCGCTTTATATTATGTGACAATATGTGTCTCCGTACATGTGCACAGGATAGAGCTGTTATGGGCCGTATCTAAAGACAACAACCATGCAGTTCCAATATACACTCTGCAAACTGTGGGGGCGCTGTTATAGGGATTGTGTTTCTATCAATGTTGTAACACTCGCAGTTGTTACTGTTATGGGGGTCCTGTCACTGTCATGGATATCCTGTGGCTTTCACTGTTATGGGGGACCCTGTCATTATCACAGTTATGGGACTATAGCTTTTACTGTTTTGTAGTTTTGTGGATATCACTTTTATGTTATGGGGGCATTGTGGCTGCCTCTGTTTTAGAATAATTATGGCTATTTTTGTCATGGGGGCACTGCGGATGTCACTTTTATGGGGGCACTGCGGATGTCACTTTTATGGGGACATTGTGGCTGTCTCTGTTATGGGGGGACTGTGGCTGTCTCTTTCATGGGGGGTGTTGTGGGTGTCTCTTTCATGGGGGGACTGTGGCTGTCTCTGTTATGGGGGACTGTGGCTGTCTCTGTTATGGGGGACTGTGGCTGTCTCTGTTATAGGGGGGAATGTGGCTGTCTCTGTTATGGGGGACTGTGGCTGTCTCTGTCATGGGGGGACTGTGGCTGTCTCTGTCATGGGGGGACTGTGGCTGTCTCTGTTATGGGGGACTGTGGCTATCTTGGTTAAAGGGGCACTGTAACTGTCTTTGTTATGAGAGCACTGTGAATGTCACTGCTATGGAGGCATGGTGGATGTCTCTTATGTGGGGGCACTGTTGTTGCCTGTTATGGGGGTATTGTGGCTGTCTTTGTTATGGGGGCACTGTGAATGTCACTACTATGGAGGAACGGTCTCTTATGGGGGCTCTGTGCATGTTAATGTAATGGGGTGATGGCCTCTGTTATGGGAGAGCTATATATGTCTCTGTTATTGGGGGATGTGGATGTTTCTATTATGGGGGATGTCACTTTTAAGTGGGTGGATGTAGATGTGACTATTATGGAATATGTTTCTGTCATGGGGACTCTGTGCATGTTAATTTAGTGGGGGGATGTGGATGTCACTTTAAAGGGGGAGATGTCACTGTTAAAGAGGCACTATGGATACCCCTGGTATGGAGGTACTCTGGATACCTCTGGTATGGAGGCACTCTGGATACCCATGGTATGGAGGCTTTCTGGATACCAATGGTATGGAGGCACTCTGAAAACCCCTGGTAAGGAGGCACTCTGGATACTCATGGTATGGAGGCACTCTGGATACCCCTGGTATGGAGGCACTCTGGATACCCATGGTATGGAGGCACTCTGGATACCACTGGTATGGAGGTTTTCTGGATACCGCTGGTATGGAGGCTTTCTGGATACCGCTGGTATGGAGGCACTCTGGATACCCCTGGTATAGAGGCACTCTAGGTACCCCTGGTATGGAGGCACTCAGGATACCCATGGTATGGAGGCTTTCTGGATACCAATGGTATGGAGGCACTCTGGATACTCATGGTATGGAGGCACTCTGGATACCCCTGGTATGGAGGCACTCTGGATACCCCTGGTATGGAGGCACTCTGGATACCCCTGGTATGGAGGCACTCTGGATACCCATGGTATGGAGGCTTTCTGGATACCAAGGGTATGGAGGCACTCTGAATACCCCTGGTAAGGAGGCACTCTGGATGCTCATGGTATGGAGGCACTCTGGATACCCCTGGTATGGAGGCACTCTGGATACCCATGGTATGGAGGCTTTCTGGATACCAATGGTATGGAGGCACTCTGAATACCCCTGGTAAGGATGCACTCTGGATACTCATGGTATGGAGGCACTCTGGATACCCCTGGTATGGAGGCACTCTGGATACCCATGGTATGGAGGCACTCGGGATACCACTGGTATAGAGGCACTCTGGATACCCATGGTATGGAGGCACTCTGGATACCCCTGGTATGGAGGCACTCTAAGTACCCCTGGTATGGAGGCACTCTGGATACCCCTGGTATGGAGGAACTCTGGATATTATATGGAGGGACTCTGGATGTATTTGTTAAAGGAGCTGTGTGGTTGACTCTGTTGTGGGTGGGGGGGGGGGGGCTGTGGATGTCTCTGTTATGGGGGGCAATAACCCGCTTAAGGGTCTGAGCAGTGCTAGACAGTTGGGGGGTCCTTCTAGTAGCCTCATGTGTACAGTGGGGTCCAGTGGTGGCCAAGATCTCTGCTTCCTGTCAGCAAATAGAAACACTTGTCTGAATCCTGATAACCCGTCTTGTACCCGTCTCAAGGGCTTTGTTACAATGTATCCATTTTCGCCCATCCTCTGGACACCGGGCTGATACATTTGACCTGATACATTGTAGCAAACTCCGATTTGTGCAGCCGCGGTCGTTTTCTCTCCGATTTTGCCTGTTATCCCATTTTACGAGATGCTGACAGACGCGTTCTTTATTTTTACCGCAGTTTTTTTTTTCTAGATACAATAATTTCCGCTCTCGTGGAAGCTGATTTCGGAGATTTACTGTTTTTCTTTTTTTTTTTTTTCTCCTTCGTTGACTTGGAAATCTTGCAGGTGAAGATGACAGGCGGCTTAATTCAGGAGGGGATGTGTTACGGAGCGCGGCGTGGGCTCTGCTGTTCTGCTGCTGCTGCTTTGTTGGCAGGGTGTCAGGCAAACTGTTAGCACAGCCAAATACGTCCCCAATATTGTAGATTACCCGGCGAGCTAATACTGCTCAGGAGCCGTGCGTGCGGAAAATGATCACAATTCCTCTCTAAGAATGCTAGACAAGTCTTAAGAACTTAATTCCGGCTTTAGCACCGGAGTAATCTATAGAACGCCATTTCCAGTTCTGCGCTGCTCACTTGGGGAAGTCACTGGCGGAGTGACTCCATCTTCTACACCTGGTGCAAAACTACAACTCCCAGCATGCCCGGACAGCCTTTGGCTGTCCGGGCATGCAGGGAGTTGTAGTTTTGCAACAGCTGGAGGCACACTGGTTGGGAAACACTGCTCTAAGCCCAAGAGAAGGACAGTCCTCCAGCCATGGTTCCCTAGAGGTTTCCTCCACTGGGAGGGTTTGTTTTCTCTCTTAAGTGCTGGAGACTGTCCGGGCATGCTGGGAGTTGTAGTTTTGCAACAGCTGGAGGCACACTGGTTGGGAAACACTGCTCTAAGCCCAAGAAAAGGACAATCCTCCAGCCATGGTTCCCTAGAGGTTTCCTCCACTGGGAGGGTTTGTTTTCTCTCTTAAGTGCTGGAGACTGTCCGGGCATGCTGGGAATTGTAGTTTTGCAACAGCTGGAGGCACACAGGTTGGGAAACACTGCTCTAAGCCCAAGAGAAGGACAATCCTCCAGCCATGGTTCCCTAGAGGTTTCCTCCACTGGGAGGGTTTGTTTTCTCTCCTAAGTGCTGGAGACTGTCCGGGCATGCTAGGAGTTGTAGTTTTGCAACAGCTGGAGGCACACAGGTTGGGAAACACTGCTCTAAGCCCAAGAGAAGGACAATCCTCCAGCCATGGTTCCCTAGAGGTTTCCTCCACTGGGAGTTTTTTTTTTTTTTTTTTTCTCTACTAAGTGCTGGAGACTGTCCGGGCATGCTGGGAGTTGTAGTTTTGCAACAGCTGGAGGCACACAGGTTGGGAAACACTGCTCTAAGCCCAAGAGAAGGACACTCCTCCAGCCATGGTTCCCTAGAGGTTTCCTCCACTGGGAGGGGTTTGTTTTCTCTCCTAAGTGCTGGAGACTATCCGGGCATGCTGGGAGTTGTAGTTTTGCAACAGCTGGAGGCACACTAGTTGGGAAACACTGCTCTAAGCCCAAGAGAAGGACACTCCTCCAGCCATGGTTCCATAGAGGTTTCCTCCACTGGGAGGGTTTGTTTTCTCTCTTAAGTGCTGGAGACTGTCTGGGCATGCTGGGAGTTGTAGTTGTGCAACAGCTGGAGGCACACAGGTTGAGAAACACTGCTCTGCACCAATCCTTGAACTGTGAATTTACTGTACACTAACACTAGTAATGATTGTGAATCAAAGCTTCATAGTTCTCTATTTTGTATTCTAGTCTAAGGGGGGGGGGGGGGTAATAATAATAATAATAATAATAATAATAATAATAAATATATATTTATTTTTTATTATTATTATTATTATATATATATATATATATATATATATATATATTTTTTTTTTTTAGCTAAGAAACTACTTGAGCATAGTCAGAAGTGGCCAGTTTTAGTTTTTACATTAATCCTTAGGCTGGGAGTTACGCAGGGAGGGGGAGGCTGAGGTGTGAACATGATATATTATTGTAATTATCCCCTGGTGCGAACTTATAGCAGTGTGTCACAACCACGGTGCCTCCACATGTTGCAAAGCAACGACCTTTTGTGGATTTGCAATAGCTGAAGGTGCACTGGTTAGGATACGCTGTTCTGCATCAATCCTCGCATTGTCAGTTTACTGACCGTTAGCACTAGTAATGATTGTGAATCCTACCTTCATAGTTCTTTATTTTGTAGATAATAATAATAATAATAATAATAATAATAATAATCTTAAACAATATATATATATATATATATATATATATATATATATATATATATATATATATATATATATATATATATATACTATTTAAGCATAGTCAGAAGAGGCCAGTTTTGGTGTCTACATTAATCCTTAGGCTGAGAGTTATACAGGGAGGGGGAGACTGAGCTGTGAACATAATCTATTATCTTTTTTTTTTCCATTGGTGCAAACTTATAAAGGTATATCCCAATTATGGTGCCTCCAGATGTTGCAAAGCTTCCACCTTTGGCTGTCTGGGCAACAGCTGAAGGCACACTGGTTAGGAAACGCTGTTCTACATCAATCCTCCCATTGTGAATTTCCTGTACAATAACACTGGCAATGATTGTGAATCCTGGCTTCATATTCCTCTTTTTTATTTTTTTTATTTTTTAGTTGCATGTTGTATTATAAAAAAAGTGCATAAAGAAATAAACATATATATATATATATATATATATATATATATATATATATATATATATATATATATATATGTCCCAGCGCCTCTGTCTGTGGAACCTCCACCCTTAAATGTTCCGGCCGGACATTCTGCTGTGTGAACATAGCCTTATAGTAGGAAGCTGCTTTTAGGCTGGCAGTGCCCCCTTTATCCCTTTGTAGAAGCTCATGGGTACGTACTGTATGATATATGTATCTCTGGGGCCCGTAGGGTTGGTTACCCAGATTTACACCATTGTACTATACAGATTTATATCTTGTTTCTCTGCTGCCGCTCTGCATGTGTCAGTCTCCTCCAGCTTTGCAATGCGAGGAATTGTAATATGACAGATAAAAAACAGCAAGCGGAGTACAGAGAACATCAGCCATTATCATTGGTAACAATGCAGCATGTAACGCGGTGTTCAAGTGCATTGTTCCTTTTGAGAAGAAGCAGGTGCAGAACATATTGGTTAAAACATTTTTATTTTTTATTTTTTTAACTTTTCTTTCTTCACATTAAGCACTTAGCCTAATAGTAACACATCTCATAGAAGGCACTGAGGCTTACTGGTTACAGTCCACTCTAGGTGGTGCTAAAAAAAACAAAAAACTCTATAGGGTCTTCTAGGTAATTTACATCTGTTTTTGGTGCCAGATGTGGGGGCATTTCCTTAGATGAATGTTTCCCAACCAGGGTGCCTCAAGCTGTTGCAAAACTACAACTCCCAGCATGTTTTGCAACAGCTGGAGGCACCTTGGTTGGGAAACACTGCTATAAGCACAAGGGAACTGTAATTCTCCAGACATGGTTCCCTAGAGGTTTCCACATCTGGGTTTTTTTGTCTCTCCTGCTGGAGGCTGTCCAGGCATGCTGGGAATTATAGTTTTGCAACAGCTGGAGGCACACAGGTTTGGAAACACTGCTCTTAGCCCAAGGGAAGAACAATCCTTCAGTCATGGTTCCCTACAGGTTTCCTTCACTGGTGGTGGTGGTGGGGGGAGTCTTCTCTCCTAAGTGCTGGAGGTGGTCCAGGCATGCTGGGAGTTGTAATTTTGCAACAGCTGGAGGCACCCTGGTTGGGAACCACTGCTATAAGCCCAAGGGAACTACAATCCTTCAGACATTGTTCCCTAGAGGTCTCCTCCACTGGGCAGAGGGGGGGGGGGGATGGGTTCTCTCCTAAGTGCTGATGGTTGTCCATGCATGCTGGGAGTTGTAGTTTTGCAACAACTGGAGGCACACTGGTTGGGAAACTCTACTCTTAACCCAAGGGAATCCTACTCCTCCAGCCATGGTTCCTTAGCTGTTTCCTTCACTGGGTTCTTCCTTTCCCTCTCCTAAATTTTGGAGGCTGGCCAGGCATGCTGGGAGTTATAGTTTTGCAACAGCTGGAGGCACCCTGGTTAGGAAACACTGTTCTAAGCTCAAGGGAACTGTAATCCTCCAGCCATGGTTCCCTAGAGGTTTTCTTCATTGGTGGGTTTTTCTCTCCTAAGTGCTGGAGGTTGTCAGGGCATGCTGGGAGTTGTAGTTTTGCAGCAGCTGGAGGCACACTGGTTGGAAGACACCGCCATAGAGTTACATATGGACGCTCCACTCTATTTTGCATACTGCAGCACCTCGTGGTTTTTCACCAGTCACATGACCAATTGCCGGATCACTTTCCTCCTTGTTATTTTTCCATCTGTTTTAGCATTTAACGAGCTAATTACTTTTATTCTTCGCATTCCGCAGCCTTTATGCCGCCGCTTACACCGGCGCCGCGTTTGCCACTTTTCATTCCCACTGTGCGTCGATCAGCTGCTCACTCTTGATGGAGTTTTAGCCGCCATTGTTGCAAACCACTTGACGCTTTCAACGCGATTCCTAGAAAAATAGAAAGAAATTCTCCGTTCCGACATCATTTGTATTCGCCTTCGTTCCCTTTTCATCGTAGGATTAAACGCGAGCGGCCCTGCGGTTCTTCCTCGAGGACGTAGACATCGTTGGGTCACATGGTGCTGAGTAAATTGAAATTAGTCTTTTTATTACTTTTTTTTGTGTGTTACGTTTTTTTTAATTTGCAAATAGTTTGGCAGATTTGTTTTCATGCTCTTTTGCTTTCGGTTCAGTTATAGTTTGATTTTAATTTAGCAGCTTTCAAAACATTGGAAGAGAAGGGAAAAACGTTGCGACGGAAAATGAACGCTGAGCAGAAAGAGGATGTGTGTGGGTGATGGGGCAGATAGGGAGGAGAAGCCAAGAGCCATGGGTGCAAAGTCTATGCTTATTAGAAATACTCTACATATCTCAACTCTATTACTTATTAGGCTGCGTTCACACCACGTTTTTGTGATTCAGTTCCCGTATCAGGTTTTTGATGAAAAAACGGATTCCTCAAAACCGGACCAAACTGTATCAAAACGCATGTACAAATTTTAACCCATATACAATTAAAAACCATATACGGTTTTAAAAATGATGTCCGGTTGCATCCGTTTTTTAAGAAAAAAAAACTTATACGTTTTTAACTTTTCACTCCATTATGAATAAAGTTTCACTTGTTTGATTGAAATTCCAAGAAAATAAACTGTCCAAAGTAAAAAACCGTATGGTGAAAACTGGATGGAACAGTACGCACATACAGTTCTGTACGGTTCCCATTGACTCCCATGTTAAAATGTAAAAAAAAATACGTATTCGGTTTAATACAGTTTTTCACCCGGACCAAAAACCGTGGTAGGCTACGGTTTTGGGTACAGGAAAAAAACTGACAAAACCTTACAGGATGCAAAACAGACACAGCCTGATGCATCTTTTGGCATACGGTTTACAACGGAGAGTCGATGCATACGGTTTTCAATACGGTTCCGTACGGTTTTCACATAGAAAATGTATACGGGAACTGTATTGCAAAAACGTGGTGTGAATGCAGCCTTATAAATACCCTGCTAATCACAACTAAGGGACGGCTCTGCCTATAGGCAAAATAGGCAGCTGCCTAGAGAGCCCTCTTATTGGGGGTGTCGCTCTGCCTGCTGCAATAAAGTTAGTCAGCATCCGAAACACCCGCCCATCTAGTTAAAGGGGTATTCCGGGCAAAAACATCTTATCCCTTATCCAAAGGATAGGGGATAAGATGTCTTATCGCGGGGGTCCCGCTACTGAGACCCCCCCCCCACGATCTCCCTGCAGCACCCGCATTCTATGCGGGTGCTTAATCTCCAGTTTCGGAAACCTCCGGGTTTCTGGGACTGGGGACGTGACGTCATGCCACTCCCCCTCCATTCATGTCTATGGGAGGGGGCGTGACTGCCGTCACGACCCCTCCCATAGACATTAATGGAGGGGGCGTGGCGTGACGTCATGTCCCCTCTCCCGGAAACCCGGAGGTTTCCGAAACTGGAGATTCAGCACCCGCATAGAATGCGGGTTGTGCAGGGAGATCGCGGGGATAGGGGATAAAATATTTTTGCCCGTTTCGACCTGCTGGAGGAAGGCAGCGCCATAGTTCCCGATCACTAAGGTCAGGTTCATCCAACATCCTGACATCGCGCGCGCCTCCTTACATCGGGAGGAGCCGTCAAAGGGAGGCATAATAGGCTTTCGCCTAGGGTGGCAACAATTATTGCCCCAGACATGCTTGTATCACATCTTATACTCCAGTCCCTGCACAAGCTGCACCCAGAATAGAATGGACTTCCTGTTGAGGTTGGTTCACACTTGCGCCGGGGCTCCATTCCGGGCCTCTGTTTCCATTTGACATCATAGAACGGAGCCGGATGGTTCTAGGGACAACTGAGATCAACAGATACTGAGAGATTCCGTTGACTTTATTGGCGTCCATCGGGTTTTCAGTGTATTTAATTTGTCTGCTCAAATTCTGCAACGTTGTGCAGAACCTGCAACGGAGCTCCGGCAAAAGTGTGAATCATGTTCAGACGACATGATTTCTGCTCGGAATTCTGCGGAAGAATGCCGCTGGAAATTCCACCACAACTTACTGCCCATTTACTTTAATGGCATTCCGCTGTCCGATTCTGCGGCGGAAATTCGGCATTACACAAAAGGTAAAGACCTAAACACATAAAATATGTAACTAATTGTTTGCATAATCCTTGTTTTGCTTCAGTGCATAGTACTAGAAGAGAACAATGTTTCCTCCAGTCACATCCAAAGCTGCATTCGGTAATAGTTCAGTGCCTTAAAGGGGTACTCCGGCCCCAAGACATCTTATTCTCTCTCCAAAGGATAGGGGATAAGATGTCTGACCGCGAAGGTCCCGCCATTGGGGAACCCCCGCAATCTTGTATTCGGTACCCACCTCTTTGAGCTGCATGCCGCGCTGCCAGCTCACAAACTGCTGGGTGCTGACCACGGGGACGGAGAATTGTGACGTTATGACTCCGCCCCCGTGTGACATCACCCCTGCCCCCGCTATGCAAGTCTATGGGAGGGGGGCGTGACATCACAATACTCCGGGTCGCCCGCGGTCGGACATCTTATCCCCTATCCTTTGGATAGGGGATAAGATGTCTTAGGGCCAGAGTACCCCTTTAAGGCTACAGACACAACTTGGCGTTTTCCATTTTTGGGGGTTTATTTTTAAGCAGGAAACAATCCACTCACTATTTTGTCCCTACTGTATTGATATCTAAGTTATAAATTATGATGAACGTGTAAGAAGTCCGGACTCCAGGACCTTGTTTGCCCCATTATTCTGCAGCGATCTCATTCACTTATGGCGCGGCCGCAGACGGTGATGTCAGCGCGAGTCCTGTTAGGATGAGGGGTCTGGAGGGGGCGGAGGGGATGTAAGAAGGGGTCAGTGGGGGGCGCTGTACTACGCTCCGGGTGTGGATGGTGGCTTATATATACACACACGGGGAGATTTATCAGTGTCCCAGTTGCCCATAGCAACCAATCCGATTTCTTGTTTCATTTTTAACAAGGCCTCTGCAAAATGAAAGAAGCGATCTGATTGGTTGCTATGGGCAACTGGGACACTTTTCCTCTGCACAGGTTTAGATAAATCTCCCCCATGGTCCCTGATTATCTGCCAGGGACCCGCAGTCTGTTCCCTCATTGACAAGTTGGATCGTTCTACGATGTTTAATCAGGAAATCAGTGAAAATTAAAGTCTCATAAAAAAGCCAAAAACTCCAACTGCGCTTTTCTCCCTCTGATTGATACTATTGAGCTGAAACAAACAAGAACGACAGATTCTATCCCTGCGGTGAGAGAAAGAGCCGCGCAAATCCTACCAAGGCCTGGAAGAAGCCGGGGTAATATACAGTGATGTCACAGTACAGGGATAATATACACAGTGATGTCACAGTACAGAGATAATATACACAGTGACGTCACAGTACAGGGATAATACACACAGTGATGTCACAGTACAGAGATAATACACACAGTGATGTCACAGTACAGAGATAATACACAGTGATGTCACAGTACAGGGATAATACACACAGTGATGTCACAGTACAGAGATAATATACAGTGATGTCACAGTACAGGGATAATATACACAGTGATGTCACAGTACAGGGATAATACACACAGTGATGTCACAGTACAGGGATAATATACACAGTGATGTCACAGTACAGGGATAATACACACAGTGATGTCACAGTACAGGGATAATACACACAGTGATTCCACAGTACAGAAATAATATACACAGTGATGTCACAGTACAGAGATAATATACACAGTGATGTCACAGTACAGGGATAATACACAGTGATGTCACAGCACAGGGATAATATCCACAGTGATGTCACAGCACAGGGATAATATACACAGTGATGTCACAGTACAGGGATAATGCACAGTGATGTCACTGCACAGAGATAATATACACAGTGATGTCACGGTACAGGGATAATACACAGTGATGTCACAGTACAGGGATAATACACACAGTGATGTCACAGTACAGAGATAATACACACAGTGATGTCACAGTACAGGGATAATACACAGTGATGTCACAGTACAGGGATAATATACACAGTGATGTCACAGTACAGGGATAATACACACAGTGATGTCACAGTACAGGGATAATACACACAGTGATGTCACAGTACAGGGATACTACACACAGTGATGTCACAGTACAGAGATAATACACACAGTGATGTCACAGTACAGAGATAATACACAGTGATGTCACAGTACAGGGATAATATACACAGTGATGTCACAGTACAGGGATAATACACACAGTGATGTCACAGTACAGGGATAATACACAAAGTGATGTCACAGTACAGGGATAATACACAGTGATGTCACAGTACAGGGATAATACACAGTGATGTCACAGTACAGGGATAATACACACAGTGATGTTACAGTACAGGGATACTACACACAGTGATGTCACAGTACAGAGATAATACACACAGTGATGTCACAGTACAGGGATAATACACAGCGATGTCACAGTACAGGGATAATACACAGTGATGTCACAGTACAGGGATAATACACAGTGATGTCACAGTACAGGGATAATACACACAGTGATGTTACAGTACAGGGATACTACACACAGTGATGTCACAGTACAGGGATACTACACACAGTGATGTCACAGTACAGAGATAATACACACAGTGATGTCACAGTACAGGGATAATACACAGCGATGTCACAGTACAGGGATAATATACACAGTGATGTCACAGTACAGAGATAATATACACAGTGATGTCACAGTACAGAGATAATACACACAGTGATGTCACAGTACAGGGATAATACACACAGTGGTGTCACAGTACAGGGATAATACACAGTGATGTCACAGTACAGGGATAATACACAGTGATGTCACAGTACAGGGATAATACACAGTGATGTCACAGTACAGGGATAATACACACAGTGATGTCACAGTACAGGGATAATACACAGTGATGTCACAGTACAGGGATAATACACAGTGATGTTACAGCACAGGAATAATACACACAGTGATGTCACAGTACAGGGATAATACACAGTGATTTCACAGTACAGGGATAATACACAGTGATGTCACAGTACAGAGATAATACACAGTGATGTCACAGTACAGGGATAATACACAGTGATGTCACAGTACAGGGATAATATACACAGTGATGTCACAGTACATGGATAATACACAGTGATGTCACAGTACAGGAATAATATACAGTGATGTCACAGTACATGGATAATACACAGTGATGTCACAGTACAGGGATAATACACAGTGATGTCACAGTACAGGAATAATACACACAGTGATGTCACAGTACAGGGATAATACACACAGTGATGTCACAGTACAGGGATAATACACACAGTGATGTCACAGTACAGGGATAATACACAGTGATGTCACAGTACAGGGATAATACACAGTGATGTCACAGTACAGGGATAATACACACAGTACAGGGATAATACACAGTGATGTCACAGTACAGGAATAATATACAGTGATGTCACAGTACATGGATAATACACAGTGATGTCACAGTACAGGGATAATACACAGTGATGTCACAGTACAGGAATAATACACACAGTGATGTCACAGTACAGGGATAATACACACAGTGATGTCACAGTACAGGGATAATACACACAGTGATGTCACAGTACAGGGATAATACACAGTGATGTCACAGTACAGGGATAATACACAGTGATGTCACAGTACAGGGATAATACACACAGTACAGGGATAATACACAGTGATGTCACAGTACAGGGATAATACACACACTGATGTCACAGTACAGAGATAATACACAGTGATGTCACAGTACAGGGATAATATACAGTGATGTCACAGTACAGGGATAGTATAATATGCATTGCTGTCACATCTGGTACTGTAAATTGTATCTAAGCTCAGTATCTCAGCTTCAATCCATGTGAGAGCACACTTGGATGTAACAATTTTTGCAATGTATTCATTTAAAGCACCTGCACGTTCCTTTGGTTATTCGGAGGGTTTTCTTTGGCATCTGCCATTCGGCTTGTTAGATGTTTCTTGAGTTAATCAGATTTTAAATATATTTTCTGGGAATTTATTTTCATGCTTTCTGGCAGCGCGGACCCATCTGGGCTCGAAAATTAGATTAACATCTCTAAAAGTATATTTAATTTATTAGCTTAACCCGCTTTAAGGAACGGATAATGTAATCATGCCTATTCACATGCCTGCCGCCAGGAGAGCGTTACCCAGAGGTTCGGAAAAGTAGAGTGTTCAGCGCAAATTGCCCCCAAGGATTGTCGTACCGGGGGATGTGCTGGTTAAGATTTTAGTGGGATTCCAAAATATCACAGCAGGAATCTATCGATACTTCACTTTACTGCTTTTTGTTTCAAATTGTTTTTGGTGTTTTTTTGTAACAAGTAAAAGAAAGAATCTGTAGATTGTGCTTCTTCCCAAATGTTATCACAAACACATTGCAGTAAAAAAAAAAAAGAATGTTTATATATATCATAACCAACACGTTTCGAGTCCACACTGGACATTTTCTCAGGTACACCTATAGTATTTTTTTTTTTTTCAGTGAAGCATTGTAAATTGTTACTCTAAATGTTTTTTTATTTATTTATGTATTAATTTATTATTATTATTATTATTAATATTATTATTATTGCCTCATGTATTGTTTTATTTATGTATGTATTAATTTATTATTATATATATATATATATATATATATATATATATATATATATATATATAGATAGATAGATAGATAGATAGATATATTATTATTATTTTTTATTATTATTTATTTATCTATTTACCGTAGTTTTTGAGATTTACTTATCAATTGTAGCCAACCAGATAACCACTTAGCTTTCATACATTTGTACATTATCAACTGGCTCCAGGAAGTTAAACAGATTTGTAAATTACTTCTATTAAAAAAAATCTTAATCCTTCCAGTAGTTATCAGATGCTGAAGTTGAGTTGTTCTTTTCTTTCTGACAACAGTTCTCTCTGCTGACACCTCTGTATGTCTCAAGTACTGTCCCTATAGCAAACTTCTAATGCTATGGACAGTTCCTGAGACAAGCAGATGTGTCAGCAGAGAACACTGTTGTGAGACAGAAAAGAACAACTCAACTTTAGCAGCTGATAACTACTGGAAGGATGCAGATTTTTCAATAGAAGTCGTTTACAAATCTGTTTAACTTTCTGGGGTCAGTTGAAAAAAAAAAATTCCCTGGAATATCCCTTTAAATATATGCTTTACGGCAAGACCCAAGGCAACAATAGACTGAAGCTGTTCCATTTACATGAATTGGAAATGTTTCAGGGCATGCTCTGTGACCTGCCCAGATGTCATTCTACAGGAAGGGGGAGGCTGAGCTGTGAGCATCATCTAATATCTTGTCTACCCAAAACAGGGTGTCTTCAGGTTTTGCAAAACCACAACTCCCAGCATGCCCAGACAGCCAAAGGCTGTCTGGGCATGCTGGGAGTTGTAGTTTTGAAACAACTTGAAGCACCCTAGTAGGAAAACACTGCCTTACACTATAAACCTATATGTGATGATAAGGAGGACACTGATGGGAAGTGATCTATAAAGTCTCAGCTTAGCTTTAAACCTAGTGGTGAAAATGGAAACTGCAGGATTTCAGCAAAAATTCTTTAAAAACATGTTGAACCTAAAAACTTGATTTTAATAATAGGTAATTTTCTGATAACACATTCCCTTTAAAAAGCTGAGGCCCCCATGTGGTGTATGAAGACTAAATATCAGGCAATGCTTCATGGGAAAAAGTACACAGATTAATGTTCTTCCTTCTGGAGTAAAGCTCATACTAGTCATATCACACTGGTGGCAGAAAGTTATACAGATTTGTAAATTACTTCTATTTAGCATTTTTAATCCTTCCAGTACTTATCAGCAACTGTATGCTCCACAGGAAGTTGTGTAGTTATTTCCAGTGAGATCACAGTGCTCTCTACTGACACCTCTGTCCATGTCAGAAAGTACTTTACAAATCTGTATAACTTTCTGCCACCAGTTGATTTGGAAAAAACATTTCCCCCTAGAATACCCCTTTAAAGGGGTCCTCCATTGCTTTGAAACTTAGGGATTGTGTCCAATCATGGGGATTTTGACTGCTAAGACCCCCCCCCCCCCACACACACACACACACACACACTATTTCCAGAATGGGGCCCCCGTCTCTCCCTGTGCATGAAGTAGCATGAAAATGGGAGCGCTGGAGATATCCTAGTGTAGTGCTCATGTATATACAAACAAAAGAATTACAGCAGCACACTGTTAGCGCTAAGATATATGTGTAATATGACATTTTTTTTCTCATTGCAATACTGCTAAAGGGAAAATTGAGGTACTTCGCTCGCCATTTGACCAAATTGTGTGCACCATCCCACCACGATAAGGTGACCTCATTTGGATGGACCGCACACTATAGATCACCTAGGCTATCACTAAGCCTACAGTTTCTGGGCATGTAAGATCCAGCTATCCCCTACTTAAAAACACCTAGTGCAATCTGTGGAGTGCACTAACCAAGATGGAGGCAGCCACTCCCTACACATATGTAACATAAAAAGCAAAAATTGGTTCTACCCAACTATTACATATAGCTCAACTACAACTCCTACACAAATATTACATATAGCAAGTACACAGATGCAATATATATATATATATATATATATATATATATATAATAGTTGTCTAGGATATGCTGAAAGTGTTTTGCTTTTTATGTTACCATAAGTGTAGGGAGTGGCTGTCTCCATCTTGGTTCGTGCACTCCTCCCATTGCACTAGGTGTGGGATGTGCCAGACCTTATATGCCCAGAAACTGTAGGCTTAGTGCTAGCCCAAGAGAGGCATATTCATAGTCTAGGGTCCGTTCCAAATGAGGTCACCTGATCGTGGGGTGGGATGGTACACACTATGTGGCCAAATCGTAAGCTAAGAACCTCTATTTTTCTCTATAGCAGTATGAAAAAAGTGTTACATTGCACACATAACTTAGTGCTAGCAGTGTGCTGCTGTAATTCTTTTGTTTATACCTGTAGTTCAGCCGCAGGAGCGTGCACCTGTATACATATTTTATATTATAATTGTATGGAATGGACTGACCAATTCTTGCATTTTATATTCAGCTCCTGCACAGACAGAATGGAACATGTGCTGACCCCACAACTCCATATATTGGGAGAGATGGGGCCCAATTCTGGAGATCAGTTTCCCCACCCTCTCTGTGATCTTTATAAATTGGCCCCATCTCTCCCTGTGCATAAAGCTGGCGGACGGCGCACGCTCTATGCCATAGCAATCTATGTTCATGCACTTATCCCCCCTGCTGATAGGGGATACATTTTAAAGTAGTGGAGTACCCCTTTAATATAGAATTTAAATATTCTGATTAACACAAGTTGTTCATGTGGATAGAGAGTGTACGATCATTGGAGCATCAGTGACCACTTTACCATCCATCCACTGCTGGAACCATTCATCCCAGTGGACATAAAGAGCCATAAAGCCTGTTTAATAGAAGGGCAGGTTGGGTAATTGGACACCTGCCTGAGGACCTAAGGTTTGCCAGGCTAGCTAGCCAGGATGCACAAAGTCCTGCATTGGACATATGAGTCTTTGTTATGTAGAAACCAGTTTTGTAGATAGATATAAATGGAGTATGAATGAGTACCATTATGCATTATACTATTGAGAGGTCATATCTGATCGGTTACTGTATTGTTACTTTTTTTCTGTTTTGTAGAGTTGTATGAGACCAAATCTTTACAAAAATATTAATTTTGTGTTTTTGTTTTTCTTTTAGGGCCAAAATGTGTTTGGACTCGATGTCATTGAAACTCCCGAAGGAGACAAGTGGCCCCAACTTATTGTCCAGCAGAGTCTGGATAGAGAGCAGAGGGACACATACGTCATGAAGATCAAAGTGGAAGACGGTGGGAATCCTCCGAGATCGAGTACTGCAATATTACAAGTCACCGTCACCGATGTCAATGACAATCGTCCTGTTTTTAAGGATAAAGACATGGAAGTGAATATTCCCGAAGATGCGGCTGTGGGGACCTCGGTGACACAACTCCATGCCACTGATGCCGATCTGGGCTCCAATGCCAAGATCCACTTTTATTTTGGAAACCAAGTCTCCAACATTGCCAGGCGCCATTTTGCCATTGATAATAACACTGGATTAATTACCGTTAAGGAACCTCTGGACCGCGAAGAATCTCATTACCACAAGCTGACAGTCTTGGCAAGTGACGGGAGTTCAACTCCTTCTCGAGCCACCGTCACCATCAACATCACCGACATCAATGACAACATCCCATCGATCGATACAAGGTATATCATAAACCCTGTCAATGGGACTGTACAAATATCCGAGAAGGCTCCACTCAACACAAAAATTGCCCTGATCACCGTCACCGATAAGGATGCCGATCTCAATGGGAAGGTGACCTGTTTCACAGACCATGATGTTCCCTTCAGGTTAAAACCAGTGTTTGACAATCAGTTCCTCTTGGAAACCGCGGCCCCTCTGGATTACGAGACAACCAGGGAATATGCAATCAAAATAGTTGCCTCCGATTCTGGAAAACCACCACTCAACCAATCCGCAATGCTTCTTATAAAAGTAAAGGATGAGAATGACAATCCTCCCATTTTTACTCTTCCCGTCATTGGTTTGTCCTTTGTTGAAAACAATCCGCCTGGCACAGAGCTGACCAAAATCAGTGCAACCGATGCTGACAGTGGGCGTAATGCTGAGCTCAGTTACATGCTGGGCCCCAATGCCCCATCCATATTTAATCTGGATCGGCGGACAGGTATTCTCACCGCCGTAAGGAAACTGGACCGGGAGAAGCAGGACCGGTATACCTTTACCGTAATTGCTAAGGACAATGGAATGCCTTCCTTACAAACCAATACCACAGTGACCTTATCAGTCCTTGATCAAAACGATAACAGTCCCTCATTCACTCACAATGAATACAACTTTTATGTACCGGAGAATCTACCGACTTATGGCACCGTTGGCCTTATCACAGTAACGGATGAAGACATAGGAGAGAACGCTGAGTTTACGCTCTCACTTGTGAATGCAAAGGATAATTTTATAATCGATCCTCATACGGGGGTCATTAAACCAAATATAACCTTCGATAGGGAGCAACAAGGCGCTTACACCTTTCAAGTCAAAGCTGTCGATCGAGGAACTCCACAAAAGTCTTCAACGGTAAAAGTGACCATATTTGTGGAGGACGTCAATGATAACCGGCCTGTATTTGTTGTCCCGTCCACAAATTATTCCTATGAATTGGTGCCAACCTTAACCAATCCTGGCTCTGTTGTAACCAAAGTCTTTGCCGTGGATAATGACACCGGGATAAATGCCGACTTACGTTACAGTATAATAGGAGGAAACTCAAGAGGTTTGTTCACCATTGATGAAAGGAGTGGTAATATCAGCCTGAAGGAGAAAATACTGGCTGGTGATCATGGTTTGCACCGGCTGGTGATAAAAGTTAATGATTCGGGGAAACCTGAGCCTTTTCACACTCTTGCTCTGGTGCATTTGTTTGTCAATGAAACCATCACCAATGGATCTTACGTTCAAGAACTTGTAAGGAGAAACATGGAGACTCCGGTCGGGCAAAACATCGGAGATGGAGAGATCACACCACAGACCAACGACTATGTCAAAATCATTATCGCAATCATTGCGGGAACCATGACCGTGATTTTGGTCATTTTTGTCACTGCTCTGGTACGTTGCCGCCAAACCCCCCGCCACAAAGTGGTTCAAAAGAACAAGCAGAGTGGGGAATGGGTTTCTCCAAACCAAGAAAACAGGCAAATCAAGAAAAAGAGGAAGAAGAAGAAGCGCTCTCCAAAAAATCTCCTCCTCAATTTTGTTACTATAGAAGAATCAAAGACTGAGGATCCTGCCCATGAACACATCAATGGCACGTTGGACATCCCGGTGGAGTTAGAAGAGCAAACTATGGGGAAATACAATTGGGGCACCACTCCGACTACATTCAAACCCGATAGTCCAGATCTGGCCAAGCACTACAAGTCTGCTTCTCCACAACCTACCTTCCAGATAAAGCCAGAGACACCGGTTCCTCCTAAAAAACATCACGTCATCCAGGAACTACCACTTGACAACACATTTGTTGTGGGCTGTGACTCATTGTCTAAGTGCTCCTCCAGCAGCTCGGATCCTTACAGTGTCTCAGAGTGCAGTTGTCAAGGAGGCTTCAAGGCACCCGGCCCCATCCACACACGACAGGTAACTGAGACATAATTCTTTGTGTCCTTGTTTTCTATGGAAATTCACAGCTACTGTTTGTTGCCGATTCCTTGTTCTGCCTTCAGAGTCTTTAGCATCTTGTCGAAGTAGATTACAAGCCAAAGAAATCATTGCTGCTTGGCCGCGGCCTATAAGCACAAACACCTCACGATTCATCAAAGCCGGGATTCAGATTTTGGCTGGTGGAGAATTGCATGACAAATAATTTGCATTGCGGTTGCTCTGGCCTGTAGATGGCAATGCCGCTCTCTGCCGTAGAGTCCTGCACTATGATTTAGGATCTGGCAGAAACAATGTGAGGGCAGTGACTGGGATTCTATGCGGAGGACTCAGTCATCTGGGCCAGGTGCAAAGCAATAAAGCCACGCAGGATCTGATAAGTGTGTTGTAATGGAATGGCAGCGTCCTCTGGACTGAGCCTTATTGCTGCTCTCCAGAAAGGAGACAAGCAGAAGGTGGGGATGGGGACACAGTAAGTTCTAATTTCCTGTTACAAAGGAGCATTATCAGAGTGGGGCACTTAGTGCATATCCGTTAATTCAGGCACAGACTAGATAGGGACAAAAGGCTGACACCAGTCATTGTACTATATCTAACAATCCTAATGTTGCACTCCTATGTATATCTATATAATATACGCTATGGGCCCCGGTGTAAAGTCTGTAACCAGGTTACTTGTCATGTAAGTGAGGAGGTGCCTATAGACCCCATCAGGCACAAGGTCTTAGGTGCAAAGACAACCACTGTAGAGTGGAGGTCCCCAACCCAGTCCTGTTCAGAATACAAAAAAAAAAATAGAATGTTAGTGGGCATTGACTGGGTTGGAGACCACTGCCTTAAAGCAATAGTCTCCAACCCAAGGTTCTCCGGCTGTTGCAAAACTAAAACTCCTTGCATCCCCCTACAGTTTTGCAACAACTGGAGAACCACAGGTTGGTATACATTGCCTCAAAGCTGTAGCTCTAGGCAAAGTGTAGCACTTGCAGTGGGGCCCGGAAGACAGAATTTAGGCACAACCTCACGGCAGAGGCCATGATAACCATAGATGACCCCCTTGATGATAAACGTGCTCATATGGTTTAGTAAACCCTATTCTAAGTCTCCTTTAGCACTGTATAATGGGGTTTCACATCCAAGCATGCAATTAATTGGTTAAATACTACCCTTTGAGATGATCACCTAATGGTGCATTGAGTAGTGGGATTCTAGTAAGGTGTTAGGTGGTCTTCTCAAAGAGGATGGTCAGTTTGCATAATGTTTGGTGAACCTAACAATTTAGTCACAGGAAATCTGGTCTGGAGAAGAGGCTGGTATCCTCAAAGAGGTGACCTTTTGGCAAAGCCATACATACATGGTCCTCACATGGTGGTGGACTGGTTAGAGATGGTCTCCGACCCGAGGTTCTCCTGCTGTTGCAAAACTATAACTTCCGGCATGCCCTGACAAGGACATGCTAGGAGTTTTATCACAACCATGAGAGCCAAAGGATGGGATACATTGCCTTTAACACTGTAGCTCTAGGCATATGTAGCACTTGCAATGGGGCCAGTGGGGCCCAAAATTCAAGTGCAACCTCACAGCAGAGGCCACGATAACCATAGACAACCCTCTTAATGCTGCACGCTCTCATATGGTGGAGTAATTCCTATTCTTGGTCTCCTTCAGCTCTGCATAATGGCTGCGGAAGCAATAAACCTATTTACTTAATATTATCCTTTGAGGTGACCACCTAACGCTGCCATGAGACATAGTCTACTCAGAAGGTGGTCTTCTCAGATGGCCAGAATATTTGGTGAAACTGACAATGTAATCACAGGAAATCTGGTCTAGAGAAGAGGGTGGTCTCCCTAAAGAGGTGATCTTTTGGCAAAGCCATAGAGGAGGACCATGTGCCTGACATGGATCCCCAGGAGAAAGGAAACCCAACCTTAAATTGGTACTCCACCCCTAGACATCTTATCCCCTATCCAAAGGATCAGAACCCCGGCGATCTCTGCTGCGGCACTGCAGTCATCTGGTGCAAAGAGCAAACTTTTCTCCGTGGCGCTGAAGTCACGGCCACGACCCCTGTGAGCTCAAACCCTCAATGCAAGTCTATAGGAGGGGGTTTGATATCCGCCACACAGAGTCCCATATACTTGAATTGAGGGGCATGGATGTGATGTCACGAGGGGGCGTGACTGTGATGTCACGAGCCTCCGGTGCCGCAGCTGGTGTTCGTCTAGGGAGATCTGTGCTGCAGGGAGATCGCAGGCGGTCCCAGTGGCAGGACACCCGCGATCAGACATCTTATCCCCTATCCTTTGGATAGGGGATAAGATGTCTACAGGCGGAGTACCCCTTTAACTGATCGCATACTATTGGGGCAAAAGACCATGCAGGACTCCCCTTCTCTGGAGGAATGCTGTTCCAATGGGGCCCATTATAATCTTTGCTATAGGACCCCCCCCCTCCCCCTTCTCTATGTACGTGACTGTCTTATGTAGAGGAGAATCTTATCTCAGTATCTTATCCTTCTTCTAGAACTTTCCACTCATTTGTTCCATCATCCACAGTCATTGCTGGTGGCTATACTATCAGAATGGCTACTCCCTGAATACTTATAGGAATTGCATACACACCGAGGGTGTTTAGATCTGTATTCAGGGCTGTTGCAAGGATTTATTGCCAGCCTCGGCAAAAGCAAATTTTTCTGCCCCTTGACTCCGCCCATAGGCCCGCCCTTTAACATGCCCCAATTTACTACTAGGGTGACACACTGTAACAAACCTTCTCGTGCTGCTGGCTGAGCGAGTGGTTCGTATGCTGAATGTCTAAATTTCTTGCGGCAGGCAGAGTGGCGCCCCCCATCAAGAGGGTGCTCTAGGCAGCTGCCTATTTTGCCTATAGGCAGATCCGTCCCTATCTCTACAGAACCCATAGAAGAGGTAGCAGATCTGAGTCTGTTATAAGTTGAAAGAGATCTCTAGGACAGTGTTTCCCATCTAGTGTGCCTACAGCTGTTGCAAAACTACAACTCCCAGCATGCCCTTCAAGGTACCATAAATCAGTTTTTTGGTGCCAGATGTGGGGGAATTTCCTTAGATCAGTGTTTTCAAACAAGGGTGCCTCCAGCTGTTGCAAAACTACAACTCCCAGCATGCCCAGACAGCCGAAGGCTGTCTGGGCATGCTGGGAGTTGTTGTTTTGCCAGATGTAGGTGCATTTCCTTAGATCAGTGTTTTCAAACAAGGGTGCCTCCAGCTGTTGCAAAACTACAACTCCCAGCATGCCCAGACAGCCGAAGGCTGTCTGGGCATGCTGGGAGTTGTTGTTTTGCCAGATGTAGGTGCATTTCCTTAGAGCAGTGTTTTTAAACCAGGGTACCTCCAGCTGTTGCAAAACTACAACTCTTTAGAGTTGTAGTTTTGCAACAGCTGGAGGCACCTTGGTTGGGAAACTCTGCTATAAGCCCAAGGGAACTGTAATCCTCCAGACATGGATCCCTAGAGGTTTCCTCCACTGTTTGTTTTATTTTATTTTTTCTCTCTTTTTCTCTAAGTGCTGGAGGTTGTCCGGGCATGTTGGGAGTTGTAGTTTTGCAACAGCTGGAGGCACATTGGTTGGAAAACACTATTCTTTGGATATTAAGTCCAAAGGAAGGTAAATCCTCCAGCCATGGTTTCCTAGAGGTCTCCTCCACTGTGGTGGATTTTCTCTCTTAAAGGGGTACTCCACTGGATTTTTTTTCTTTTTTTATCAACTGGTGGAAGAAAGTTAAACAGATTTGTAAATTCCTTCTATTAAAAAATCTTAATCCTTCCAGTGCTTATCAGCTGCTGTATGATCCACAGGAAGTTTTCTTTTTGAATTTCCTTTCTGCCTGACCACAGTGCTCTCTGCTGACACCTCTGTCCATTTTAGGAAGGTGACAGCAGAGAGCACTGTGGTCAGACAGAAAGGAAAAAAAAAAAAATTACTTCCTGTGGATCATACAGCAGCTGTTACGTACTGGAAGGATTAAGATTTTTTTTTATAGAAGTAATTTACAAATCTGTTTAACTTTCTGGCACCAGTTGATTTAAAAAACAAAACAGAAATGTTTTCTAGTGGAGTACCCCTAGAGGCCATCTAGTAGTAGCCGAAGACCCAGGGGCTGTGGGCCTGAGACCAGGAGCTAAAGCCCCATTAGCCCCCACACAGCAACGCCCCTGGTGTAAAGTATAAGGAAACAGGGAAGCAGCCTGATGAGACATGAGGTTTAGTCTATTTAGACCAGTGTTTTCCAACCAAGGCACCTCCAGCTGTTGCAAATCTACAACTCCCAGCATGCAGCCAATGGCTGTCCGGGCATGCTGGGAGTTGTAGTTTTGCAACAGCTGAAGGCACACAGGATAGGAAATACTGTTCTAAAACAATATATATGCTGGGTACAGGGCAGATGTGTGACTGTGGGATGATAGGTACCTGCCATGTGTCTTCTATTGCTGCCAATGGGGAACTTGTAACATTTGAATGAGGTTTGCAACATTATTAGGTTTTTTTGCTAAATGTTGCAAATTTTAAATGTTCTATGTGATCCTATGAGCCCATCCCATAATCAATGTCATCCCAGCTCCATATCAATGCAATAGAGCAGTGTTTCCCAACCAGGGTGCCCCCAGCTGTTGCAAAACTACATCTCCCAGCATGCCCGGACAGCCTTCGGCTGTCCGGGCATGCTGGGAGATGTAGTTTTGCAACAGCTGGAGGCACCCTGGTTGGGAAACACTGCTATCGAGGCAGATCTGCCCCATCCTCACCCTGTCACCTTGTTGTAACCTTTCGGAGCTGGAGGTAGCAGAGTTGTGGGTGTATTGGTGCAGTATCTGGCGGTATTAATTATACATCACATAGGAGAGTGAACTGCATTAGAGCTGCTGAGCAGAGGCAGATGTGTCCTGGGTGCAGTGGATACGGGTTTGTCATCGCCTCCCTGTATATCTGAGGGTGGGTGAGTTCACTGACTTGTATACAGGGTATATAGCTGTATACAAGGAGGGGGGGTAATTGACACTCTGCCCCAGACGGGTTAAGAAGGGAAAATCATGATTCATTGGCGAGAGCTTTATTTTATAGGTTCATGTCATGGCGGCTATTAATTGTGAGACACAAGGATGGAGGATGGAGGGGATTGATCTCCTGGGGGACGGAGATTTATGGGGTCTGGGACACAAGTCATTAGACTGCAGAGCACAGCTACCTGTGCTGTATACACTGTATATACGTTATATACACTCTATACATTATATACACTCTATACATTATATACACTGTACATTATATACTCTATACATTATATACACTCTATACATTATATACACTATACATTATATACACTCTATACATTATATACACTATACATTATATACACTCTATACATTATATACACTATACATTATATACTCTATACATTATATACACTCTATACATTATATACACTCTATACATTATATACACTAAACATTATATACACTCTATACATTATATACACTAAACATTATATACACTCTATACATTATATACACTATACATTATATACACTCTATACATTATATACACTAAACATTATATACACTCTATACATTATATACACTATACATTATATACACTCTATACATTATATACACTATACATTATATACACTATATGTTATATACACTCTATACATTATATACACTATACATTATATACACTATATGTTATATACACTCTATACATTATATTCACTCTATATATTATATACACTATACATTATATATGCTATACATTATATACACTCTATACATTATATACACTCTATACATTATATACACTATACATTATATACACTCTATACATTATATACGCTATACATTATATATATTCTATACATTATATACACTCTATACATTATATACGCTATACATTATATACACTATACATTATATACACTCTATACATTATATACACTATACATTATATATATTCTATACATTATATACAGTCTATACATTATATATACTCTATACATTATATACGCTATACATTATATACACTCTATACATTATATACACTCTATACATTATATATACTCTATACATTAAATACACTATACATTATATACACTCTATACATTATATATACTCTATACATTATATACACTCTATACATTATATACGCTATACATTATATATATTCTATACATTATATACACTCTATACATTATATACACTCTATACATTATATTCACTATACATTATATACTCTATACATTATATTCACTCTATACATTATATACGCTATACATTATATACACTCTATACATTGTATACACTCTATACATTATATACACTCTATACATTATATATACTCTATACATTATATACACTATACATTATATACACTCTATACATTATATTCACTCTATACATTATATATACTCTATACATTATATTCACTCTATACATTATATACGCTATACATTATATACACTCTATACATTGTATACACTCTATACATTATATACACTCTATACATTATATATACTCTATACATTATATACACTATACATTATATACACTCTATACATTATATTCACTCTATACATTATATACACTCTATACATTATATATACTCTATACATTATATACGCTATACATTATATATACTCTATACATTATATATACTCTATACATTATATACTCTATACATTATATTCCCTCTATACATTATATACACTCTCTACATTATATACACTCTATACATTATATACTCTATACATTATATATACTCTATACATTATATACGCTATACATTATATACACTCTATACATTATATATACTCTGTACATTATATACACTCAATATTACATACATATTCTATACATTATATATACTCTATACATTATATATACTCTATACATTATATACACTCTATACATTATATATACCCTATACATTATATATACTCTATACATTATATACATTCTATACATTAAATACATTCTATACATTATATATATGCTACACATTATATACACTCTATACTATACACATATATACACTCTATACATTATTTGCACTATAATATATACACTCTATACATTATATGCACTATACTATAAACATATTTACACTCTATATATATATATATATATATATATATATATATATATATATATACAAATTATTTACACTATGCTATACACTATAAACACTCTATACTATATACATAACATACTTTATATATATACTATATTATAGACATTATATACTTTATATATACTCAATACTTTATACATTACATACTTAATATACACTACACTATATACATTATATAGATGATATACACTTAATACTATATATTATATACACTGTATACATTATACTATATACATATTTACACACTCTATACTATATACATTATATAGACTATACTACGGTATTATTATATATATATATATATATATATATATATATATATATATATATATATATTACACACTCTGTACTATATACAATATATAATTTATATATACTATACTATATCCATTATATACATGCTCTATACTTGATATACACTCAATACTATATACATTATACACACTCTATACTATGTAAATTATATACTATATACAAGTATATAATATTTAGATATTATACACTTAATGTACACTATATACTTTATATGCACTCAATACTATATACATTTTATACACTATACTATATACATACATACACACTATACATTATATACACTATGTACATTATATATATATATATATATATATATATATATATATATTACACTATACACAATCTATACTATATACTTCATGTATGCTCTATAATATATACATATATACATTACACACTGTATACTAAATACATTATATACTCTGTATGCATTGTATACTGTATTTACACTCTATACTATATGTATTATATAAATTATATACACGCACTCTATAACCTATATGTACTCTATGCATTATATATACTCTGAACAATTATATATATATATATATAGTGCCATAGGGCACTGAAAGGGTTTTCCCCGTCCTTTATCCTAGGTGATCTAGCACAGAGGCTCTTCAGGTGTCTGATTAATGAGGCAGCAGAATTGGGGAATCTGTATATGAGGAAAGGAAACATAATAGTCTGGACTCTCCCCAGAAGACAGCAAGGTGGCTGTAAAGGGGGAGACAGGGGTCCTTGTGAGGAGCAGACAGCCGGGTGCTGTGAGTGACCCCCAACAGTGAAGTGCACAGACTTAGTACACACAGTAAGAGGCTGCAAATGCTGTGTGTGAACAGTGAGGAAAGGTTGCAGGACGCTTGTGTTTTGAGCTGGTGGAGAGGAGATTAGCAGAGGATATAGAGGGAAGTGATTATTGTGTAGTCAGTGGAGGGGCGGCCCAGGATTTTTGTTTTGTCCCTGAGTTATATTTTTGTTTATCCTACAACCTGTCTAATAAAGCTGACGAGATAATAAACCAGACCTCCATAAGAATTGTTGTTTGCTGCTGAATGAAGTAGAAACTATCCCCAGGGTGAAATCCCTACAATATATATAGTTGTACCCCGAGTGTCATCATCCTGTACCCCGAGTGTCATCTTCCTGTACCCCGAGTGTCATCATCCTGTACCCCGAGTGTCATCATCCTGTACCCCAAGTGCCATCATCCTGTACCCCAAGTGTCATCATCCTGTACCCCGAGTGCCATCATCCTGTACCCCAAGTGTCATCATCCTGTACCCCGAGTGCTATTATCCTGTACCCCAAGTGTCATCATCCTGTACCCCAAGTGCCATCATCCTGTACCCCGAGTGCCATCATCCTGTACCCCAAGTGTCATCATCCTGTACCCCAAGTGCTATTATCCTGTACCCCAAGTGTTATTATCCTGTACCCCGAGTGTCATCATCCTGTACCCCAAGTGTCATCATCCTGTACCCCAAGTGTCATCATCCTGTATCCCAAGTGTCATCATCCTGTACCCCAAGTGTTATTATCCTGTACCCCAAGTGCTATTATCCTGTACCCCAAGTGCTATTATCCTGTACCCCAAGTGCTATTATCCTGTACCCCAAGTGTTATTATCCTGTACCCCAAGTGTTATTATCCTGTACCCCAAGTGTCATCATCCTGTACCCCAAGTGCTATTATCCTGTACCCCAAGTGTTATTATCCTGTACCCCAAGTGTCATCATCCTGTACCCCAAGTGTCATCATCCTGTACCCCAAGTGTTATTATCCTGTACCCCGAGTGTCATCATCCTGTACCCCAAGTGTCATCATCCTGTACCCCAAGTGTCATCATCCTGTACCCCAAGTGTCATCATTCTGTACCCCAAGTATTATTATCCTGTACCCCGAGTGTCATCATCCTGTACCCCAAGTGTCATCATCCTGTACCCCGAGTGTCATCATCCTGTACGCCAAGTGTTATCATCCTGTACCCCGTGTTATTATCCTGTACCCCAAGTGTTATTATCCCGTACCCCAAGTGTTATCATCCTGTACCCCGAGTGTCTTCATCCTGTACCCAAAGTGGTATTATCCTGTACCCCAGGTGTTATCATCCTGTACCCCAAGTGTCATCATCATGTACCCCAAGTGTTATTATCCTGTACCCCGAGTGTCATCATCCTGTACCCCAAGTGTTATTATCCTGTACCCCAAGTGTCATCATCCTGTACCCCAAGTGTTATCATCCTGTACCCCAAGTGTTATTATCCTGTACCCCGAGTGTCTTCATCCTGTATCCCAAGTGTTATTCTCCTTTACCCCAAGTGTTATTATCCTTTACCCCAAGTGTTATTATCCTGTACCCCAAGTGTTATCATCCTGTACCCCGAGTGTCTTCATCCTCTACCCCAAGTGTTATCATCCTGTACCCAAAGTGTTATTATCCTGTACCCCAAGTGTCATTATCCTGTACCCCGAGTGTCATTATCCTGTACCCCAAGTGTTATTATCCTGTACCCCCAGTGTCATTATCCTGTACCCCAAGTGTTATTATCCTGTACCCCAAGTGTTATTATCCTGTACCCCGAATGTCTTCATTCTGTACCCCAAGTGTTATCATCCTGTACCCCAAGTGTCATTATCCTGTACCCCAAGTGTTATCATCCTGTACCCCAAGTGTTATCATCCTGTACCCCAAGTGTTATCATCCTGTACCCCAAGTGTCTTTATCCTGTACCCCAAGTGTTATCATCCTGTACCCCAAGTGTTATCATCCTGTATCCCAAGTGTCATTATCCTGTACCCCAAGTGTCATCATCCTGTTCCCCAAGTGTTATCATCCTGTACTCCAAGTGTCATCATCCTGTACCCCGAGTGTCTTCATCCTGTACCCCAAGTGTTATTATCCTGTACCCCAAGTGTTATTATCCTGTACCCCAAGTGTTATCATCCTGTACCCCAAGTGTCATCATCCTGTACCCCGAGTGTTATCATACTGTACCCCAAGTGTCATCATCCTGTACCCCAAGTGTCATCATCCTGTACCCCAAGTGTCATCATCCTGTATCCCAAGTGTTATTATCCTGTACCCCAAGTGTTATCATCCTGTACCCCGAGTGTCTTCATCCTGTACTCCAAGTGTCTTCATCCTGTACCCCAAGTGTCATTATCCTGCACCCCAATTCTTCAAGAGTTATTATTTTCTTATTTAACAGAAGGCGAAGCTAAGGAATTATACTGTAAAGAAAAAAAAACATAAAGTCCCGAAAATAAATTTGGGGTTATTTCAGATCACATTTTCTTTTTCTCATAACAACCTGATTGAAAGTTATTTTGGTTTGGTGTAAATGTTCATTATTATCTATTTCTCATTAGACCTTGGCTTTGGAGACCTCGGAGGGATGAGCAGGAGGATAACATTTCTCTAGTTCACCTGGTTTATCCTAATCCTGACACATCCGAGGCCACAGACAATACGACCCCTTATAGATACTGAGAATTAATCCATGAAAATGTACCTCCTGAGCCCATCCATTCACACTACGGAATTCCTCTCACACTTTCCAATTTTGGCCGGAAATTCAACTGCATGAAGGTATTGTGAAGGGGAATGGGTTTTCCATTAACCCATCGACACTGCAGAATTTTTAGGTCGGAATTTCTTACAGGAAAAATAATTTCACCAGAACATTGAACCAGCTCATTGTTCTGGCGGAATCCGCACCACAGATGTTGCTGTCTATTGCAATCTCTGGCCTTAGGCTCGGTTTTCCGAGTGAAATTCTGCATTGAAATCCCACTTAGAAATTCTGGTGAAACTTTTCTGCACATTGCATACTTCTATGGGATCCACCAGAAATACATTCACATCTATGGGGACGGCAATGTACGTGTGGTCCTAGCACCGACTGATTCAGTCAGCGATGGCCGCACTCGTAGGCTCTGGCTGGAAAAGCATAGTGTAAACCTAACCTAAGGGCCCATGCAGACTGAATCTCGGAATTTCCTTGTGGAATCTATCCCATCCAAAATTGGTGTTTATTTAGTGCAGAATTTTATGGATATAAGCGTCAAAAATCAACGTCTCATTGACTAATTGGATTTTTTGGGATAGAATAGAATTTCGTAGTGGAACTTTCCATGCGTGAACTGAGCAGCAGCCTCCCATTGAGATCAACAGAACGATGGTGCAAGCGGACTGTCCATAGTGTGCATGAGCTAAAAGTGAAGGAAGGTAAAAAGGGAACGGAGGACGGCGCCTCGTGTCATACTAAGACAATGAGGGACAGTGGTGAGACGGCTCTGTGTTATGGACTCTCACCTGGAGGGGAAATTGATTTTATGCGTAATACCCCTATGATAAAAACTATACATCAATAAGCAAGACACGTTTCGGGTCTATAATCACCCTTTCTCAATTGCAGGTGTACGCTGTGATTATACACCTGAAACGTGTCTTGCTCATGGATTTATACAGGTCATGATATTTGCCACCCTAGGCATATGCTAATTTTTATGCACTTTAACCCCGTCCAAATTGCTACACTCATTGCCCCACCTTACTACTGGGGTGACACACTGTAACAAACCCCCTCCTCATGTAATTACCTTACTACTGGGGTGACACACTGTAACAAACCTCCTCCTCATGTAATCTCCTTACTACTGGGGTGACACACTGTAACAAACCTCCTCCTCATGTAATCTCCTTACTACTGGGGTGACACACTGTAACAAACCTCCTCCTCATGTAATCTCCTTACTACTGGGGTGACACACTGTAACAAACCTCCTCCTCATGTAATCTTCTTACTACTGGGGTGACACACTGTAACAAACCTCCTCTTCATGTAATCTCCTTACTACTGGGGTGACACACTGTAACAAACCTCCTCCTCATGTAATCTCCTTACTACTGGGGTGACACACTGTAACAAACCTCCTCCTCATGTAATCTCCTTACTACTGGGGTGACACACTGTAACAAACCTCCTCCTCATGTAATCTCCTTACTACTGGGGTGACACACTGTAACAAACATCCTCATCATGTAATCTCCTTACTACTGGGGTCACACACTGTAACAAACGCCTTCCTTGTGTAATCTCCTTACTACTGGGGTGACACACTGTAACAAACCTCCTCCTCATGTAATCTCCTTACTACTGGGGTGACACACTGTAACAAACCTCCTCCTCATGTAATCTTCTTACTACTGGGGTCACACACTGTAACAAACGCCTTCCTTGTGTAATCTCCTTACTACTGGCCTTACACACTGTAACAAACCTCCTCCTCATGTAATCTCCTTACTACTGGGGTGACACACTGTAACAAACCTCCTCCTCATGTAATCTCCTTACTACTGGGATGACACACTGTAACAAACCCCCTCCTCATGTAATCACCTTACTACTAGGGTGACACACTGTAACAAACCCCCTCCTCATGTAATTACCTTACTACTGGGGTGACACACTGTAACAAACCTCCTCCTCATGTAATCTCCTTACTACTGGGGTGACACACTGTAACAAACCTCCTCCTCATGTAATCTCCTTACTACTGTGGTGACACACTGTAACAAACCTCCTCCTCATGTAATCTCCTTACTACTGGGGTGACACACTGTAACAAACCTCCTCTTCATGTAATCTCCTTACTACTGGGGTCACACACTGTAACAAACCCCTTCCTTGTGTAATCTCCTTACTACTGTGGTGACACACTGTAACAAACCCCCTCCTCATGTAATCTCCTTACTACTGGGGTAAAACACTGTAAAAAAAAAAAAACCTCCCCATGTAATCTCCTTACTACTGGGGTGACACACTGTAACAAACCTCCTCCTCATGTAATCTCCTTACTACTGGGGTGACGCACTGTAACAAATCTCCGCCTCATGTAATCTCCTTATTACTGGGGTGACACACTGTAACAAACCTCCTCCTTACTACTGGGGTGGCAGGGTATAGCTGGATGGGCAGTTGCCTCAGAGGCTGGCTGCAGGCAAAGCTTCACCCCATCAAGATTGTGCTCTAGGCGGCTGCCTATTCTGCCTAAAAGCAGAGCCATCCCTGGATGTATAGTTTATTTTAAATAAATAAGTTCATCCAACAAAATAACTTTCTCTACAATTCTTCATCTGGATCTGTGTCGGGCAGCGCCATCCCGGGACGCCATTTTCCTCTTCTTCTTCCATAGTGTGTATGGAACCTAACTGGTAGCTCATTTCAATCCATTGTGTAAATACAGTGGTCCCTCAATATACGATGGTAATCCGTTCCAAATGGACCATCGTTTGTTGAAACCATCGTATGTTGAGGGATCCTTGCAATGTAAAGTATAGGACAGTGGTCTTCAACCTGCAGACCTCCAGATGTTGCAAAACAACAACTCCCAGCATGCCCGGACAGCCAACGGCTGTCTGGGCATGCTGGGAGTTGTAGTTTTGCAACATCTGGAGGTCCGCAAGTTGAAGACCACTGGTATTGGAGGTTATACTCACGTGTCCCCGCCGCTCTGGACCGTCACCGCTCGTCACCGCTGCCCTGGATGTCGCCTTCCATCACTGTCGCCGCGTCCCCGGGGTGTCCCCGCCGCTCCGGCAAGGCCTCTGCTTCCCCGGCATCCTCGCTCTCCGTCGCCGCCATCACGTCGTTACGCACGCCGCTCCTATTGGATGACGGGACGGCGTGCGCAGCGACGTGATGACGATGATGGAGAGCGCCGACGATGCAGGGGATCCCGAAGAGGATGCGCCGGAGCCCCGAGGACAGGTAAGTGATCGTCAGCGGACCACACGGGGCACCGTAAACGGCTATCCGGTGGCAGATGAAGCAGTCTGCGCTGCAGGATAGCCGTTTATGCGATGGCCCTGACATACAAAAGCATCGTATGTTGATGCTGCCTTCACCATGTGATGGCCTCTGAGAGTGATCGTATGCTGAAATGATCGTATGTCGGGGCCATCGTAGGTCGGGGGGTCACTGTACATAGAACACAGAATATCATACACAGCACCGATCCCCTTTAGCCATTTATTAAACTTTATTGTAAAAACAAAATGAATGCGTTCTGAATGAGAGATAAAATCAACCTGCTGTTGTAAGCATAAGAGTCGTCCGCCAAGCACATCGCTGTCAATATAGAAGACCTGAGTACGTGACGGAGTCGTCCCGCAGATATTCCCATCTACAGGATGATCACATTTATATTCTCCATCATTGTGTCACTAATAGAACTGAGTCCTGGCTGAACATCCCGGCTCTGTGTTCTGTTGACTCTGCAGATTGGGAACGTGAAAGCCCCGGGGAGGCTGCATTAGGCGCTTTATACCGCATTGATTTTTGTATCGGGTCGAGATATTACAGCCAGGTTGTAGCTGATATTTACAGGGAACCAACGTAACGCTTGGAATGATTCGGGCTGGAGGGGCTCCTACCAGCGAGGGGAGAACCTCTCCCATCCATCAAAGTAATTGAGCACTGGGGCCAAAAAACTTTTTAATTTTGTCCGTACTATATGAAGTGTCCAAGAGGGTTTATTGATGGTGATACGGGGAACGGCTGCAAATAAAGATTGAGAATGTACAGAAAACGGGTCTAACACATGGGCTGCAATCTGAGGTATTACAGATCGGTACCTGAGGGGATTGTGCTGCCTGTAGGATATTTTAGGTAAGGGATATATTTATACTATCTGCACATTTGCCATGGGGGGAAAAAAAAAGATTTTGAGGAAGAAAAGCTCATGTTTCTCCAGACTGTTGATGGTTTTCTGCTCTACTTGTACTTTTAAGCCTATGGTATACTTGACAGTGGAGCTGTAGACTCAAAGCTGTGTTCCTTATGAAGCTGCGGGTTCTGAGCTCAGTCTGTGTTCTCTGTCAAGATCCATATCCTAGACCCAATGGGCGTTCCTTGTGGAGCTGCGGGATCTGAGCTCAGTGGATGTTCCTTATAAAGCTGCGGGTTCTGAGCTCAGTCTGTGTTCTCCATATTCTAGACCCAATGGGTGTTTTTTGCGGAGTTAAGGGTTCTGAGCTCAATGGAAGTTCCTTTTGGAGCGGCAGGATCTGAGCTCAGTGGGTGTTCTCTGTCAAGATCCATATTCTACACCCAATGGTTTTTTCTTGCGGAGTTCATGGTGGGTGTTGCTTATTTTGCTGCAGGTTCTGAACTCAATGGGTGTTCCTTTTGGATCTGCGGGTTCTGAGCTCAGTCTGTGTTCTCTGTGGACCTGCATAGTGCAGACTCAATGGGTGTTCCTCATAGAGTTGAGGTTTCTGAGCTCAATGGGTGTCCTTTATGGTGCTACAGGTATTGAGCTCAGTGGGTGTCCTTGATGATCTGCATGTTCTGAGCTCAGTGGGTGTCCTTGAGGATCTGCAGGTTCTGAGCTCAGTGGGTGTCCTTGAGGATCTGCAGGTTCTGAGCTCAGTGGGTGTCCCTTGAGGATCTGCAGGTTCTGAGCTCAGTGGGTGTCCCTTGAGGATCTGCAGGTTCTGAGCTCAGTGGGTGTCCTTGAGGATCTGCAGGTTCTGAGCTCAGTGGGTGTCCTTGAGGATCTGCAGGTTCTGAGCTCAGTGGGTGTCCTTGAGGATCTGCAGGTTCTGAGCTCAGTGGGTGTCCCTTGAGAATCTGCAGGTTCTGAGCTCAGTGGGTGTCCTTGAGGAGCTGCAGGTTCTGAGATCAGTGGGTGTCCTTGAGGATCTGCAGGTTCTGAGCTCAGTGGGTGTTCTCTGTGGAGCTGCAGAATCCAGGCTCAATGAATGTTCTTTGTGAAGTTGAGGGTTCTGACCTGAAGGGGTTTATGATGTTGCTGCAGAATCTGAGCTCACCTGATGTTCCCTGTGAAGCTGATCTCTTTATTCTTTATCCTTTTCTCATTAATCTCACATCACAAATGTGAGTTCTGAGTCCCCTATTGGAATAGAGCAGTGGCCATGTGTATGTACTGTCTCCTCCATTTATTGTCTATGGTCTACCAGAGATGTTTGAGCATCCCATGGCAGTCCCATGGTACAGCAGTGACCCCCATCCTTGATGTCTAAGGGGCTAAGGAGTCAGAACTTGTGCAACATAGTTATGAAGTTCACAGATACACCTTAGTAAAGATAAGTGGCCATATTTATTGAAGGGAATGTGAAAAAAAAAACAGGCAAACATCCCCAGCAGGCACAACATCACTGATGCCTGCTAGGGCCGACTTCCGCCCTTAGCTCTTCTATGCTGCGCTCCTGTCGGGTGTGGGCATAGATGAGCGGCCAATAGCACGGCAGTCTGCTCCGGGGTCTCCTCCTCCCTGTTTAGCAGTGTAGTGTTATCCAGGGAGGAGGAGTATAGGAGCATTGCCCACCTGCCGTGCTATTCTGCACCCCCGAGACCCGGGACATAAATTAAATATAATATGGGTTGTTTTTTTTTAAAGAAAAAATATACATATATATATATATATATATATATATATATATATATAAAAGAAAAAAAAGAAAATAAACTCTGCGTGGACCCTCTGTATACCGCAGTGTAGTATATCAGGTGGAGACATACTGTTAGTGCTCTAATCCTCAGTGTGCCTCCAGCTGTTTCTAAACTACAACTCCCAGCATGCCCTGAGAGCCAATAGCTGTCAAGGCATGCTGGGAGTTTTAGTTTAGCAACAGACTGCCCCCAGACTGTACATGCCGGGGGCGGGGACGACCGCCCCGGCGTTCACAGCGCTCGCTCCCGCCTGTCTGATTGACAGGCAGGGAGCGTGCGCAGGCTGACTGAATTCGGACTGATGCCCAGCTCCGGAGTCCTTCCGAATTCAGCTGTGACCTCACCCGCTTTGCAGCTGGCCACTAGGAGGGAGACCCCCTAGTGGCTGGATTTTAAAGAGGGAATTAAAATTATTTACAAACAGAAAAAAAAAATAGAAGTATATGTTGTAGTACAAAAAAAAAAAAAATTACCATTTAATGTGAATAAGGCTGAGCTGTAGTACCACACACAACCTGTGAACAGGTGTGGTGCTGTATTTGGCAGAAGGGGGCCATATTTGTACAACAGTTTTAAAGGGATACTCCACTGGCCAGCATTCGAAGGAACATTTAGTTCTGAAGCTATGTGCGCACTGAAGCGGTCAGCCACGCCCCCTCAATGCAAGTCTATGGGAGGGGGCGTGGCAGATGCCACGCCCCCTCCCATAGACTTGCATTGAAGGGGCGTGACATGACATCACTAGGGGGCGTGGCTGATCGCTGCAGCGCGCACACAGCTTCAGAACTAAATGTACCGAACGCTGGTCAGTGGAGTATCCCTTTAAGCTAAAAGAGTCAAAACGATGCCAGGACCTCCAACACACCAGGTCCCTGCCATACAACAATAAATATGGCGCAGTATTTTAATATACGTCCTTTCTGATCATTCTGAAAAATTGGAAACGATTGTGAGGGCGCAGTGGGCGGAGCTATGTTTCTTTTTTTTCTTTTTTCAGTATTGCATATAATTACGGGCCGCATCTGATTACGGCTCTATTACCGGCAGGATGTTGACCGTATGGCGTATCAGCAGATCTGGGGTTTTATAGGGCGACATGTCCCACAGTACATTAATCACGCAGCGCCGATCCTATACACATACACCGCTGTAAATTAGTTCCACCGCGTTAAGCATCATCACTCGATATATCTCAATTTTTTTTTCTTTTGCGCAGCCGTAAAATA